>NC_090925.1:829461422-829778546 GCF_040938575.1 Ambystoma mexicanum | reverse complement strand
TGCAGGCGGTCCACCCACCTTCTCCATCTGGGCCCCAAGCTGGAGGGCGGGCCCGACACATCAAATTCGTGGATGGGCTGCAGAGCAGCATGGGCACGTACCTGTGCCATGACAGGTGCTGCTTGTTGAATGTCAGCTGGTGCCGCTGGTTGTATTTGGGGTTGAAGAGCTGGAACCGCTGCCTGACCACCTGCAGGTTGCTGCATTGGAAGCTGTCGGCCCTGCGGGGCCGCTGGGGCACGAGGAAGTAGCTGCGCCGCCGCGCCGTGTGCACCGTCCTGGTCCTCGGTGTCACTCATGAGTTTGAGCGCACAGGCACTCCTATACTGTTGACCAGGAGCCGCAACTCAAACACCCAGTCCAAAGTGACTTTCAGCATGAACCACCCCTGGATACAGTCACTTGCAGCACACCTCTGTGATGATGAAGAGGATGAAGGCTGGTGAGGCCACCAGGATGATGATGAAGGGGATGAAAAAGGCACCCTGCCTTTAGTTATTCCAAAAATTGTGCCAAGGACAAATAGGTTATGTAGGCCCAGCCAAGATGGGCCTTCTCCTTGCTTCCACTCGACGTAGAAAACCCAAAATTGAGTCTATGCCTTATTTAGGCATAATCTCGTGTATGTGTAGCCATCAGCTACCAGGATGTCCAAAAATTGGGCCTGGGGTCGCTTCAGGGCTCAAACCGGAGCCTCCCGAAGTCCCACAGCCTGTTGCACAAAATGGCCGCCAGCCACGTGGGCATCGCACTACCCGCGGCGTGAAACGAAGTTCGTGTTCCGACCTCATTTTGGTGAAAAATTGTTCCTGTGATCACCGCCGGGCCCGGGCATCGTTTCCCCCACTCGTCGCCACTGTTGGAGGTGACTGGCGCCCTCCGCGCGCATCGCCGTAAGCCCCGGCACCAAGAACGGAGACCACACGTCTGTCTGGGTTCGGGCTTCCCGGTCGCACTGACGCGGCTGGGAAACGCCCCGTTTATTTGTATTGCACGCGACAGCGTGCAACGTCACGCCGTCGCGTGCGCTCCCGTCATCGGGCAGTGCCACACTGTGTTCTTTCTTCTGGCCTGGAAGGGACACCACTAGGATCAAAGTGCCATGAATATCATTGGGGTTTGGGCCATCACTGTTAAAAAAAAACACACTTCCTAAATGCTGGGCACACGACTGTTTGCAAAATGTGCAGCTTACACTTTCAAAGAAAAAAACAAAAAATACATTTCCATACTGAAACATGCTTCTTAAACTTACATCCATTACTGGTTTTCTTCAAAATGTATTTGTATTTTTTGTTTGACTATCACACAAATACGCTTTGAGCTTTGTGCCCCTAATATTTGTGTTTTATCACAAAATATGCTGATAAAGATGTTATATGCTTGTCAAACTGCTTAAACTACGGGACCCTGGCCAGCCCTGTTAAGCCTTATTGGCCAAATGCACACACGCATCCTAATTGCGTTCCATTACCTCCAAAAGTCTGGACTTCGGTCCTCTGAGAGCGTTCCCACTAACAGTGCACTGAGACTATAATAATGGTAAAAGGCGCTATATAAATGACAAGTTCAATACAATAAACAAATAAATGTGCCAACAGCAGTTATTAGGCAACTAAACCGTGGGCTTTTGTGGGAATTCCCCCACCCCCGCTTTGAATATAAGCAAGCGACCAGACAAACCCATCCCCCTGGCCGAACACATTTTACAGCACTTGTTTTTATGAGGAATTGCAAAAAGACATAAGATTAACAGCCAGATTTAAATAGATAGCTTCTCAGCAACAGTCACTCAACCTGATGAGCTACCCTGGAAGCCTTCTACTGTAGGGCGTATCCCTTAATGTGCTCAAAATAACTTCAAAGTCAACAGTATTTCGTTTCCAGCCACACTGACCCTGTGCATAGATTCATTGTGGATGTACCCAGTGGCGGCTCATCCACAATGTGCGAGGGGCGCTGACCTCTGGGCACCCTCGCCCATTATGAAGGAACCGCAAAGCCAGCGCAGTATAAACACAGAGCACTCCCTCATCTGCCTTTTGCAGCTGAGGGAGTGCTTCTGGGCCAGTTTGAACTGTCAAATGGAAACGTGGTTTCCGCTTGACAGTTCTATTCCCCAGCCACACATATCCAATAGGCCATGCAAAGCCAGGCGCATGTTTACCTTTAGCAGCCTTGCATGATCCATTTGGGATGCTGGCTGAGGAATTGCATATTTGTATGTGCGAGGGGGTGCTCGAAGCAGGGCTTTTCGTCATCAGCGCCCCGGCTCTTGCGCACATGTACAGGAACCAGGAAGCGCTCTTTGCTTCCTGGTTACTGTTCATGCTACTCGGGAGCTGGAGCACTGGGAGGAAACCACTGGATTGGAGCAGAAGGTAAGTTAATTTAAATGTGTATGTTTGCTTGTATAGAAACAAGAAAGAAACACATTTATTGTACATGAACTAAGAATTAGCAATGTTACCTCCATACCTATTCCTCGAACCCAAGCACTTAAACTGCCCCATGTTTTTTCTTGTAGGCAGTATACACATGGAACACTCCTACGCTCCAGTCCACCCGTCCTGATGAAGGCACGCTCAAGAGAGGCTTATACTTTAGCCTTCTAGGGCCGAAACACTCCTATGTAGAGTCTCCTATCTCTAATCTCAGTGTTCAGCACATACACTGATTATGTTTCTGAATTCTCAACATCTTGGTATGTTATTGCAATTTTTGTTTTGACCCCTTTTGTGCCCTGACACAACAGTAGGCAATGTACTGTTTAGAATGTTTGTATTGAAATCCAAGTCCCAATTGTCTTGAAGATTTATATGTTACAGTATCATGCATCTTTTGCACATTGGTATTTAATAGGATGTTCTGTGTTGTGTGTACAACTAGACTAATGGGTCTCCACTTTTGACTATAAACATTTATTGTAAGAATTAAGCTGTCTACTCTACATTTTATGAAGTAGATTATTGGGTTCCCTGGATAGGCAGGATTGACCTTGTTCACTTGTGACTTTTTGATTATTACATGGCTAGACTTGCATTTTGGTGTAGCCAGTTTAGCTATTTCTTACTGTGGCATGACATTTTGTATTGGGCATCCTTGATAAACGAGCCAATATAAGTGTTATTATGTGGCTAGACTGACATTTTGATGCAGCTGGTTTGGACATGTTGTCATAATGTGGCATAGCATTTTTAATAGTGAAGCCAACTGGAGTATGTTCTTACGTGGGGTACTGCCATATAATGGCATTCTAAGCATGGATATATTTTGTTATAGGATCATTACTGGCATGATGTGCAAAGCAAACATGAGTATGTTCTTATTTGGGAATACTGGCATATATTGGTGCAGCCGGCATGGAAATGTATGGGCACAGCCAGCATGAAACATTTTTTATACTGGCATATATTGTGGGTAAAGACATCATGAAAATGTGCTGAGGAAATGCTGCTGTGCACTATTGGTGACTTGAATCTATTTGTTTTTTTCATGAGTTTCCCTGTTATGTTATTAGAAGGTTATTTATTAAGCACAATGTACAACACAAAGCATCATGGCGCTAACCCAGCAGAACTTGTCGTCTAGAAAATAGAAATATTCTAGAAGAGAATGGTTATTGAAGATCGTCGAAACACAAGATGGTTCTCGATGGCACGCAAAGACAGAGGAAGTGAATTCCAAGGTTTAGCAGATGCGACTGAGAAAAGACAACCACCAACACAGGAGAGAGGAAACTGGAGTACTTTGATGATAGCCGCCACTTGTGATTGAAGGGGATGACAAGGAATATAAGGGCAACATTTACATTGCAAGTACTCAGCCCCAGTGCTATAAAAGGCCCTGCGTACAATACACAGGGACGTAGACTGTACCTGCTCATTTATCAGGAGCCAGTGCAAGTGATGGAAAACAGGAGTGATATGGGAAGCAAAAGGGGTCTGAGTTACAACACAAGCAGCTCTGTTCTGTAAAATGTGAAGCCGTTGTATCAAATACTGTGGCTGGGTTAACCAAAGGGAATTACACAGACCCTCCGGGATTTTGCGGCATGAAATGGCACATTTTGCGGCATGAAATGGCACATTTTGCCGCACAAACCTTTATGTATGGCGGCATTTTTGCAGCACAATTTGTATTGACTGCAGGGTGCAAGATTGATACATTGCAGGAAAGAGGCTGTGTGCAAGGCTACAAGAGAGCCAGGGTGTCAATATATGTATCTTTTATATCAAATAGGAAGAGTCCTAGATGTCTCTGGCTTGGCAGAACAGTGTTTGTTTTGGCTATGTTTTTTGGTTTAACGTGCACGCCTATTTAATATTATTAACGTTATTAATCATTATCAGTTGTAATGCTGAAAATATTCCCCCTTCTATGTTCCCCAATCCCGTAAACACCCACTCACCTCCCTCACACAACACACCTCAAACGTCTCACCCATCACAACTTGTATTTTTGAAGCTCACGCTCAGTCATACACATACTAACATGCTCTATCACACTGCCAAGTCACAATTTGCGCTCTCTAGTCCCTGCCAAACTCCAAATCATACTCCCAACTCAGAACGTACGCTCCCCAATTCCTCCCGCAGTATACAGTCCTTCATTCTTGCAAGCTACTTCTGCATCTTTCATCCTTTCTCCCATTCTATCACACTCTTCCTCATCCTTTCTCCCAATCGGCAGCCCATTACTACCCCTGAGCCCACGTTCCTTCCACTTCCTGTACCTCCACTCTCTCTGATTACTGGCCCACGGCCCCACTGCATCCGCTCTGCTCTCTTGCCCACTGCTTCCCCCTCTGACCCACTGCTCTCCCTCTGATCTCCCTTCGCTTTCTTGCCTACCATGCCATAGCTCACCCATCACTCTCCTCTCCTTTCTCACATATGGTGACCATTTTTCAGTTTTGTAAGAAAACTCTAGATTTTGTCCACAAAAAACGGGGCATCTAAACATAGAGGAGAAGATGTGCTGTTTTTATATAAGCCATTTTTGGAAATGAGCAGGCCACCTTAATCTCAAAGGTGACCTGCGCATTTCCACGGGGCAGAGCTGTAGCGCAAATGATGCGCTGGCTAGCCACCTTGAATACGTTCGTGTTGGAAACGCTCTCCCGACAATGGTCTACAGGCTCCCCGTGCGTTTCACCATGACTGGCCCTTAAGAGTCCTGCCACTGTAAAATGCAACCCAAAAAAACACATTTCTATCCCATTTGGGGAACAGAAATGCAAGTGAGACAGCAGCTGTCACACTTACAAAATGTTTTTTTTTCAAGTATTGCATGAGTCAGTAGGGTCAGTAAAGACCTTGTAAAGCAGTGGAACCCCTCGTGCACATATTTAAAGTGGGCGCATAGAGTGGGCTATAATTTCTGCACATTTAAAAGCACATCTTGCTTGTCAATTTGGGATGCGCTTTTAAATGCGCAGAAACGCCCCCTGATTTGCGCAAACGGGTGAAAAAACAAACATCTGAATGGGCGCATATAAGAAGCGTGTATTCAGATGTCCTTTGTGGATCGGACTGCTCTTTTTTTTTGCTCAAGTGATGAAATGTGCTTGCGCATTTCATTTCTTGAGTCCAAAAAATAAGAGTTGAGCCCCTTGGCTCCTTGAGTTTTTAAATTTTTATTTTTTTTCTTCAAAAAACAGGCATTCTTGTGGGTGTTTTTGCAAAAACTGTAGTTTTTGCGCTTTTTTGCAAAAACTGCCGTTTTTCGAGGCATTTTGCAGGATCGCAAAATCGCTATAAACTGGAGGGTCTCATTACAATAGTCAATACCACTCAAAACCAGAGAGGACATCCAAAGTGGCGTGAAACTGTGATGATATCAAAAATAAAGTCTTTTGCAAGACTCTGAGTTTAAAATGTCCAGATTGACAGACAGCCGCAGCCTGAGCTTCCAAAGATAGTGAAGCAGAAAATTTAACACCGAAGTCCTTCACCCCTGGAACAGGGGTGGGAAAAGGTCCATGGGAAGAGGGCCAAAAATCAGGGGTCCAAAGAGAAACAGCAGAAGGGTGGCCCAGTACCTCTGTCTTGTCCCCATTCAGCTTAAGCCAGTTATCGCTCATCCAACAACCCACCGCCTCCAGGCAACTCTGTAGCTGGGATGAGGCACCCTGGTGAAAAAGATTGAGCCTTACGATGATATGCTGTTGCCAGCATATGAGTAGCACCGGAGATGGTGGGTGTGGGTGAGCTTAACCAGAGGTTGAAAGTAGAAATGTAATAATTTGGGGGACAAGGAGGAGCCCTGAGAACCCAACAAGATAGAGTGACATGGACGGAGCAAAATGTAGAGAGAGAAGGAGCTTGAGCACGATCAGTCAGCAATGATTTAAACCAAGCAAACACCTGCCCTGATAATCCTGCTCCAGACAAACGGTGAAGCAGAATGGAGTGGTCGACTGTGTCAAATGCAGCTGAAAAATCTAATAATATCAGGTCCCCCACTCCATCCTGATCAGAGTGTAGGATGAGATCATCAACAACAGAGACTAAAACACTCTGTGTGCCACAGCCAGGGCGGGAGCGAGACAAAGGGATCAAAGAGATCAGAACTTTCCAGAAAAGAACTAAGCAAAGGAGAAATGAAAGACTCAAGAAGGTCCATAAAAAGGTACTAAAGAGATGGGGTGAACATTGGAGGGAACAGAAGGATCCGGTGAGGGGTATCACCAAGGCATGTTTAAGTTTCTCAGGGATAACCCCAGAGAAGCAAGAGTGACTCACCGCCTGTGCAACCCATGGAGCAATAACTGGCAGGATGTCATTTAGAGTGGCATGAGTAATAAAGTCAGGGGGAGAAGCTGACTTCATCCCCTTAGTGGCTACCACTATATCATCTGGTGTGAGAGCGTGAAAAGAATTCCAAGACGGCACAAGTCATTGGGCGAGACAAGAGAAGGCCTCTTCACACCAGATGAGTCAATTCTGTCTCGAATATCCAAATGTTTTTAAGTACAATAATTGGACAACGAATCACACAGAGATTGCGAAAGAATAATCCCAACCTGAGAGGTCGAAGGGGAGCATAGAGAGCGAACGAGGATAAACAGCTCTCTAGGCTGATTCATCGCTACTTGAACCTTATTGGCATACAAACTGCATTTAGCTTCATGAATACACTTATGATAGAGTGAGGTGGTTTGCCTCAACAGAATCCTGTCAGATTGACAGTATGTTCTACCCCATTTCTGCTGCCCTTCTCCGATTAAGTCGGAGTGACTTAAGATCTTAATTGAAGCAAGGCTCAGAGGAATGGCTTCGCAGTCTACAAGGCATAAGAGGTGCCAGGAGATCAACAGTAGCTGTAAAGATTTGTGTTAGCGTAAATAAATCCAATCCATGGATTGAGACGAAGCACAAAGGGCATTCATTTGGGCAGCAATATCCATCATAGGGACAGAGCACCATTTTCGTTTCAGCGTATCAGATCTATCAGGGCCGTCCAGGTGAGTCTTAAGACTAATCAGAAACAGAACAATAACATGGTCCGAGCAGGGCTGAAAAAACTGTGGCCGATGCTACTGGAGAGAAAATCAAATCAAGCATATTGCCTTGATGATGTGTCAGCTGTGAAACAAACTGGTGAACACCTAAATCAGTCGTGGCAGCAGAAAAGCGAGTGAACAAGAGACAGGGACGTCATTTAGGGATCACCAGGGGTCGCATTTGAGACCCCCGAGATCTCCCTTGCTAACCTAAAACATTTTTTTGTAACTCTTTTTTTTTACTTTGAGCCTTTTGGGCTGTGGGCAGCAGCATTTTGCTCTTTGTTTCTGGAGTGGCTGGTTTTCTGACAGCTATAACTGGTAGGATAATTCGGTGGGTTGAGGGCTCGCTGCTGCAATGTGTGCGTCATCTGCAGGTTGGGGGTTCAAATCCCGGCAAGTTTAACTCAGCCTTTCAACCGGCTAAGGTTGATAAATGAGTACCAACACAGGTTGGGTGTAATTGTATGCATATTTGTTTTATATGAAGCGCTTAAGCACAAGTGCTATAACACATAATTATCGTTTGGGCTTGGGTGTCTGCTTGCATTTACAGTCATTTGGTAATAAGGGCCTATACGCACTGATATTAAGTATACATATGTGATCCATTCTTGTATGAAATGTATATCACTTTATAGTGATAACGTTATCATATTTTTCGTAGTGTATTTAGGAACAATGCTATGTGATGCCACTTCCTGTTTTGTCAAGGGGTGAAAGGTTGTGTTCCATCGCTTCCCATGAAGTCACTTCGGGGTGGGGTCAAATTACATAACTTCCTGTGATGTCATCAGCCGTCAAGCTCGGAGGAGCCTGAAAACTCGGAAAGAAAAACTGCAGCGTTTTCCTACACAACCGCGTTGTGTTTCTTCCTGAATCTGCTTTCCCATTTTAGGCTCTCGGGCTCCCCGTAGGGAGCCCGAGAGCCCCAAATGGGAAAGCAGATTCAAGCAGAAACAACGCAGCATTTAGCATTTCCCATTTGGGGCTCTCCGAGAGGCCCACATGGGAAATCAGCTGTAGGCAGAAATACTACGCGGCATGTAAACACAACCGCGTTGTGTTTCTGCCTGCTGTGGCTTTCAGTTTGGGTCTCCGGTGCTCCACTGGGAGCACCGGAGACCCAAAATGATAGCCACAGCAGACAGAAACACAACGCGGTTGTGTTGGAAAACGCTGCAGTTTTTCTTTCCGAGTTTCTCAGGCTCCTCCGAGCCGGAGGAGCCTGAGAAACTTGGAAAGAAAAGCTGCAGCGTTTTCCAACACAATAACGTTGTATTTATGTTTGCGGTCGCTTCGAAAGCGACCGCAAACATAAATACAACGTTTTTAAAGCTGCGGTTTTATTTCTAAGTTTTCCGGGCTCCTCCAGCCCGGAAAACTTAGAAAAAAAAACGCACTAGTGCTTATTTTTTTTTATTAAATAAATAGCACTTACCGAGATTCAGCTGCAGCTTTCCTGCTCTGGTCTCCGGTCCACCGTCCTCTGCGTACAGCACTAATGAAGGGAAAGCCACCCAGCGGTAGCTTTTGTTTACTACAGCTGGCTGGCTTTTCCTTCATTAGTGCCGCAAAAGCAAAAGCCAGCACAGGAGGGCATCCATTTCACAAAATGGATGCGCCCATGTGCTTGCTTTTGCGAATTTTGAGCTTGAATAGCTCAAAATTTTACCTAGGAAGTTTTAAAAAAGAGAATGCTAGTATTTTTTTTTTATGTTGCCTATCTATTTTTTAAATAACATTTTTTTACTAGACCATGCCTTTAAGAATGATAAGGCAGCAAGGAAAACCTTTACGGCCAATGGTAAAACCAGCTTGATAGATTATATTCTAGTGAATGTAGAAGGATGGAAGTGGGTCTCCGATTTATCATATGATATGATATATGATATGATATGATAGTTTATTTGAATAGCGCCTATACACAATGTGTTTCACAGCGCTTCAAGGCAAGGCAGGGAACACGGGAAAAATACAAACGGTGAACTTTCTTACCATGCCTTGAACAATAAGAATATGAAATTTACTATTGTAATCGGCCTGGCGACATTTCAGATAGTGCAAGAGCTTAGACACAGGTAATGGAGGGAGGCGGTGGGTGGGAAGGGAAAGGTAACAGACAGGCGTCTGACGTGCTAGGCCTGATGACATTTCTGATAGAGCCGGAGGATTAGAAGAGGAGTGGGTGATTGGGAGGAGAAGGAAGGAGAGGAACAAAACAGGTGACTATGTGCTAGGCCTGACGACATTTCAGATAGTGCTGGAGAGGAAGGGTGAGGAAGAGAAAAAGGAGGGAGGTGGGAGACAAACAATGTAGCTATCATACTATATCCGAGGACAATTCTGATAGAGTAAGTGCATAGAGTAAAGAAGGGAAAGGGGGAGAGAATAGAGGGAAAAGGAAGACGAGAGACCAGAGTGAGCAGTGAGAAAGAGTGGAGAGGCAAGTGGGGAGAGTCTAATGCAGTTGCAGAGTCGGCGATAACACATAATGTTGCAGGGAACAGCAAATGCAACACCGGATTCGGGATGAAAATGGCACAGCATGATACAAGAGTCAAAAGAGTCCACAAAAAGAGCGACTGGAAGGCGATAATCACCCGATTGTTCTTTCCACAATGGGTATCTTGTTTGGTTTAATCCCCAAGCTAAAAACTAGCAATTTGGTTCCCAAAGTTATCACGGGTGGAGCAAGATGCGTAATAAAGTGGTATGCTATTTACCCGAGGACGAGATTACCTGAAATCTATGCCAAAATTCTACCAAAGCTAGGATTTTTTGGGGAGTAAACCAAATACATGGTATTGAGATAGTGCCGCTCCATGAGGAGATTGTAATTGTAATTTGTAATTGTAACTGGTTATTTATAACGCACTTAATACCCAGTGGTTTCCAAGCGCAGACCGGGGATCGAACCTGTGTTGCTGTGCGTCATCTTGCTTCCAAGGCGAGCACGTTGCCCCTGTGCTCTCCTCCCGAGATCACCAAATCGCTGGAAAATCAAATCATTTCAGCAAACCTCGTTCCCTGGTCAAAAAGCAGGCGACTCGTAAAACTACATGGTGTGATGCGAAATGCAGATAGGCGAAAGCTGCCTTAATTAAACCAGCTAAGGATCTTATGTGTGCAGGGGTCTATTGCTCTAATAGAGGCTAGAAAACGCGACTGAGTTTTAATGAAGTTTGAGAAATGTGAATACTCACCAAGCCTTTGGGAGGTATTGGTTGTAGTATCTAAAATGCATGACCCTGGGGGCTGAGAACCACTGAGAGCAAAATGATATCCAGGATGGCATCCCAGAAAGAACATGGACATCACATTTTGAGACTTTGTATTGTGAAACAAGGTCACCCTTCCTTAGCGAGTGGAATATTCAGTTGGGTCCCTGCAGGGATGATCATTTGACCCTCACTTTGGAAGAGGTTAACGGGGCCCTTCTGCCCCAAAAACGTGTTAAGGCACCAGGGCCGGATTTGGTGCCAGTAGACCTGTTCTTCAACGAGGTGCAGGTATGGGCACCACACTTTAAGCTATTTAATGCGGTACTGAAAGAAAACGAGGTACCAGTATCTTGGACCCAAGACGTCATTGTACCGATATTCAAGAACGAAGATAGCGCGTCACCTCCCAACTACAGACCCATCTCTCTTCTTGATGCTGGAGGTAAAATGTTTGCAAGGGTGGTTTTGGTTCATTTGGAGGCGTGGATGCTGGAAGTAGGGGCAATTAACCTCATGCAGGCTGGGTTTCAACAAACTATCAGTACCATTGATCAATGCTGGCGATTATACTTGATAACAGATAGGTACGTGACCCTAAGGAACATGAACATGTTTGTAACCTTTGTTGACCTTAGGACAGCATTTCATAGTGTCCCGAGAACTCAATTGTGGAGGGTATTAAGTGATTTGGGTCTCCCATCCACACTCTGAAAGCTATCCAAATACTCTATATGGGAAATGGCGCTATGATCAGGCACTCCGAGGACAGGCACACAACCTCGAGGGTGAATATTAAAATAGACGTCAAACAGGGATGCGTCCTTGCCCCCAGCCTGTTCTATCTTTTCATTAATGGTGTCATTGGTGAATTGCTCCCTAGGCCAACTGATGCACCCACTTTGGCAGCCGAGAAAATCCTGATTCTGCTATTTGCGGACAATGCCGTCTTGCTTTCTCTTACACCAGGTGGAAAGGGGGGAGGGTTTGCAAACAGTTGAACATTTTTGAAAATGTCTGTGATCAACAGGTTTAGCTATTAATGCCCAAAAGACAAAAGCGTTGGGTCAAAGAAAACCTTTAAACGTAATCTTTTTTTTAAAATTAAAATGTTATAGTTTCCATTTGAAAACTTTTAATTTCTTAATATATCTTTCTTACATAGAATCATTATAGTTAATTCATTTTGGTTTTTTTTGGTTTTTCCGAGCATCATCCTTTTTCATGCTTTTGATCCAAAATTGAACAATGACAAAAATTAAGTTCTTGTCGTGTCCTAGAAGGAAAACGTAATCTGAAACAAAGAGATAGGCACATAGAACAAGTTGGGTGGTACGATTACCTAGGAGTTAGAGTTAAAAATGATTGCTCCTGGGGGGACCAAGTTGAGCGTGCTGCCCTAACACTGTCTAGATACAGTGATGCAATATCGAGATTTGCAACAGAGCATGGGGATGCACCGGTAAGTGTCACTATGGAAACCTATAAGGCCCAAGCTAGGCAAGCCACTCTTTATGGGTCAGATTTATGGGGGATGAATAACACTGGAAAACTCCAGGTAGCAGAACAAAGTTTTAAAAAACATCCTCAGACTACCACCAAACGCGCCAAACTTCACAACCTTTATGGGAATACATCTCCATAGCATTGGTTTCATTTGTAAAGCAAAGCCGGTCCATTTCTGAGCCCGGGTGTATGCTAATCCTAACCTGGGCAGATATAGGAAGGCAACAAAGGATTTACTGACTCAACGGAGGGGGGGCATAGCTTACCTTGGTTTGCGGCTGTCAAAGTGGAATTGGCACTAATTGGGTTGACCAACTATTGGCTGAATCCGAACCAATCCCAGTAAACTACAAAAGTAAAATAAAATGAGCTTATGCAGTGAGATGGGAAAGAGAATTTGAAGCCAAGATAGCACAGTCCACCAGCCTCACTAGTGATTGGCTCCTAAAGGAAGCGCATGGGTTTGAATTATACTTGGATCTTATGCATCCTAAGCAAATGAGGGTGCTTTATACAGACTTGCGAGTTTAAGAAGCAAGCGGAAAAGCATAATGCACCAGACTGGCTGCATCATTTAAATATAAATAGAAACTGTGGCCCATTTTGTTATAGTGTGTCCACGGTACGCTGATCTAAGAGGAAAGTTTCTGAGACCGTTTCTCAAGCAACGTAGTGTTGTGAGTGCCAGCGGTGCGATTTTCTTGTAACAGTGCGATCCTCAAATGATACTAGTGGGGCTTGTACTGATTATCTTATTGTATTATTTGAGGGATTTCTATGTAAATGTTTACTCTGTTGACAACCACATTTTATTGTATGTTGTTATATGTTGTATGCACTTTTATGGCTCTGCACGGGCCGAATCAAAGTAATAAAGAAAGAAAGAAAAGGGCATGAGGTTTTGGGGTGTCTAGGAGGTGATGAGAAAGAAGACTACTTGAGGAAAGGGGATACGAGTAGAGAGGTAAGGAAGACCTCAGACCACAGTGGTTTTGCCCGATATGACGCCTACTCATAAAGCGCCTGCAGAGGGCGACCGTGACTGCCAAAGGCACTGTGGTACCTGGGCTCCCACGCTAATGAGGGTAAGCACAGCTGTGCATATAATTTGAAAACCTGAACTAAGGGCCCACCTGGGAAAGCAACAAGCTAACCAGAATACCACCCAATGACCACTCAATCAAGACAAGTAGTCAAGGGACACTTGAAACTCCGCAGAGTGAGGGACTGTAGTTGACGTTCAGAAGGCAGAGCCCAAGGGCACAGAGTGACAGACTACAGCCTTTGAGCACGTTGGGATAGATGTCTTTTTCTGTGATTATTCTCCTCTTTTTTACCCAGTCCAACATAAATCTATAGCTTATGTTATGTGTGATAAAATCCCTTTGAACTTGAAGTCTTGAGTGGTTTGTTGATCCCTTGGCATGACAACATATAATCCTAAAAGGAAGTGAGGTAAACAAACATTCGCACCTGGGGAAGGGCGCTTGGCCAATCATGTGGCTGGAACAGTGAGCGAGAATACACAATCCCTGCCCGCTGTCCCAGCCACCGGAGGCCCTTTCCTGGGTGGCGCTTTTTGTTCCTTTCAATGCAGGGAGGCAACAGGGAGCCCCTTCCTGTTGCGTCCCCGCCCCCAAAATGAGAAAATTCCCCCACCACACCCTCCAATTACCTGCAGGACTGGTCCAGTCTGGCTGCCGCCATAGACATGGAAAAGGGACTTAGTTCATTAGTGAAATGAAAACGTGGGCGTGATGACTATGGCCATCACTGCGGCCACAATGACAAGCCGGCACAGTTGGTACTTCCTGGGATTCATATGGATTGTTATAGATATACGCATCATGAAGGACAAGAGGCATTAACTGAACCTCTTTGAAAGGGGTTGAGGCAGCTGGGCCAGGGTCATCATCTTTGACTTATTCGGAAAAAAACATTAAACAGGCGGCTGTCTAACATGGGCTCAAAACACATCTTTTTTGGGAATGAGGTGGTATACAGAGTACCAGTCCTTCCCACGTTCCTGAACTTGAATTTATTTTATGGGCCCTTTGAGATGGATATCTGCGATTCACAGAACCAAAATGTCATCTCTTGAGGAGAAGATGGGGTGAAGATGAAAGGGATTAGTCCGGGGGGCAGTTAGATGAATGGGAGGTAGAACAAAGCCAACACTGTCTATGGGACCCAGTAGTCCAAGGTAATTCACAACCAAGACAGAGGAAGAGTATATTGTGACAAATCCTCGGATGTCGCCCCTTTTTCGCTAAGGGGAGCCCCTTCCAGTGATGATATTTCAAGAAGAAAGCGGCATGTTCACACTACATTCCAACAATCCTCTTCCTTTTTCCCTAGACACAGCACACTAATTCATACTGGGGTGAAGAAGATGCACGGAGCAATGCAGAGCGACCCGCAGAAACAACATGAGTGGTCTAGACTTGGAACAAGTACTGGGATGAGGAGGAGGAGTGGAGACATGAAGAGTAGTCCTGGGGACCATCTTGAGGAGTCTAGTTGTTACCGGCTGTTCATTGGTCCAAGGGGAGTAGAAACAGAAGAGGGAAACCGGGAAGGGTTGTCAACCCTTCCCTATAGGAGCAGGAATCCTGTGCTGCAACAGAAGAGGCTGTGATGTTGTGTCTTCTTTTCATTATCATTAGCACTGTTAGTTTGGGAGCCAAGTCCCATTTCTGTTGTTGTTATTTGTAGTGGGCTGTGCCCCACGAGTAGAAGGGAAGAGGCGGGGTTACCGCCTCAGGCACCAGTTTCGTGCCGACAATTAAAGAGATAAGAAGTACCACACTCTGGTTCTCGCATATCATGTGCCTGACTTATTTAAAGTGCCTTATTGTATTGCATCGCTCACCCGACTGCAGTCGGGACAGAACAATGGCGACGAGGATCCATTGACTGGGTGCAACTCCCAGCCGAACCCACTCGACCCTGCTACGCTGAGGTACAAGGGCCGCGTCCACAGTGTTACGGCCTCATTGCCTCTTCAAAGAACATTGTCATTGCGCATACAGGGCTGCAGTGGAGACGAGTCGCACGGTGCGAACTTCGCATCTACACGTCTGTGCACCCGCTGCACAGCAGGTTGGCAGCCCTTTTCACCGCCGCAGAGGAAATCGCTGGACTTTATACGATCGCATCAAGTGAAAACCACGTGGACCCCAAAATAAATCAACTTGTCATTGATATCGCGTGCCACACTGAGCTACTTGGAGGTGCCAGCTCTAGAGAACGACAAATTGCAGAAAATCACACGTGGCAGCAGCAATGTCTGAAGGCAACTCTGATAGTGGCCTCCAAAGCCCCCAGGCCAGCTCTACCCCCAGGCCTGCCAGCAACAGGGAGGAAGGAAACTCAGGGTCCCTGCAGCTACAAGCAATGCCACACTTCGAGATGTCAGAGACAAGTAGTCTGGCGCCCAGATGGCTGAAAGAACTTCACATTTACCTTGACGCTTCCAGAGTGAGAGAGGAGCGCCGTTTAAGAGGAATCCTACATTCACCGGGTCCCACGGTATGTGAAATCGTATGTGAAATGCCCGACAGCACTGACTCATTCCAAGGTATAATTGACTCATTGAACACATATTTTGCACCCCTACGGAATGTTGATTACGAGAGACATGTTTTTCACACAACTACACAAGATAAAAATGAAAGCATGGACAATTTTGTCATGAGATTAAGAAATAGAGCCAAACATTGTGACTTTGATAGATACTCCACCGACGAGGCCCTCAAATCACAGGCTATTGCAGGGTGCGGGTCCCCTGACGTTCGCAAAAAACGACTGCAGAAAAGTAGGACATTGGAGGAAATCCTTCAGATAGCAAGAGCCGACGCAGCATTGACACTACAAACTGAATTGCTTGGAAACATCACCATCACGCAGACTGCCAATGCAGCAACAGTATGCCCCATTTGCACCCCAACGGACTCATCAGAACAAAGAAAATGCTACATGTGTGGCTTCCGATTTCCCCACGTAGGACCGTGTCCTGCAATAGGACATCACTGCGACAAATGCGGGGGTGAGAATCACTTCCAGTCGTCTGCAAAAAATATAAAGTTCTCCCAAAGCACTTATGCCAACAAAGAATCCTGGAAACAAGATGGCCAAAGTTCAAGGCGCGAAAGCCCACATAGACACGCAAGTCAATTCACTGCACCCAGCAGGTGGCGTTCGCCAAGCTCATCAAGAGAGCACACACCATCAACTCGGTGGTGGGAAGAAAGGAGTGACACCTCCAGTCAACGCAAAAGCAGACACAACTCCCAACACCGGAAGCCAAGGCAAAGAATCAGATACCTGGATGAATCACAGCAAGAAAGAAGAACAGCCAGATCATCATCATCCAGTGGGGAGAGAAAACAAGCATATGTACATGCTATTGGCAACGGTACAGCAGTTGAATACAGCCCAACATTGTTGCTTCAATTAAATGGACACAATTTAGAATTTCTAATGGATACGGGGGCCATCGTCAATGTTATAAGTGATATTGTATACAAAGCCCTCGAGGTGAAGAAAGAATTACAGCAGGCCGACACATTGATATATCCGTACGGTTCCAACAAACCGCTTGACTGCAAAGGCATGTTCACCGCAAGGTGCCAGTACAAAGAGCAGAGTCATAAGGTACAAATCTATATCATCAAGGGAGAAGTCCCAGGAGGGAGCATACTAAGCTTCCGAACAGCCATACAAATTGGGCTAATCAGCATTATGTACCAAATCATGTCCGCCTATACCTCCAGCGCAAAAAACATGATCCAAAAAATGTTCCCATCTCTTTTCCAAGGCCTGGGCCGTCTAAAAGACAGAAAAATCAAATTACACATCATCCCGCAAATAGCGCCGATAGCTCAACATTATCAAGGCATCCCGCTCAACATACAGCGACATGTTGAGGATGAAGTGTTAGGAAAGATTTCTTAATTGTGGGTAATTTTCCTTCCATGTGGCAACCCCCAAACTTTTTGCTGTTGTTTTCACCATGATCTAGACTTTGCCAGAGAAGTGCAGCCTTCTGCCGCACTCCTCTGGGCTTTCGCTCCATTCTTATGGGGAAACTGACATGCCCTTAAAACAGTCAGTACCGGGAAACGTTGTTTTCCGTAGCTCTTTTATCATGTTGCAGCTTTCGCGCAACATGGCACAAGATGGCACTGTAAGTTACTGCTCTCTTGGGTCTCTAGTCTTCTACAGGCCCTAGATACTCTCTTTGGATTGTTAACGAATGGTGCAAGTGAATCACGGACGGGACTGGTGGCAGCGATCGTTTCTTTATGTTTTGAGCTCCTTTTGGCTGTTTAAGCGTGTTTCTCATGCTTAGCCCAAAATGGTGGCCTGGCTCCCAAAATGGCCAGACCACAAGGCTCTTTGTCCTGTCCGCTGACCGTCTTGCCCCCTTCACCTTCCCCAGGTCGAGCCGACCCAGGGCCTTCCTTATTTGGGCATGTACTTTCCCACGAAACACAGATGCTTTCGCGGGCTTCTACAGGCCTTGTGTGTGCCTCGAGGATGTGGGCTGGGATGTCTGGTCCCAATACACATCCTGAGTGCCAGAGAGTCTAGTGTGTCGTGAATGCCTGGGACCACCGTGGTCCGTGATAGGTCCACGTATGGTGTGAGTGTTTTGTGAGCAGATCTCCTATTGGGTCCCCTCAGTTTTGGCGCAAAGGGAACCGTGGATAAGAGGGGGCTGGAAACACCACTACCATGTCGATCTCCTGAGTTCTCACGAACGAAGGAATGCAGGAGCCAAGTAACCTGCAACTACGAGGCTGAACCGAGGAATCGCTGGTGACCCGCTGAAGGACTGCTCCTCTGCACTGCTGTCGCTTTGTGAAACCCTTTCTACCTCTGATCGAACGAGAAGGCCTGTACTGGTACTTTGACCCCTTGGAATAGTGGGAACAACTATTCTCGGCATCTTCACCATCTCCTGCACGTAAGCCTTCGGAAGTGTCTCTGGGCCATCCAGTTGACTGACCAGCCTACCCAGGAGTCTTGCTCTGTAACCGCCGTCAGGTTGTGTTGTATTACGAGTCCTTGCCACTCTCACACGATTCGTACGCTTGGCATTCCCAGGTCTGACGTGAGAAGTGTACATTGGGCTGAAATACACACGGCCGCTCCGTCGCCCTGCTGTGGTGACAATCTGTGCGGGTTCACTGCGTTTGGGACATCCTCAAGTCTGCTGCTGCGGAATCTACACGACGCCGAGGCGTCTCCTGCTCGTATCTGAACCTGCCAGCACTGAAACTGACGCGGAGAAGCCTGGGTCTGCCTGCATCGGGGACCGGTGAGTAGCATCGCTAGGAAATGGTCGCCCTCCTGCAGTAGCCCATAGCTTTTCCCCACTGTGTCAAACAGCACGCCTTTCCGTACTCGTGCTCTGCTTCTGCCCACAGTGGAGGCTGCGCTTGAGTCGCGGAGCTCTGTTCATCTTCATTTGTTCACCGAAATGAACTGCCTGATTCCCTCAAGAAGATTTCCCCTTGGCCCGTTGGCACCCGCGTGTGCAGGTACTTTTGAGCACAAGGCTCCACTCTTCGTAGGGCTCGGACTTCCTTCTAGTTAGGTGCCTCTGAAGGCGGACTGGGTCTAACTATTATTCGCACTGCCTGTTTTCCTCCCCATCTAGGTGGTCTACACATTTTGTGCGTCTAACTCGTTAGACTCGTTTGTATTTGTATATATATTGTATTTGATTGTGATGTGTTGGTTTACTTGAGTTTTATTGTGATTTCTCGCTACGATCAATGTTACAAAGGCCTTGTTATAAATGTGTCTATATTTTTAATATAACACCTGCTTGGAGTAATTTGTAAGTGTCCTTGCTTTGTGGGCTCATTGCGGGCTTCCAGTCACCCTCACCCCTCTTGAGACCTAGTCTTGACCGCCGCAATCGCTACCCTGATTGGTTTGGCTTGTCCAGAGGTTACCCTGTTCCAAGAAACTAGGCTGGCCTTCTGAACCTCTGCCCCTCCAGGACAGAGATCAGAAATCCATCTTAACAAATTGGTGTACAGCGGTGGGATACGACTGAAGGTATCCAGTGTTGCCCACGATCAAAAGCATTTCAAGTTATTCCTACCAGGACACGTAGTGAATTGTCGTAGTATAACTTTTAAAAGGCCATATTCTATCTAACAGTATGGAAACAAATACCTTGTTGACTTTAAATGCTTCTAAATCTGAAACATTGAAAAAGATGTGTGCGGAGAGAGGTGTCTCCTCTCAAGGTACCAAATTGGATATGATCCAAAGAATCGTGGCGTGGCAAGAAGTGCAGCTTGATGCTATAACTTCTGAGGACTGCGCGGAAGGAGGTGGGGCTGCTCTCACGGGTAGAATCGACGGTTCTGCCGCTGCACTGATCCACCGCGACCGCGAGGACAGGGAGGATGAGATGTCTAATGTTTCCTCTGCCAGTGTTGACGGGGAGGCCATGCTTGAATTCAAGAAGCAAGAGCTGCTGTTTAGGCAGAAGGAGCTTGATTTCAGTGTGGCCAAGCTAAATATCGAACAGGCAGAAAAACAGAAAGACAGGGATCACCAGTTGGAACTGGCCAAGCTTCAGGTTGCAAATGGATCCAAGGGTCCTGGACATGGGTCTGGGGCCTCCTCTCATCCACGATTTCCGAAGGATCTGCTCAGTGTGTATGAGGAAAAGAATGACATTATGGACTAGCTGAATACATTTGAGTGTGCATGTGAAGTTCAACAAGTTGACAATGCTGATAAGATTGCCTGGTTACTCAGCAGACTGCCCCATTCTGGCTGTAGTGCCATTATGGAAATGTCGAAGGCTGAGCGAGCGGATTTCGCAATGTTAAAGCAAACTCTCAGTTTAAAGTTTGGAAAGACTCCTGCCCAATATTTAAAACGATTCCGAGAGTATAAGAAAAAAGAAGGTGGTACTTGGGTATCTTATGTAACCGAATCCTTAAAAAACTTGACTGGCTGGGTCGAAGGTTATAAGGTTTCTACCTTTGAAGGCATGATAAGACTTGTCATGCTGGAACATATTTTTGCATCTTCTACCCCGGAGCTTAAGCAGCATTTGGCTGATTCGAAGGAGATAAATCCTAAGAAGCTTGCCATTGCAGCAGACTTATGGGTGTCACATT
This sequence comes from Ambystoma mexicanum, assembly GCF_040938575.1. Classification (NCBI taxonomy): domain Eukaryota; kingdom Metazoa; phylum Chordata; class Amphibia; order Caudata; family Ambystomatidae; genus Ambystoma; species Ambystoma mexicanum. The sequence continues at coordinate 829,758,156 of NC_090925.1, read as the reverse complement.
GAGTGTCCCATAAGGACAAAACTCATCCTGGTAAGCAGGAGGAAGGGAAAAAGCCCAAAGATAAGGAGGGTGGAGAATCTGATAAATCTTCTCAAAGGGCCACAAAAAGAAAAATAAGGGTAAGACACAAGAGAACTCACAGGGTAGTGGAGGTCAGCCTTCGAAACAGAACTCTGGTTACAATAAGCCTCCCTATGTAAACAGACCCAATGGATCTTGTTTTGCTTGTGGAGCAACTGACCACGTGAAGGGGGATCCCCGGTGTAAGGTTAAACCTTTGGGGGTCCACTCTGCTAATCTGGCCTTCTCCTCCTACAAGGAAGAAGAGATTACGGGAGCATCCTTCTCCTCAGACTCCTTCCCCAGCGGGATAGAAGCTGAGGTAGTTTTAGTTTCCCTCGGTTCCTGGGAGCCTAAAGTCTCAGAGGCTTATGCTAGGATTCCAGGTAATACCAAGCACTACTTTAAAGACAGTGTGCTGATCAATGGAGTAGATACTCCAGCTCTTAGGGATCGTGGGTGCAGTCGAACTGTAGTGGATTCTACCTTGGTAGACTCAGAGGAAGTTGCCAGAGCTACTCTGATGCCCACTAAGTTGGCTGACGGCCCACCTCGCATGTTTCCAGTAATACCTGTAAATCTTACTTTAAATGGTACAGCAGTCAGGATTCCAGTGAGCATTCAGAGAAACGTCCAAGAAAAGGTCTTGTTAGGCATTGATCTCAGAGCTTTAAGGCTCGTAGGAGACACGGCCGACAGACCCTGCACACGGTCTCAAACATGGGCAGCATTGGCCAAGACCAATACGCCGCCCCAGCCAAAGGGGAAACCCAAGGCGAAAGGAGTAAGCAAGTCAAAACGAGGCAAAGAGAACATTCCCCCGAACTCGCCTGCCACTGCGGTGGAGGAAGTTGGTCAATCGCCCGGGCCTGACGAGGAGGTGGCAATGCCTGAAGTATTTGACCCCAACGACCATCCTGAACTAAAAGACTTGTTAGTAGAAGGTGGTCCTGACAGGGAAGAATTCAGTAAAGGCCAACGTGAGTGCCCATCTCTGGAAGGCCTAAGGAGACAGGCCTGCTCCCAGCTTGAGGGTGAACCTCCTGGGACGCATCGGATTTATTGGGAAGGTGGACTCCTGTATAGTGAGCCCACAGAGTCTACAGAAGGAGACCATAGGAGGTTGGTGGTTCCCCTTGCTGTAAGATCCTTCCTCCTGCAGCTGGCACACGAAGTGCCCCTTGCTGGTCACCTTGTTATTAAGAGGACCAAGCAAAGGTTATCCATGCACTTCTACTGGCCCAAGATGGGGGTGCAAGTAGAAAGTCACTGCAGGAGTTGTGCCTCCTGCCAGTTATCTGGTAAGAGTGGCTCAACAATCCAAGCTCCATTGGTACCACTCCCAGTTGTGGGAATACCATTCGAAAGGGTAGGGATCGACATCGTTGGTCCCCTTGACCCGCAGAGATCCTCAGGCAATAGGTTTATCTTGGTGCTAGTCGACTATGCTACCAGATATCCTGAGGCCATCCCATTGAAAACTGTAACTGCCAAGTCGGTTGCAAAAGCGTTACTTGGCATCTTTACTAGGGTTGGCTTCCCTAAAGAAGTTGTGTCTGACAGAGGCAGCAACTTTATGTCAAAGTATATGCAGGCTATGTGGAAAGAATGTGGGGTCACCTACAAGTTCTCTTCTGCATACCACCCCCAGACCAATGGTCTGGTGGAACGTTTCAACAGAACTTTAAAGAGCATGATTGGGGCTCTGGAAGAACCTCAGAGAAGAAAATGGGATCTTCTTTTACCATGCTTACTGTTTGCCTACCGAGAGGTGCCACAGGAGGGTGTTGGCTTCAGCCCCTTCGAACTTCTGTTCGGTCATCCTGTACAGGGACCCCTAGCCATAGTCAAAGAGGGATGGCAGATGCCCACTCCCCCTGTTACTACCAACGTAGTAGATTATGTGCTGGGGCTCAGAAAACGGATGGTACTTCTGATGGGCTTGGCTAGTGATAAATTGAAGGCAGGACAAGCGCTGGTGAAACATTGGTACGACCAGAAAGCTTCCCTCATCAACTTTACACCTGGGTAGCAAGTCCTGATCATGAATCCCATAAGGCCTCGAGCTTTACAGGACAAATGGTCAGGCCCTTACACAGTGGTGGAGCCCCTGGGTGAGGTTAACTATTTAGTAGACCCTGGAAGGCCTGGACAGGCTCCAGAAGTGTTCCACGTAAATAGGCTGAAGGCTTTCGTCCCAAGAGTCAAAATCGCAGCACTGCAATTGGCTTCAGATGTTGAGGAAGAGGAGTATGAACCTCTCCCCAACCTGTTCCAAAGCAGTCCTTCAGATAGCACCTTTGAGGGTGTCTGAGTGGCCCCTCACCTGACTTCTGATCAGCAGGCTGAGGTGAAAAGTTTGCTTAGGCAGTTTTCCCCCCTGTTTTCACAGTCGCCTGGATTGACACCTTGGTGCAAACATAACATAGACACAGGAGACAGTGTACCTACCAAAAGTAGGGGATACAGGATGTCAGACAAAGTACGGTCTTACATTAAGACCGAGGTCAACAAGATGTTAGACCTTGGGGTGATTGAACCCTCTAGTAGTCCTTGGTCCAGCCCTGTGGTTTTGGTTCCAAAGGCAGGCACTTCTGAATTGAGGTTCTGCGTGGATTACAGGGCTCTGAATGCTGTCACCATGACAGATGCACAACCCTTGCATCGAACAGATGAGCTGGTGGATACTTTGGGTGCCTCCAATTACCTCCGCACGTTTAACCTCACTGCTGGCTATTGGCAAATAGCTTTAGCAGGACATGCCAAGGAGAAGACAGCGTTTTCTACTCCAGACGGCCTTTACCAATTCCGGGTAATGCCGTTCGGGTTGAAGAATGCACCTGCCACTTTCCAGAGGCTTGTGAATCATGTGTTGAATGGGTTGGACGAATTCTGTCTTGCATATCTGGATGATATAGCAGTTTTCAGTGCCACCTGGGAAGACCATGTGAAACACCTCAGGATTGTGCTCCAGGCTCTTCAGAAAGCACACTTGACCATAAAGGCTAGTAAATGCCAGATTGGACAAGGCTCAGTGGTTTACCTTGGACATGAAGTAGGTGGAGGGAGGATACAGCCTCTTCCCAGTAAAGTACAAGCAGTACAAGACTGGCCTACCCCCACTACACAGACCCAAGTGAGAGCCTTCTTAGGAATCACGGGGTATTACCGCAACTTCGTGGCAGACTATGGCACCATAGCTGCCCCTCTGACTGCCCTCACCACTCCAAAGAAACCCAAGAAGGTAACTTGGACCGACGAGTGTGAGAAGGCCTACAATGGCTTAAAAGACTCCTTGTGCCAGGCCCCTGTCCTCAGGGCCCCTGATTATCAAAGACCTTTTATTGTGCAGACGGACGCCTCTGACACTGGGATAGGAGCTGTACTATCGCAAGTAGATGAGAAGGGTAAGGAACACCCTATTGGTTTTATTAGTCGCCAGCTTAAGGACAGAGAGCTCAGATGGTTCACAGTGGAGAAAGAATGTTTCTCTGTCGTGTGGGCCCTACGGAAGATGAGGCCCTACCTCTATGGGACCCACTTCACTGTGCAAATTCACCATAAGCCCTTAAAGTGGCTAATGAACATGAAGGGAGAGAATCCAAAGTTGCTTAGGTGGTCCATAAGTCTACAAGGCTTCGACTTCACTATTGAGCATAGGCCAGGTGTCCAACATAGCAATGCTGATGGGTTGTCCAGAATGTTTAACCGACCTGAACAAGAGACTCATGCAGGGGTGGATTGGTTCCCCCTATCCATAGTCTGGGAGGGGCGAGTGTTAGGAAAGATTTCTTAACTGTGGGTAATTTTCCTTCCATGTGGCAACCCCTAAACTTTTTGCTGTTGTTTTCATCCATGATCTAGACTTTGCCAGAGAAGTGCAGCCTTCTGACGCACTCCTCTGGGCTTTCGCTCCATTCTTACGGGGAAACTGACATGCCCTTAAGACAGTCAGTACCGGGAAACGTTGTTTTCCGTAGTTCTTTTATCATGTTGCAGCTTTCGCGCAACATGGCCCAAGGGGGCACTGTAAGCTAAGTTACTGCTCTCTTGGGTCTCTAGTCTTCTACAGGCCCTAGAAACTCTCTTTGGATTGTTAACGAACGGTGCAAGTGAATCACGGACGGGACTGGTGGCAGCGATCGTTTCTTTGTGTTTTGAGCTCCTTTTGGCTGTTTAAGCGCGTTTCTTGCGCTTAGCCCAAAATGGTGGCCTGGCTCCCAAAATGGCCAGACCACGAGGCTCTTTGTCCTGTCCGCTGACCGTCTTGCCCCCTTCACCTTCCCCAGGTCGAGCCGACTCAGGGCCTTCCTTATTTGGGCATGTACTTTCCCGTGAAAAACACAGATGCTTTTGCGGGCTTCTACAGGCCTTGTGTGTGCCTCCAGGATGTGGGCTGGGATGTCTGGTCCCAATACACATCCTGGGTGCCAGAGAGTCTAGTGTGTCGTGAATGCCTGGGACTACCGTGGTCCGTGATAGGTCCACGTATGGTGTGAGTGTTTTGTGAGCAGATCTCCTATTGGGTCCCCTCCGTTTTGGCGCAAAGGGAACCGTGGATAAGAGGGGGCTGGAAACACCACTACCATGTCGATCTCCTGAGTTCTCACGAACGAAGGAATACAGGAGCCAAGTATCCTGCAACTACGAGGCTGAACCGAGGAATCGCTGGTGACCCGCTGAAGGACTGCTCCTCTGCACTGCTGTCGCTTTGTGAAACCCTTTCTACCTCTGATCGAACGAGAAGACCTGTACTGGTACTTCGACCCCTTGGAATAGTGGGAACAACTATTCTCGGCATCTTCACCATCTCCTGCACGTAAGCCTTCGGAAGTGTCTATGGGCCATCCAGTTGACTGACCAGCCTACCCAGGAGTCTTGCTCTGTAACCGCCATCAGGTTGTGTTGTATTACGAGTCCTTGCCACTCTCACACAATTCGTACGCTTGGCATTCCCAGGTCTGACTTGAGAAGTGTACATTGGGCTGAAATACACACGGCCGATCCGTCGCCCTGCTGTGGTGACAATCTGTGTGGGTTCACTGCGTTTGGGACATCCTCAACTCTAACTTCTGCTGCCGCGGAATCTACACGATGCCGAGACGTCCCCTGCTCGTATCTGAAGCTGCCAGCACTGAAACTGACGTGGTGAAGCCTGGGTCTGCCTGCATTGGGGACCGGTGAGTAGCATCGCTAGGAACTGGTTGCCCTCCTGCAGTAGCCCATAGCTTTTCCCCGCTGTGTCAAACAGCATGCCTTTCCGTACTCGCGCTCTGCTTCTGCCCACAGTGGAGGCTGCGCTTGAGTCGCAGAGCTCTGTTCATCTTCATTTTTTCACCAAACTGAACTGCATGATTCCCTCGAGGACATTCCCCCTTGGCCCGGTGGCACCCGCGTGTGCAGGTACTTTTGAGCACAAGGCTCCACTCTTCGTAGGGCTCGGACTTCCTTCTAGCCTGTTTTCCTCCCCATCTAGGTGGTCTACACATTTCGTGCGTCTAACTCGTTAGACTCGTTTGTATTTGTATATATATTGTATTTGATTGTGATGTGTTGGTTTACTTGAGTTTTATTGTGATTTCTCGCTACAATCAATGTTACAAAGGCCTTGTAATAAATGTGTCTATATTTTTAATATAACACCTGCTTGGAGTAATTTGTGAGTGTCCTTGCTTTGTGTGCTCATTGCGGGCTTTCAGTCACCTTCACCCCTCTTGAGACCTAGTCTTGACTGCCGCGATCGCTACCCTGATTGGTCTGGCTTGTCCAGAGGTTACCCTGTTCCAAGAAACTAGGCTGGCCTTCTGAACCTCTGCCCCTCCAGGACAGAGTTCAGAAATCCATGTTAACATGAAGTACAATCACTATTACAACAGGACATTATTGAGCCAGTGTCCGGCCCAACACCATGGGTCGCCGATAGTACCATTACCCAAAAGAGACAGCACATCAAGCATACGCATCTGTATCGACATGCGCGCCCCAAATGTGGCCATTGAAAGAGAACTGCATCTAGCCCCACACATGACAGATATGATACACCTATTACACAGAGCCACCATATTCTCAAAGCTTGATTTGAACAAAGGCTATCATCAGCTTGAACTTCATCCCTCATCAAGGTACATCACCACGTTCTCAACACATTTAGGCCTGTTCAGATCTAAGAGACTAAGCTTCAGAGTATTTTCTGCTGCAGAAATTTTCCAGAATGAAATCCATCAAATAATTAAACACATCCCTCATTGTCTAAATTATAGCGACGACATCCTCATTTTCCAAGAAAGTCAGGATGACACCCTGAGACGAGTCTGCATGGTGCTTGAAAACGCCTATCTCACCCTCAATCCCGAGAAATGCGAAATCACCAAAACCACGTTAAAATTCTTTGGACACATATTCTCGAACAAAGGCATGCACCCGATCCCGAGAAGGTGCAAGCACTGGTGGACGCCCCTACTCCCAACTCAACATCAGCCATACGCTCGTTCCTAGGGATGGCTAGTTATTGCACCAGGTACATCCAAGAATTTGCATCAGTGAGCACACCATTAAGGCTCCTTACAGGGAAGGATCAAGAGTTCCAATGGACAACCGAGTGCGAGGAACCATTTCAAGAAATTAAACGTTGCATCGCATCAGCCTCGTGTATGGCCTAATATGATATAACATATGACACTGAACTTACTGTGGATGCCAGCCTGGTCAGCCTCGGAGCCATCCTGGCCCAATCCAGACCAGGAGCATCACCAAATTCACCTAAACGCACAGTGGCCTATGCAAGCCGAAGTCTATCACCCGCAGAGTGTGCCTATGCTCAACCCGAAAAGGAAAGCCTGGCAGTCGTGTGGGCGTGCGAGCACTACCATCTCTTTTTATAAGGCCGCCCGTTCACTATTGTCACAGATCACCAGGCACTCACTACGATTTACGGAAAACACACCGCCAAAATGCCACCTCGCATAGCCCGGTGAGGATTGCGGCTACAGGAATACTCATTTACCATCATCCATCGACCCGGAAAAGACAGCAATCCAGCAGATTTCCTGTCCAGATACCCCTTGCCTGCACAAGAGGAGCGCCAATCTGTAAAAGCAAACCATTACATCAACTATCTCGGCAACAACGCACTCCCAAAACACATCTCCACAGCTCAACTAGTAGAAGCCACGGAAAAAGACAAGCTCATACGAATTGTACAAGAGTGCATAAAATCGGGCCGGTGGCACGTGAAAGAGCAGGACAAGCTTAGTCTATCTGCCCAGGATGAAGCACAACTGCGCACGTTCAAGCTTGTACAGCACACCGTGTCCATGTCCCCGGAGGGACTGCTCCTCAAAGAAAACAGGCTTGTGATTCCATCCAGCTTACAAAATCAGGTACTGGACATAGCCCACGCTGGACATCGCGTAGTTGTATCCACAAAAAGACAGCTTAGGGCAACGGTCTGGTTTCCAAAAATGGATGAGAAGATGGAAAGTCTACTGAGCAAATGCATCGCATGCCAAGCGGTATCCCCGAGAACATTCCCAGCACCACTAAAGCCATCTGAAATGCCTCTACAAGTATGGGACGAGGTGGCAGTCAAAATGTTTGGACCTTTACCAAAGGGAAAATACGTATTAGTAATTGTGGACAAAATGTCACGCTTTCCGGAAGTACACCTCATCCATTCAACCGGTGCACAGGCAGTAATACCTGCCCTGGACAAGACATTCGCAAACTACGGAATCCCCTCAACAGTAAAGTCGGACAATGGACCACCCTTCAGTGGTCATGACTTTGCAACGTTTGCGGAGCATCTAGGTTTCCAGCACAGAAGAATTACACCACTGTGGCCACAAGCCAATGGAATGGCTGAGAAATGTATGAGCAACCTCAAAAGGACGCTGCAAGTCTGTTCCATCACCAATGGGTCATTCATGCAAGCCATCTGCACACTACTCAGAGAATACCGAAACACTTCACACAGCGCCACAGGTGAATGTCCCTCCACCTTAATGTTTGGCCGAGTCATACGGACACGACTTCCACATAACCCTCATGTCCGTCCACCCACATCCATCATTGAAGATGCACGGGCCAAGGACAAGGCGAGCAAGGAGAAAATTAAAACATACTCCAATCAGAGGAGACAAGCAAAACCATGCCAGATTCAAGTGGGTGATGTGGTACTCGTACGACTGGATCAAAACACCAAGGATACCCCAGCGTTCAGACCCGAACCCATGACAGGGACCCATACCAACGGGTCCATGATAACAGTGGCTAGCCCGCATGGAACCATCACGAGAAACTCCTTGTTCTTCAAAGCCTTTGAAGGAAATCCAGAACTCAAAAACACAACTGTGACAGCTACATACGAGTCTTCAGACCTAGAATCTGAGTAAAGAGGGGAAGATCGTGATGCCGATGACAGTGACAGTGATACCTCATCAAATCTGATTGTGGCACCGAGAAGAAGCCCGTCGAAATGGACTATACACAGACTCACCAGGTGGATAGAAGAAATGAACTGAAGTCCATTCCTTATTCAAGTGGGGGGAGATGTTGTGTCCTCTTTTCATTATCATTAGCACTGTTAGTTTGGGAGCTAAGTCCCATTTCTGTTGTTGTTATTTGTTGTGGGCTGTGCCCCACGAGTAGAAGGGAAGAGGCGGGGTTAACGCCTCAGGCGCCAGTTTCACGCCGACAATTAAAGAGATAAGAAGTACCACACTCCGGCTCTCGCGTTTCATTTGCCTGACTTATTTAAAGTGCCTTATTGTATTGCATTGCTCACCCAACTGCAGTCCGACCACTGTACTAACCAGAGAGAGAGGGAACCCTTGAACCCCAGCGGCCTGCGGGGAACCAAGGGGAGCTGTAGACTCTCTCACTCGGGGAACCAAGAGGACTAGACTACCTCCCAAAAAAGGGAGGAACCCTTGGGCACCAGCTGTGTGCAAGAAACTACAGGAAGCTGGAGGCTCCCTCACTGGGGGAACCAGAGAGAGAGCAGTCCTCTGAGGAGGATCAGCTGGAGCCAAAGCATAGAGGCAGACTGGGAAGCCAAGAAGGGAGAAAGCCACTGCAGAGCCGGTCCAGTGGAGAAGGACCGCTCAACAAGCAAATAAGGTGAAGCTCCTGACCTCCCTGAAGTTTAGTACAGGTGGAGAGAAAGCACCATGCCGATAGGAAGACAGACAGTGCAAAGTGGCTGGAGTTTGGAAAAGGACATGGAGAGAAGGGAAAACCCCACAGCAGATGGTAGGCGTCCAGGAAGAACCAAGACCCTTGCGGTCCACGAAATAAGGTACGTGGATGGACAGGGAGGCGCTGGGCGCCTTGTGAATGGTAGAAGCAGTAGTGGAAGCAGTAGAAAGACCAGGGGAAGGAAGCACCTTTCCCTGGTGTCGTGAACTGCCCACGAAGCCTGGGAAGAACTGAATTGCTAGAAAGCCTGAGAAAGGTTAGTTCCAGGAAGTCATCCCCCTAGTATTGATAGCTGTGAAAGATAAGTAGTATGAAGGCCAGAGAAGGAAAGGCATCCTCATAGTGCTTGTGAAACAGAAAGGAGAAATCAGGGGGACTGAAGACACCTCCGTTTGCACAGGAGAACCCTCCTGAACTTTTTTGAATTTTCTTTTGGGCACATTATTCGTGGAACTTTGGTTATTTACTACGGTATCCTGCAAGCTACAGAGACTCCCCTTTTCACATTATCTTAGTTGCAAGTGTAAGGGACAGAAATAGGTTTGGACACAGGACGATGGACACATTTTTATTTGGACACCCTGACAGAGATATTAGTAAGTTCGGTTAAGGCAGGGAAATCTATCTTAGCTTTAAAGAAAGGTAGGAGTTTCCTCGATCCCTTTATACTTTCAATAAAAGTGTATAACAATCAAAATGCCACCTTTGGACAGTCCCAAAGGCATGACTGCAAGGGCTTTGCCAGAGGAAGAATGCAGATATTGCTCCTCTGGCAAGGCCTTGTTTTCAGCTACAAAGAAAAGAAGCAACACAACCGGAAGCTACCAAAGGACAGATGCTCTTTGGATGGGGTAGACATCCCTAATGGTTTAGTATTAGCTCTTGAGTTTCCAAAAGTCTCCAAAGAGCTATATGCTGTACCGTTAGGAGTGGACTGAGAGGCCGCACAGGGATCAATGTTACGGCAATCCAACCCAATGGCCGCACCTTGAAAAAAAGGAGATGGTGAAGCCTGCCCAGGCTTCCCAACCAACAACAGGAATGTCCTTAGAACTAGAGGTAGGCAGCTAGCAGCAGAGGGGAGAACCCAGAATAATAGGCGCAGCATCAACAAGGGGGGGATGTGGAGACAAGAGAACACCATTAGGATCAGGTGCTACTAGAACACCACCTCGTTTCTCGTTGGGCCCAGAAGCAGCCCTTAACCCAAACACCAACCTAAGTTGGCAGTTCTAGTGGGTGACACTTCTAAAGGAAGGAAAATCCGGATTTCCACCTGGTGTTTCTTTTGATTCTGGGTAAGGATCCTTCCAGAAAGAGAAACAGAGTCCTGCAAAGACTGACAAAAGGTAACAGCACAAGAAACAGGAAGTTTCCAGGAAGAGATGCACTGAGGTTGTAGACCTCCTCAGAGGCGCTGTCATCCGCCGCCACGGCCGAAGCCGAGATTGGTGGATACTTCCGCGTTGGAGTTGGTGACACAGAGGTAGGGTGTTTTAGTCCCTTCTTTGTGCCCTCGCTTGCGGCTTCATTGGCGTTGCACAGCGCCGCTGAGAGTATTTATTCTCTGCCCCTTTGGCATTATGCTGCGTTGCAATCCCCACTCGGATACTTCCTGTTCCGGGTTCCTCGCTCCTGACTTCTGTCATTCTCCCTTCGGACCTGTCAGAGGTTTCCTTGCGTTCTAGTGATTCATACCTCTTACGAAGCTCACCCTTCTACTTACTTTCCCGGGCCGCTGCCCTCAGCAGTGCGCTGCAGTTTCGTTTCTCCTGTCTGTTCCGTCCCGCCGGACACCGTTTCTCGTTCCCTCTCCCTCTCTCTTATTTCCCTTTTCTTACCTTTCCTCTGTACCTTCCGGGTCCTTGTGCCCTTCTTGCCATTTGCCTTCTCCTGGCCAGTACCTCCGTGGATTTCTGTACCAGCCGACGAGTTTCTACGCCTCCACTTGCAAGGTGATTTCTACTTCAAAGACTGCAGTTCCTTCACTTCAGCTCCTTTGAACTTTCCATTTGGCTGCTCTCCGTCTCTCCTTCTACATCGCTCCCAGTCAGCTGTCCATATGGTCATCACGAATTGGAGAAGAGTCAACACTCCGTCAAGGGTTTTCTTCCCTATTGGGTTTTCCCTTAAACCGGCTTGATTCCGGAAGTGGAGTCACAGGACAGCTGTTCACCAGCGGTCACTGTGGCTTCCCTCCGTGACAAGCATGTTCATCTAAAGAAAGAAAGAGACTACCTCTCACGGCGGCGCCTACAAGAAGCCGACAACTCCAGCAGTTCAGGTGAGGAGAGTGTGTTAGTAGGGGAGGAAGGCACCAGAGAGCAAACTCCACCACAGGCGTTCTGGAAGGCAAGTACTGGGGCAAAGCCAGGGCTAGGAGTCCGGCAAAAAGGACGAGATGCTACACGCTGGAACTCATTCTTGTACACAGAGACTTAACAGAAGATTGGTTTAGAAGAACAAATTACTTACCCCTGGAAATGTTATTTCTGATGGGTGCTCCTCCCACAGATTCCTCATCTTATTAGTTTCCTGCTTTGCAGTTCTCGGAAGAACATTTTCGACAGCAGGGGGCACCGTGCAGCATCAAAATCCCTCAACGGTTTCTATTCCTGCGTCTGGATGCAAATTCAGTGGTAGTTTAAATGGTACCCACGCGCCCAGTTTCCTCAGGTCCTAGTTTTTGATCTCCCCATGCTCAGCCATCTTGCGGAAAGTCGTTTATTCTTGTGCAGGTATTGAAAGAGAAGGAATTAAAATGTGCACCTAGTCAGAGGGATAGGTTGGGAGGGTGTTAGGGAGATTTATTATTTTGATGCTTCATCCTCTCTCCTAGTGAGATCCCCAGCACTTTTTGCTGGACTTCTGGAGCTTTGTCTTTCAATCCTGAATGAGTGGAGCCTTTCCCCCCTTATTCCTTCTTGTGGGCTCTGTCTTTTGGAACTGTATTCTTTGTATCCTACTTGTACTATGGAGTCTGTCTGCTCCATTGCCCTTAAAGGCATTTGTGTTTTTACAACTGTAGCACACAGCTCCTTGTGGGCAGTGGTGCTGGGGACCCTTAGGACCCCCCTTTAAGATTATCTTCAAGTAACTCCAGTTCGTAAGGATAGAGATATACTTAGAATCTCTCCAAAACCTCTGTAGTCTGAGAGATTGGCATAAACCACCTTCATTGGAGTGCCAACGGCATACCTAGTATCTCCTTCTCTCTCTTCCTGTGAATTTTGAGTCACATAGACAATCCCCTAGTTATGGTGGGTGGCAGTGGACGTGTTCTACCAACTATTTTGTATTTTATATGCAGCAGGCTATGTCCATAGCCTCGGTAGTGCACAAAAGGGACACCCAAGTATCAACTTGGGGCCTCCCTTTTTTTGTTAGCCATTACTAGCATGGTTGTTCTTTATTAGCCCTTCTTCTACCATTCGGGGAGGGGGAGGTCAGTGTTTGTGTTTTGCCTTTGGCGGGAACCCATAGGCATCCATGCCTAGGCTCCAGGGAAACATACGAAAATGTCGCAAAAATAACTGCGACCATGCAGTTAGTGCGACTTTCCCCCTACACAGTTTTCCAACCTCCATTACTGCGCCCAAGTGGAGCCGGGGAGGCAGGGGTGTTTCCCGCTCTCCTTGGTCGCCATAACGGGAGTTAGGGGTTGCAGGGGTATCCCCGCCTAGGCTCCAGAGTGTCTGGGCAGGCAGGAAGTGGGGGAGGAGTTTTCCACCCCCCTGTCCTTTGTCTGCAAGAGTGCCTGAATAGGTCCAGCTCCCACAGAGGTTCTGGCTGTCCTGATTGGACAGCCAAATCTCCCTTTTCTGAACAATGCTGAGGGGGATTGTAGAGGAGTGTGTTCTGAAGAATAAGATGACCAGAGATGCCTGCAGACCCTTTGCAATCCAGTGAAGCGACCACTGCTGTCCTGACCCTGTTTTCTGAGCAACAGGCGAGCTCCAAAAGGACGCCTCTTTCCCTTTGGATGGTGCGAACCAACAAGACGAACTTTGAAACGAGCCATCTCCCGAGGTCCTAGGAGTTTCCAAATACCTGGAGACCTGCTGCCCATTTTGAGTGCATCATTGTGGAAAGGTCGAATCTGTCCAAATCTTTGCTGAACCCATAAGGACACGCCAGAGATCTGGTACAACTCACCCAGACCCCCTCACCAGAGAGTGAGACTGCAGGAAGCGATGAAGATTGACCAGGCGATCTGTGCCCTTTGTTGGTGCTACAGAAAAGGAGCCAAAACAGCAGAGTAAACCAAGAAGTTGCTGAAAGTCGTGCCACAGGTCCTCCCTCGAGACTGCTGAGATTCCGTCCATTATCGGGCCTTCAGTCACCAGACCAAGGAATTCGGAGGTCGGGTCCAGAGCTGCAACATTGCAGAGCATCCAGCATAAACATTTTCTTCTAACCTAAGGTACTGTGGTAAAAAAGGTATTGCTTACCTGATTCCAAGAAGTCACTCCAGAGCATTGGCGTGCACGTAGAGGTGTCCAGAGCAACCCCCCTCTTACCTCTGACCCAAGCCGCTGATTAGGTCCCCTTCTCGAGTTCGCTTTAAGGTCTCCTTTGTTAGTTGTTCACTTGCTGCTTCAATAACTTTAGACCATTGCCTTCATTTCAGGGTCATCAGGGGTTGCAACTGCCACCCTGGGGGTCTCCCTTGCTACCGCAAAAAAAAATGTTTTAAAAAGAAATGCTACATTATTTTTAATGGAAGCTCCTAGGATGTGCCCAGCACCATGTGGCTCTTTGTTTCTGGAGTGGCTAGCATTCTTGTTCGGGCCTCTTTAAAAGACAGGGGGTTCCACAAATGTAACACTTTGAGCAGTGACCCTATATAAGAGGGAATAGGAATAACACATTATTTGTCTTTCTCGAGTTCTATAAAATAATTAATAGACTCATTAAAGGTTTATTTCAGGCACACTTCAGTGGGTGAGTCACTGATTTAGTCTGTTCTTAAACACCTCAAATTCACAATACAGACGAAAACGTCCAAAAAGCATTTAGAGTAGAATAAGCATCCATTTCAGACTATGGGCCTCATTACGAGGCAGGCGGAATGGGTTTAACGGCGCCGGTAAAGGCGCCGGTGCCATTAATCCCATTCCGCCTTATTACGAGGTTCCTTTGCGGGACCTACTCTGGACGTCTGGTCATACCAGACGTCCTTTGCAGGTCCCGCAAGGGGACCTGGGAGCTAACAACGGGCCTGTTGTTAACGGGCCCGTTGTTAGCTCCCTCCCCATTCCCATTGAGCCCCATGGGGGCTCGAATAGGAATGGGGATGGGTAAAATGAATGAGTAATTACTGGGTCCTCCAAGGTTGGAATGGCCCGGTAATTCCTCATTCAAGGAACCTGGATCCGAGTTTGGAGGTAGCCGTGCCCTTGTTAAGGGCACGGCTACCTCCAAACTCGTAATGAGGCCCTATGTATTTTGATTTTCACAAGTTGCTGTAATAGTATGTTTTTTCTGGCATTGTCTCTGTTACGATCATCACAAGATATTCCATCTCAGTTTCCTCAGTCACTTGACAAATCCTTGTGCCTAAAACCTTGTAGACAGTGTAGAAATATTTGACCATAGCACATCAAGTGGCCATTGATTTAATTGTGCCACAATTCTTGTTTTGTTGTAATGTGTCTATCTTTCCTATCTCCATGGCATGCTGTTCAGGATGTAAGTTTGCATGTATGAGGTAAGGAGTGCCCAGAGTATGGGATGTCATGTGCGTGTGCTGTTTTCCCTTTGTTGTCAACCTCTGAAGCCTGAAAAGTAGTTCCATGCAGGCTTGATATGTGGGCAACTTTGCCCCAGACCTGCAGATGAACAGGCCTGCTGTTAAATGTCAGTTACCAGTTTAATGGTATCCACTACAGAGTGTAATTTGCTTTCTGACTTTGAGAACATTCAGACATGTAATTGCTCATTTTAATATAGCCGGTATGATAGCTTAGTGGATTGAGGGCTCGCTGCTGCAATGTGTGTGATCTGCAGGTTGCAAGTTTGAATGCCGGCAACGCAAACTCAGCCTTTCATCCTTCTGAGGTCGATAAATGAGTACCAACACAGGTTGGGTGATGTTGTATGTATATTTGTTCTATATAAAGCGCTTAAGCATAAGTGCTATACAATAACACATCCTTATCATTTGGACTTGGACGTGTTCTGGCATTCACAGTAATTTGGTAATATGGGCCTATACACACTGATTTTAACGATACACATGGTGGTCCATTCTTGTATGAAATGTATATCACATTAGTGATACTGTAACCACGTTTTTCGTAGTGTACTTAGGAACAATGCTATGTGATGCCACTTCCTGTTTTGTAAAGGGATGGAAGTCTGTGTTTCATCACTTCCCGTGAAGTCACTTCGGGGTGGGGTCAATGACATCACGTCCTGTGATATCATCAGAGGTCAAGGGTTGTGTGATGTCACTTCTGCTACCCCTGGAATTTTGGTGAAATTATGTCCCTGCTCTAGACACTGGAAGAAATCCACAGGAACATTTCATAATTCGCTGATTGTCAAGGCTTCAAGCCCTCTCGAAAAACCTTTAGCTAGGGTTGCATTTTTGGATTGAAAAGACTTACTAGGCAAATAAACCATCTCTAGAACCTTGAACTAAGCTCATGCTACATTAACTAACCATTTTCCTCCCTTTAAGTGACTTTACTATATGTGTTTCCAGAGTAAATGTATTACCGTATAAACCGTTTAAGACTGGATGAGTGAGCGATAACCGATAATACGATAACATTGTCTTTTCCCCTTGGAAGTGCATTATCAAGTATTCCCAAGTGTTCTAATCTAAAAGTATGAAGTATTTAAAGTGGTTCTGGTGTAAATATAATAAATATATACTTTTTATATAAATATAAGTGTAAGTGCTTCTTTGTTGTGCCTGTCTAGCTAAGATTCGTTGTTCTTACCTACAGCTCACATCTTCCTTTTAAGATAAGCCTGACTGCTCTACCACTCTACCAAGGTCCTGATACTAGGTACCAAACTGATACTAGGAGTTGTGGATCTACAAACCACTGGGATAGCTTACTAAAGTCGTACCAGTAGGACTTTAGGAAAACTCCCCTAACAGTGGGCCATGAGGAATCCGGGCGGAACATCCATCAGAAACAACATTACCAGAGGTACGTAATTTATTCTCGTAATGGATTGTGTTTTCCCATGGATTCTTCACCTTAGATAGACTCCCATAGCAGTACAAGTGATGGGGGTGGGAGAAGCAGATTTTCATGAAGCTTTACATTTTTAGCCCATTTTGTTGTGAAGAACTGCTCTTCCAAACAGAGCGTCCTGAATCGACAGGGTATGTAAGCAGTAATGCTTAGAAAATGTATGGTAGGAGGGCCATGTTGCAGTATTGCAAATGTCCCGCATTGCTTCCTTCAAAGCAATGGAGTGACATTCTAAAATATATACAATAATCCATCTGGAAAGAATCTGCTTTGTCACTAATTTACATAGTCTGTGACCCCTATATCCGATTAATACCTGAAAATCGTGTCTAGCATTAGCCGTTCCTTCCATTAAAAAGCTAAATGCCCTTTTCGGGTCAGGTCCGTGCAACCTCTCTTCATCTTTAGAAGGGTAAGGAGGGGGCTAGAAAGCTGGTAGGGTGATCTTCTGGGATAAATGAAATTCAAACACAACCATAGGAAATAAGGCAGGATGAACCCTCAAAACCCCTTCTTAGGGAGAATTCTCAAAAATGTGCTAATTCCCTTCTACCTTAGAGACCCAAAACTCTTTTTGCTGGACTTTAGGACTTTAAATTTTATCCTGGAGAGAGTGAGAACTTTTTCTCACTCGCTCATGTATTTTTCTTTAGTTTGAACACTGTGTTTATTTTGGTTTTGGAGTCTGACCAACTCCATAGTCATCATCCTTTTACATTGTGACACACAACACCTTTAGTGCAGTGGCACAGGGAAGTCTTTCAGATTTCCCAAAGGTTTAAATACCTTCTCTTGGTTAAACTAGTGTTTCCAAGAGCAGTAAAGTGAAATTGACTTTACTTACCTTTTGTAACTTTGTAGACCCAGCACACACTATCTTACATATAGTGCTGGACGGTTTACTTAGTATCCCCTTTTATCTACTTTCTCGTGTAACATGTTTATGTCACCCTTTCTACAATTAATGGCTTGTGTCAGTGGCTTACCTTTTCCTACCATTGTGTGTTTTTCCTGCAGGCTGCAATTGCAGCTGCAGTAAAGCACCCGTGGGTGCCCATTTGTCAAAATGGCCCTGGTGTTCTTTTTTTGCCATTTCTTGCTGGAAAGGTCCTTCTTGAGATTTACTCTGCAGGCCGAATCAGGTTTAGTTACTTTGTTCATTTTGTCTTTGGTGGGTTTCACTGCTGAAGCCCGCCTCTGGCTCCAGCGTGTCTGGCAGGGCAGGAAGCAAGGGAGGTGCCCGAAACTCCCTGTGCTTAGTCTCCTTGGTTACAGGAATGGGCCCAAAGGTGATTGGCCGGCTAGCTGTCCTTGGAGGACAGCCACCCTGCCGTGTGAGTGACAGCTAGGCTGCGAATTAATGGGGGAAACCTGCATAAAAGGTGAGGTCTTTTAGACAAAAGGCAGAGTCGACCACTGGACGAAGGAATGCGAAGAAGAACTTGGAAGAGATGCTTGCTGCAACTCCTGAACCGTTGGTTTGCCCGGTGAAGTCCTGCTGCACTGCTGAAGCTCAGAATTTGCCTTGATTAGAAAAGCCCTGCAAAGGACGACTTCTCCCCTTGAGTTGGTGGGACCAATCAACCCCAAGATGAACTCATCTAGACATCTTCTCTGAGCTGGCTGTACTTCCATTGTTGCTGCAGGAAACGATTGCCAGGGAGAGGAACACCAGAATCGAGTGTATCATTTTTAAGTCGGACCAGAGCTCCAGGAAGATCCTCCAGACTCTCTCGAAGCAGGGCTAACCAAACCTGAACTACCTCAACAGAGTGCTGGACCCCAGAAGCAACGGAAGCCCACAAGGTATCCGAGAACCGCAGTAGTGCTATTCATGAGAGGCTGAAACCGCGAAGTGCAGCTGATCTGAAGTTTGCCCATTGCTGCCACCAACCTTCGAATCGTAGTGCAGGAGTCCCCAGACGTCCTCCCTCTTGTCCCCACTCCTGGGAACAACAGGATCTGCCATTCTACAACAGGAACACAAGCCAGCTGGAACCAATTTCTTCAGACCTAAGGTACTGTAAACTAAGGGGTACTTACCTCTTGATGTGTAGCATTGCTGGCTCTCAGTTGAGGCTTATCTTTGTTACCTTTTGCAGAGTTGCTTGTGGCCCAACACTGATTTATTTTTCAACAAAAACTCTCTATAACATTGTGTAAGACTTTTTACTTACCTTCAAGAAGAACTCCAGCTCCCCTAGACTTTGCTCGATTGTCATTGGCTGTCCTGGCTCCCTAAAGACTCTTCTAACCTCTGACCTTGTGTTTTGATCTGTCGCTCAAAAAGGTAACACATTCTTAACACATTCTTAACACAGATCCCAATCCCCACCAATAGATCAAAAATAGAATCTAAGGAAGACGTTCCATGACATACCAAACGACTGACTGAGAGATAGCCATGATAGGAGGACACTAAAGACTGAATACATAGGCAGACCAAGACCGAAGGACTAGTACGATTCATCATTAGCACCCTAGCCCTGAACTACACCCAAGCTCCAACAGACCTATGTTACAATAGATAGGAAAGTGACAGGGAGCATCCAATCCTCATCTCATACACCAGAGGGAGATAAATAGACTTACCCAATCACATTACACAAAGTTCATTAGAATACAGCGAGGAGCGCGCCGCGCCTCACACACAACAGTCAGGCACCCAATAAAGGAATCAGCAATAACCCCACCCATAGGAATACAATTTAAATGGAACAAGTTATACTAGAACCAGGATACACACCCCACTAACCCAACTTTCAAATCTCTGCATACCTAACCCACCCGAAAATTCACACAACCATCTCTCGCCCAGCAAACCGCGCGCACTTTACCACACCGCATCAACAACAAACAAACACATAAACAGCACCAACAGCACACAAGGACTTACCTGGTCTAATACTCACACCAGAGCTCAGCGCATGGTGTATATGGAACTGAAGCCCCTGACAGCACACCACTTCTCCCACTCTCCTGCTCCCCCTTCGCCTGACTAACCCTACCCACCCGCCTTCTTGTTTTACAGAACCACCAGAGCGCCTGATGACCAACTATATAAATACCTTAGCCTTAACACATTAACTTGTGTAGTTGGCAAAGGGTTAATCTACATTGCATTGGGGGCTTTAAAAGTGCTTACCTGGTTCATAAACATCTTAACCATTGTGTTCTCTGTTAACCTTTTCCTTTTGACACCAAACTCAGTATTGCTCTAAATGTACCAGTGATATATCAATGTCCAGTGTGTCCTAGTTATTTAAGTCACCTCAGGGTGTAGAAAGTGCCTGTGTGCCATCCCAAATAGGTATCTACTGATTTATTGAAACTGAGAGTGTATTTTTGAAGTATATTTAAGTGTTACATATTTGCTCCCTTCTAAAAAAGGCTTATTCAAACTGACTATTACATTAATAAATAATTGTTTAATCAAGAAACCTTGAGTGTAAGTGTTATTTGGATACTTGTCACTGTGAAAATATGTTACAACCCTATAGCTCACATTGACCCCTCTTGAGATAGGCTTGGCTGCTCAGTCACTCTACCAACTTGTGTAGTACATGCTTATACCAGAGGTTGGGTTAACTATTGCCAAGAGGACAAGGCTGGTGCAGTCTCCCACAGGGCACTGCATACAGTCTTGCCTAACACCCATTGTCCTTAGGAAATACAGTAAATGGTAGCTTGCAGGGTAGGGCTTGTAGCTCACCAACCCTCGCTGCAGAAGTGATAGCTACTAAGTCAATTGTCTTCCATGTTAGTAACCTGAGAGGGCGTGAGTGGGGCAGCTCAAAATGCACTCCCATCAGGAACATATCTTAGCCTCTCAGAAACCAGGCAAGCATGTTCAGCGTTCTGATTCCTGTGTGAAGAAGACAGCTTCCCTCCTGCGAGAGAAGACCCACTCTCTGGGGAAGACGGACTCTAGGGCAGATGGACAAGTTCAGTAGGTTGGGATACCATGACCTTGTGGCCCAATCCACATCAATCAGGATCATGGATTTACCAAACTTCCCCAACCTCCTGAGAATGTGAGGGATGACAGGGACAGGCAGGAACTATTACTTTTATAAGGACACAATGTCGATTACTCACAGTTGCAGTCCTGAACAGGCGATGGCAGTAGTTGACAGGTCGTAATCGGAATACGTCTCCCAGAGTGTCCAGAAGTCAGTAATTGGGCTCTGTGAACCTCGGGGGGCGCTTCCTTGGGAAACCCTTGTGGGGAAGAAAACCCAACCAGTAGACGTTCCAAGTTCCGTGGAATAGGAATGAAGTGTTCCCGTTGGATGTAATGAAGGCTGCAGCAATCGTAGAAGAGGAGAAGGCGGCAGGAGTCACAGAAGCGGAGGCCGTCAATAAACTGCAGGCAAGCTGAAGGTGAGCGGCACGGAGTTGAGTCAAGGTTCCCAGGTGACGTGGAACAAGCCGGCAGGGGAATGAGCGAAGGCTCCCAAGGCTGAAAAGGATTCCCGGGGAAGGAAGGTAAGTAGACTGACAAGTATAGCGGGAAGGGAGCCTAAAAATGGCGGAAGAATCCGCAGAATTAAAAAAAAAGAAAAAATAAGAGAGTCGGAAGGAAGACTGAAGGAAAGAAGAGAAAAACAGCATAAAAGGAAAGATCAAGTAGAAGAAGTTCTGCAAGAGACACGGTAAAGAAGTTAGAATGAACGGAAGTAGGAAAAGGAGAGAGTCAAGGGAAGGCGCTAACGAAGTAGCAGAATATTGTAGTGCAGAGGCACGGAGCTTAGGCACCACAGAGCGATACAGAAGCGACACACCTACCCGTTTGTTGCGATGAAAGATATAGTACGGGTATTGTGCATGTCGCCATCTTGAAAAAGACTAGAGCGCTGCAAGGGAATAGCTGAAACGGAACTGAGGAGATGCCATCTTGCCTTCCATTGTCTATAACGAGAATGACGCTTCCCCCAATTCCTCCACAAGGATCCCGATGGAATCCTATCAGTATGCCCTCTCCGTGGGGTCGTTGGTCCGGGTTTCCAAGGATGGTTCCTATGAAATCTTTGTATCAATCTGGGGGCATGAACTGATGTAGCAGGTTCCCATGTTCGATCCGAAGGGCTATATCCTTTCCAGTCTATAAGGTACTGCAAAGAACCACGGTGGTATCTGGAATCACAGATGGCAGCTACCTCGTATTCCGGACCATCCGGGGTGTCAATCGGAGGGGGAGTAGAGGATGGGTTCCTATTGTATCTGTCTAACACATGTGGTTTAAGCTGAGAAACATGAAAATGTTGTGAATTTGATGCCAAGAAGTGGGAAGGTGTAATCTATAGGCCACTTTTCCTATGGCTTCAATGATGGAAAAAGGACCAAAATATTTTGGAGATAATTTAGATGGTATCAGCCACCTAGGCAGATGTTTAGAAGAGAGCCATACCAAATCCCAGGTGACATGGAACAAGCCGGCAGGGGAATGAGCGAAGGCTCCCAAGGCTGAAAAGGATTCCCGGGGAAGGAAGGTAAGTAGACTGACAAGTATAGCGGGAAGGGAGCCTAAAAATGGCGGAAGAATCCCGCAGAATTAAAAAAAAAGAAAAAATAAGAGAGTCGGAAGGAAGACTGAAGGAAAGAAGAGAAAAAACAGCATAAAAGGAAAGATCAAGTAGAAGAAGTTCTGCAAGAGACACGGTAAAGAAGTTAGAATGAACGGAAGTAGGAAAAGGAGAGAGTCAAGGGAAGGCGCTAACGAAGTAGCAGAATATCGTAGTGCAGAGGCATGGAGCTTAGGCACCACAGAGCGATACAGAAGCGACACACCTACCCGTTTGTTGCGATGAAAGTTATAGTACGGGTATTGTGCATGTCGCCATCTTGAAAAAGACTAGAGCGCTGCAAGGGAATAGCTGAAACGGAACTGAGGAGATGCCATCTTGCCTTCCATTGTCTATAACGAGAATGGCGCTTCCCCCAATTCCTCCACAAGGATCCCGATGGAATCCTATCAGTATGCCCTCTCCGTGGGGTCGTTGGTCCGGGTTTCCAAGGATGGTTCCTATGAAATCTTTGTATCAATCTGGGGGCATGAACTGATGTAGCAGGTTCCCATGTTCGATCCGAAGGGCTATATCCTTTCCAGTCTATAAGGTACTGTAAAGAACCACGGTGGTATCTGGAATCACAGATGGCAGCTACCTCGTATTCCGGACCATCCGGGGTGTCAATCGGAGGGGGAGTAGAGGATGGGTTTCTATTGTATCTGTCTAACACATGTGGTTTATGCTGAGAAACATGAAAATGTTGTGAATTTGATGCCAAGAAGGGGGAAGGTGTAATCTATAGGCCACTTTTCCTATGGCTTCAATGATGGAAAAAGGACCAAAATATTTTGGAGATAATTTAGATGGTATCAGCCGCCTAGGCAGATGTTTAGAAGAGAGCCATACCAAATCTTTGGTTTTATAGATGGGTTCTTGTAGGTGTTTCTTGTCCGCTTGTCTTTTAGCTTTGCTTCTGGCCTCCGCAAGGGCTGTGAGAGCTGTAGAATTACCTGTTTGTATATCTGACACAAGAGTGTCAACCGCAGGTACCTTGGTGGGTTCTGGAGTGGTAGTTGGGAAACTAGAAGGATAGAATCCGTATGTACAATAAAATGGTGACATCTGTATGGCTGAATGAATGGAATTGTTATATGCAAATTCAGCATAGGGTAACAGTGCACACCAATTGTCCTGTGATGCGGAAACAAAACAACAAATGTATTGTTCCAATGATTGATTTAGCCTTCCTGTCTGGGCATTGGATTGCGGATGATAGCCTGATGTTAAGTTACGTTGTATACCTAATGATTTGCATAGATGCTTCCAAAAGGTGGAAATGTATTGTGATCCTCTGTCAGATGTAATACTGTTGGGTAGTCCATGGAGACGAAATATTGTTTGAAGAAAATATGACGCCATTTGAGCTGCTGAAGGTAGTCCGGTCATGGGGATAAAATGGGCTAGTTTGGTCATATAGTCTACAGTTACCATTATGGTGGTATGGTGAGAGGAAGGTGGCAGCTCCACAGTAAAGTCTGTAGAAATGCTTTCCCATGGACGGGTAGGCAGAGTTGGTTGAACCAATTTGCCAGTAGGTCATTGTCGAGGTACTTTTGATTGAAGACAGAGAGTACATGAGGATATATAGTCCTTAACGTCCTTTTGTACCTCAGGCCACCAGAAGTGCCTGTTGATCAGTTCCAAAGTGGCAGCGACTCCTCTATGGCCGGCTGTCTTATGTTTATGACACATGTGAAGTACTTGTTGTCTAGAATTTCCCACAGGTATGTACAGTTGATCTACATGGAAATAGAGTTCTCCTTCTTTTCTTAGAAGGTGCTTGTTTACTTCCATCAGAGATACTTTTTGGCTTTGCGTTTGTATGTCCTGCAAAAAAGACGAAACGTAGTAGATGAAGGTGGCATGAGGCATCATCTTTTCAGGGGTAAAAGGCAGTGGATTGTAGGTGCTTCGGAAGAGAGCATCTGCAATTTGATTATTGGTTCCTGAAATGTAGGTAAGAACAAAGTCATAGGAATAAAAACAATATGCCCATCGTGCTTGCCGACTGTTTTGGCTTTCCAGGTTTTGTAGAACTCGCAGGTTTCTATGGTCTGTTCGAATCTGTACTGGATGTCGAGCCCCTAAAAGTAGATGTCTCCATTATTGGCAAGCACTTTTAATAGCTAGAGGCTCTTTTCCAAGAACCGTATAGTTACGTTCAGAACATGTCAGAGACTTGGACATGTAAGCTATAGGACGTATTCCTTCCTTAGACACCTGTTTAAGAACTCCACCTATAGCAGACTCGGATGCATCCGTTTCCAGTATGAAGGGTTTGGTTTGATCGGGAAGTCTCAACACAGTTGCTGTGGCAAAGGCGATCTTCAATTTCTCGAAGGCTTGTTGAGCTGTTTGATTCCAGCAGAATGTTTTTCCTTTTTTAAGAAGATCCGTGAAAGGCTTGATGATTCGTGAAAAATTTGGAATTAATTTTCGATAAAAATTGGTGAATCCCAAGAATCTTTGTATTTCCTTCAGATTCTGGGGTGGTTTCCATTGATGTATGGCCTTGACCTTTCTTGGATCCATTGCTGCTCCTTCTGTGGATAGAATAAATCCTAAGTAAGGTATGCTGGACATGTGGAAGGAACATTTCTCTATTTTAGCAAATAGATGATGTTTCCGTAACCTTCTTAACATCTCAGTAACATGATGAACGTGTTCTTGTAAGTTGTTGGAAAAGATGGCAATGTTGTCCAAGTAGACGATGAGGGTATGTAAGAGTAAGTCCGCAAATATGTGGTCAACAAAACACTGAAATACTGCAGGCGCGTTAGCAAGCCGAAAGGCATTACCCGGTATTCGTAATGTCCAAACGGCATGTGAAAGGCGGTTTTCCACTAATCCCCTTTTTTTATTCCGATTAGATGATATGCTCCTCTAAGATCAAGCTTTGTAAACAGGGAAGCACCTCTTACTGCCTCTAAGATGTCTTGTATCGGGGGTAAGGGGTATCGATCCTTGAGGGCAACCTTATTTAGGCCTCTATAATCGATGCAAGGCCTTAATTCTTTACAGTCCTTTTTTGGAATGGAGAAAAGAGAAGCTCCAGCCGAGCTTTTGGATTCTGTTATAAGGCCATGGCGTAGATTGGTTTGTAGATATTCCTTCAAGGCTTCTTTCTCCGGACTCGATATAGTATACATCCTGCAAAATGGCACTTGGGTCTCTGGTAGGAGATCAATGGATGCAAGGCCTTAATTCTTTACAGTCCTTTTTTGGAATGGAGAAAAGAGAAGCTCCAGCCGAGCTTTTGGATTCTGTTATAAGGCCATGGCGTAGATTGGTTTGTAGATATTCCTTCAAGGCTTCTTTCTCCGGACTCGATATAGTATACATCCTGCAAAATGCCACTTGGGTCTCTGGTAGGAGATCAATGGAACAGTCGTCTTCTCGATGCGGTGGCAATTCTTTGAATTATTCATTTGAAAAGACCGATTGGTAATCCCAATAACATTCCGGCAGTAGGACAAAGTTAGAAATGGTTGGATTCTCATGGATAGGATCTTGTTGGGTCGATGTAGAAAACAGCCCTACCGCTCCTTCAGGTAAGCAGGATTTTACGCATTGTTTTGAGCCCAAAAACAATGTCCCTGCAGACCAATTTATGTAAGAGTTGTGTTTGACAAGCCACGGCAGTCCTAGCATAAGAGGATAGTGGGCCGCCTTTATGAGATCAAATGAGATGATGTCTGCATGGTTAGAAATCTTCATTGTAAGACTAGCAGTATTCTCTTTGATCGGACCTGAGGATAAAGGAGAACCATCCACTCCTTCTATTGGCAAGATGGTGGTTTTACTGATACGTGGTATTTTATTTTTAGATGCCCATTCTGAATCCATGAATAAACCTTCGGCTCCGCAATCCACCAAGGCAGGGACTTTATGCATATGTTCTTCATGGAATTGAATTGTGACAGGATTACCATCATGTTTTTAGATCTGGAAGGACTCTGTTGGGAACACTGCACCAAGGACCCACTCATGGTTCCCTTTATGGGTGGGTGGCGGCATTTCCCGGACGTTGGGGAGTTGTAATGTGGCAATCCTTCAATATATGTTGATCTGATCCACAATACATACATAACCCTAATGTTCTTCTTCGCAGTCTTTCTTCCGTGGTTAATGGTCCTCTGGCCATTCCCAGCTGCATAGGTTCTCCTGCGTCGAGACTTCTGGTGATTTTAGGAGTCTCTGGTTTGGAAGGCGCTAGAGGCGAACAGAATTTACCTTTACGTCTTTCTTGATTTCTTTCTTGTATGCGGTAATCCAACTGCAGTACCAGGGTAATCATTTCCGCTAAATTCTGAGGGCGTGGCACTCTAGATACCTCGTCCTTGAGTTCTTCACATAAGTTCCTGGGAAAAATGGTGAGAAGAGCATCATTTGCCCATGCAGTTTCATTGGCTGGTTGTTTGAATTGAGTGATGAAAGCAAGGATATCCATGTTGCCTTGCTTGAGATCGAGTATATTCTCCTGTGCGGAAACCACTAGTTCCTTTCTGCCAAACATGGCTTGTAAACTATTATGAATCCTGCATAAGTATCCATAAGCTGGTTGTTGGTAGTAACAAGAGGTGTAGCCCAGGCAAGGGCACTGCCAGATAGATTTGAGATAAAAAAAACTGACCTTCGCTCATTCTGTCGGAAAAAATGAAGGTTTCAGGGTGAATTGTACCATGCAGGAGTCCAGAAATTCCTTCAGTTTTTTAGGGTTGCCATCATATTTCCCCATGGGTAGTGGTCTGGGAGGGAGTTCAGTACGGGAAGTTACCATTTGCCGGAAGACTGCATTTTCGTTTCTCAATGTCTGAACCTCAGTATTAAGGTTCTGCATTGCTGCCATCAGTTGTTGTACCTGCTGATCCATTTCCTTTTTAGGCGTCGCGTACTATTACTTTTACTTTTATAAGGACACACTGTCGATTACTCACAGTTGCAGTCTTGAACAGGCGATGGCAGTAGTTGACAGGTAGTAATCGGAATACGTCCCCCAGAGTGTCCAGAGGTCAGTGATTGGGCTCTGTGCACCTCAGGGGCCGCTTCCTTGTGAAACCCTCGTGGGGAAGAAAACCCAATCCAGAAGACATTCCAAGTTCCGTGGAATAGGATTGAAGTGTTCCCGTTGGATGTAATGAAGGCTGCAGCAATCGTAGAAGAGGAGAAGGCGACAGGAGTCACAGAAACTGCAGGCAAGCTGAAGGTGAGCGGCACGGAGTTGAGTCAAGGTTCCCAGGTGGCGTGGAACAAGCCGGCAGGGAAATGAGCGAAGGCTCCCAAGGCTGAAAAGGATTCCCGGGAAGGAAGGTAAGTAGACTGAGAAGTATAGCGGGAAGGGAGCTTAAAAATGGCGGAAGAATCCTGCGGAATGAAAAAAAAAGAAAAAATAAGAGCGTCGGAAGGAAGACTGGAGGAAAGAAGAGAAAAGACAGCGTAAAAGGAAAGATCAAGTAGAAGAAAGTTCCGCAAGAGACACGGTAAAGAAGTTAGAATGAACGGAACGTAGGAAAAGGAGAGAGCCAAGGGAAGGTACCGCAAGGGGCGCGGTAAAGAAGTTAGAATGAATGGAGCGAAGGAAAAGGAGAGTGTCAAGGGAAGGCGCTAACGAAGTAGCAGAATATTGTAGTGCAGAGGCACAGAGCTTAGGCACCACGGAGCGATACAGAAGCGATGCACCTACCCGTTTGTTGCGATGAAAGATATAGTACGGTAGTGTGCATGTCGCCATATTGAAAAAGACTAGAGCGCTGCAAGGGAATAGCTGAAACGGAAACGAGGAGACGCCATCTTGCCTTCCATTGTCTATAACGAGAATGGTGCTTCCCCCAATTCCTCCACAAGGATCCCGAAGGAATCCTAACAGGAACACATATAGGAGTGGAAAATCCCAATCCACTAAAAACACATCCCCCAGGGCTCCTCTCTGAGGAAATTCCCTGGAGCAGAAAAGGCTGCACTTCCTGTTGGTACTAGACGTGAACAGATCCACTTGAGGGGTCTCCCGAGGGCAGTGCTCTCTAGAAGGACTTCCTAAGCCAGTTCCCACTCATGGGAGATTGTGCTCTGTCTGCTCAGAGTGTCCGTGGTCGTATTCTCTTTCCCAGCTAAATCAATAGCTGATAGAAAGGTCCTGTGTTCTAAAGGCCAAAGTCAGAGCTGCATCTTCCTTCTTTCACTGTGTTAGTGACCCTACATCTCCACACATTTCTGAAGGAATGCATGGTCACTGTTTTGTCTGTCATTATCACGAAGATGTTTTCCTGAATGGAAGGCAAAAAAGCCATCAGTGCAAGTCTGATGGACTCACAGCTCTAACAGGTTTACGTTTAGTCTTGTTTCTGTTGGAGACCAGAATCCGCTCATCAGGTCGCTCATATGTGCTCCCCATTCCATGAGGGAAGCATCCATGACTATGGTTGTCTCTGGCCAGAATTGCCAACATGGCTCCCTGATCATCACCCTTTCAGTGCAGGCCCACCACAGGAGATCCTGTGCTACATTGTTCAGAACCTGAAGAAGGACTGCCATTCTGCCTGAAAACTGTGACCATTGGAATCCGCTGGCACACTCGAGAGACCTCATCCTTAGATGGGCATTCGGCACCAGATAAATACAGGATGCCATGACGCCCAGTAACCTCAGAAAGCCGAATGCCAGCAGACATTGGGTGTTCATAAATGTCATAACCATCTGCAAAATATGTCGAGCCCTCAACTTGGGAGGACAAGCCTTCTGCGAGGAAGAGTCCCGGACTGCTCCAATATACTGGAGCTTCTGAGAAGATGTTAGCTGGGACTTCTCGAAGTTGAAGAAGCCCAGCTTGTGAAGAAAGTGTCAGGTGCTGTTGAGATGTTCTAGAGCATGTCCCGGAGAACGTGCCCTGATCAGCACGTTGTCCAGGTAGGGATAGATGTAAATCCCTCCTCTCCTTAGACTCACTGCCACCACCGCCATCAACTTGGAGACCCTTGGGCGTAGGTAAGGCCAAAAAGGAAGCACTTGAAATTGATAGCGCGTATTGCCAATGGCGAATCTCAGGCTTCCTGTGCTTGGGATGGATAAGCACATGAAAGTATGAATCTTGAAGATCGAGTGACACCGTCCAGTCCTGGAGCTGAAGGACCTGGAGAATCAGCGAAAGAGTGCCAATCTTGAATTTGTCTTTCCTGAGGAATGTGTTCAAGTGCCTTAGAGGCAACATTGGTCATAGTCCTCCATTTTTCTTGGGCCCCAGGAAGTAGGCGGAACACTGAACCCGGTACAGTTCTGCTGAAGATACCTTTTCCACCGCACCTTTCTCCAACAGGGAGATTATCTCCTGTAGGAGAAGCGGGTCAAGATCCCAAAAAGATTGTTTGCTCAGGGGGTGAAGATGGGGGGGTAGTCAGGGCAATCTAGGGGTGACTTCAGAAATGGAAGGCAAAATCCTTGGGCAATTGTCTGCAATGCCCAGGCATTTGAAGTAATGGTATACCATTCTAGTAGATGCTGTGTCAATCTGCCTCTCACAGGGGTTTTGTGAGCAAAGTACCCAGATGTTTTGGGGCTGCAGTTGTTGCAGAGCACAGGGAGGTGACTGCTACCTGGGAAGGTTTTCCTCCATGACCTCTTGGTGCACGTGAAAATCCTCTTTGCCTCTGTCTTTGAACAGTTTAGCTTCTACCTCTTTGATTAAAGGAAGAGTAATAGAGAAAGGACTGCCCCTCCAACTTTGTTAGGACGGTTGCTGCTGCTGTTGGTGTATTCCTGCTGCTAAAGATTTAGCTGAAGCTTTAGAAGCTTGTAACTATTCCAAACTATCACTTGCCTTAGGACCAAATAAGTTGTAACCATCAAAGGGCATATCTAAAAGTCTTGATTGGACATCAAGAGCAAACCCAGATTTAAGCAACTATGCAAAGCACCTGATAACTGCACTGGATGCCATGCATCTGACCACACTGTCACATGCATCCAAACCTGACTGAAGCCTCTTTCCCATCAATAACAAGGATAAACAAAAAAAAAACACTAATTTCCCCTTCAGGGCTGTTCCCAGCTGCCTGTGCCACCACATTTCAAAGAGTGCATGAGTATTTGGCCAAAGCGCAAGAGGCATTAATAGCCTTTAAAATTATACTTCCAGCTGAAAAAACTCTTTTGGCTAAAGTGCCATAGCAGCAGTAAGCAGTAACAATTGTTGACTGCAGGAGAGGTACCTGGTCTCTTCCATATCTGAAGAAGGGGATCCCTTAATGCTGAATGGAAAGGAAATACAGGTTCTTTAGGAGAACCCTTAACCAACATATCTGTAAAGCTCCGTGACAATGTCATTGGCAGGATAACTCCAACCCAAATAGTCAATATCTTTGTTAATTAACGAGCAATAACCTCCATTCAGGTGAGAATGGGCATCAGGGGTGTCAAGCTCCACCTCCGCAGAGGTGTCGAGTCCACTGGCATCTTTAAGGCAGGAGACCAAGTCTTCCATTCGAGACTCCTCTGAGATATGTTCCTCTGGGACATTCAAAGCCCTAACAGGTTCATAGCCTTAAGGTGCCATATCATGCCCCTCTTCCTCCTCCAAAATGGACACGAACAACTTGAAAAATTCAGTCTTCAATTGAGGTCTGTACCTCAACGCCGAAGGTCCTTTCAACTTCAGAGGTCAATGCATTTGTCAACATCGGAGAGGTCCCCACGATCAATGGCATTGACGCTACTAAGGAAGCCATCTCAGAGGTCTTCTGACTCTGGATTTTGGGTGCGCGGGTCGAAGCCCTGGCAGATTCGGTACCGGTCTTGGAAGATGCAGTGGGATCGGGAGGTTTGCTCGACTCTCGCAGGAGCAGACTGACGCATCTTTGAAAAAGCCTCCAACATCTATAATCAAAAATGTTCCCATTCGTCCGTTGAAGCGGTTTTCTTGGGAAAATGTATTTGGCACCTATTGGAAGATGAATCCGATGAAGAAGAGCAGTGTTGTCTTTTCTTGGTCTTTGTCTTCGAGGACGAAGAAGAGGAATGATGAAAATCACTCCTAGATCTTGACCTCTTAGAGTGTTTAGACATTTCCACAGCCTTTCAGGAGACTTCCCCCCCTCACAGAACTCCAACCTTCTGAAGACTTTCTCATGGAAGGCGTAGAGGATGGGTATTTTGACACTAATCGACCTGGGGCAAGCTTTGGCCTGCTCTCCTTCAAACCCTTGCTCATCATCGCTTGGCAAAAGCCACACTCAATGGTGTCATGGGCCTCGCCTAGGCACCAGAGACCAATTCTGTACTCGACATCTTAGAATCAGAATCTGCACATCTCTTGAAGCCTTTATACAATCATCAACGTCACGTCCGGACGCGGGAATGGAAACTGTCGAGGGGCATCAACACTAATGCTGCAAGGCACCCCCTCGCCCCGAGAACTGCAAAGCCGGAAACAAATATCTAAGATGAGGAATCCATGGGAGGACCCAATCCATTAGAAAGGTAGAAATGGCCCAACACAGGGCAGCAAGTATAGGCCTACAAAAATGTAGAGAAGACTGTAAGGAACCCAAAGGCATCCTCACATCTACTTCCCTTGGACCCTCTTCTCAAGTGGCCAGGGAAAGGCCATCACTCTTAGATCCTGAACCTGGGGGCATGGAGATGTGAGGGTGGATCACTTGGATGGAGGGACCTTGGGGCTGGGGAGAAGATGTATTTGGGTGATGCATGGTATACCCCTTTCCCTTGTAACAATAAACCCTACTCTCCCCCTACCTTTTATAGGTTATTGCCAGTCATTTTCTCTTGCTTCCACTCAGTCAGACCTGTGAGAAACCTGAAGGTGTCTCCCAAGCTAATCCCCCGGGATATAGCATCCAGGAGGCCAGGACATGGCCATTGCTATTGGATCCAGTTCCTGGGGGTGGACCAGTGAGGGTGGATCACCTGGATGGGGGTGGTCGGGGAGTGGGAGTGGGACACTGATGGGTGAGACACGGTATCGCCCTTCCTTTGACACCTTTTCCCCATCCTTCCACGTAGGATATTCCAAACCATTGCCCCCCTTTCCCACATGAACACCTTTGCACAACACAAAGGAACAACGGACTAACACTAGATTTGTTTACCTGACATGTCCCAATACAAGGGTCAGGAAAACTCAGGCAATTGATCAGAATCATACACACCTGATGGTCCTTTCCCTTCCCCACAGGGATAAAAGGTGGAGCCAGAGAGCACAGTGTGAGCATGGCATACATCACAGCGAGATGGCTAAGCAGGCGAGGCAGTTCAAACGAAGGAGAAAGGCAGGAGGAATCGAGAGGGTGGCAAGGAGAGAAGTGACCTTGCCCTTTTCATCCCAGGCCCACGGAACCTTGATGGAAGAGAGCCTAAGACTGTGAACAATAGCACAAGTGTCTTGCAGCAAATTTCAACGGTACACAGGGCAAGCTTATGCCGATAAACAGGACCGAGAGAAGCGCCTGCGCACGTGGTACCAGCCTTGACTCCAGGAAAGCCAAAAGTCAAGCGGTTCATCACAGCCGTTTAGTCGAGGGGAGAATCGACAAGAACCGGGCTGTGTTCAGTAAGAAACGCAAAAGTGGCAAGTTTAATGAACTGTGAAAGTGTTAAGGAGACCAGCTGCAGAGTCAAAACCGGCACCTCGTGGGTCCTAATTCAAGAGACTCTGGTCGATCCCCATCTGAGCAAATCTATGGGTACCAGAAGGCCGTAGGAGAGTCACAGAAAGAGGTCAAAGTAGTCATACAGGAGGTCTAGTAAAATCCCTGTACAATGGAAATACTTTCATTTATTTGTAATTTATTGCATTTTTAAAGTACTCACAAAGCCAGCAGTCATTTATGTTGTTTTTTTAGTTGCGTAATTTTTTTTGTCTCTTAATTGCGTATTTATAACGTGCTTAAATACCCAGAGGTTTCTAAGCACAGACCCTGGGATCGAACCTGTGTTTGCTTTGTGCCATCTTCCTTCCAAGGCGAGCACGTTGCCGCTGAGCTATCCTCCCCGGACTTTGATCTATGAACTGTGTGAAAGCAAGGGAAGTGAATCCTGCAGTGAGAAGAAAGAAGGGAAGCGTTTCCCCAGAGGGGCAAAGTCTAAAGTCCCAAGAAACAGTGTGCCTGGAACTGTTTAAAAAGACATTGAGAGATGTGGAATACGATACAAGAAGGGTCAACGCCCAGAAGAGGGGGATCCAGGGGTGAACCCATCACCCAATGAACGGTAGAAACACACTTTTCATTTGTTAAAGGAACTTTTGTTTTGGTATTTGAGTACATCAGGTCCTCGAAGGCAAGAGACTTTCAAAGTGAAACGAGAATTGTCCATTGACGGCCCTTATAGCTGAAAGCTTGAGAGTGTGTCTTGAGAGCTGCCATTGGAACTGTCGTCTCGTGCTGGAGAAGCCAGAGACTGTACTGTGCTCCAAGCTCCCATGCTAAAACGTGGGGAAGGGCGTAGACCCAAGCTATTGCATCCTGACATATTATTTCAGAACACTTCTTTCTTTTCTTGAGAACTATCCCACACCCCTTTTTGTATTAGTTGTGAGCTTTCGCAATAGGTTTCTTAGTATAGGCCCTTTTTATTTTGACACAATGCCACTAGGACTGCCAGATTTTTCATCTGATGGTCGAAGCTTGCTCCTATATCAGATATAGGTTTAGAATAGGCGTTTTGCCAACCTGCATACAGCATTCACTGTTTAATAAACACCCTTGAACCGTGATCACTTGTATCTGTTTTACTCGTTGTTGCCATGAGTTCCTCACACACTACTCTAGTAATGGGACGAGGAAGACGCGACTAAGAGTTGTACACACTAACATTCATTTACACCACTCTGGTACTGAGACGAGGAAGTGGCTTGAAGACTATTGCGAGTGTCCGCCATGTCCAGAGAATAGAAGTAATTGTGATCAGGCAATTGAAATCAAGTACTTGCACCTGCAACCAGTTAACATATCACAGGTGCATAAAAGGTGTAACCTCCAGCGAGCTGGAGGTCAAAGACATGGAGCAAGAAGAAGAAGAAGCCAGCCGAAGAGGGTCCTGCTTGGAGGACAGAACACCGGGAGCTGCAGAGGAGAGATCGTGATGCCGGGCCTGAGCAGGCCGTGAGAGGGCAGAGACCGCAACAGTCTCCTTTGCCTTGTGCCCACAGCCACGGGGAACGGAATACTCCCAAGTACTGCAGACCACCAGTTGTGTTTGTGAGTTCAGAGCAGAGCTACCGGCAAAATGCAGCAAGGTTCAAAGAAGACGAGCGCTGCTCACCGGGCTCCCGAGAAATGTGTGTGGAACTGAAGGACACCGGAAGAAGGAAGAGAGAGGACGTCCAGAGGAGCGGCCGAGGACCAGTGAGTTAAATCAAGGGAACACTCATACCGAGGCGCTCCGGGGGCTACCACAGGGCATATAGTAATGCTGAATGAACTGAAAACTTGTGACATTTGATGGTGATTGCGAATTATAATTAAATGAAAATGACTGTGAAACAAGTATTATTAAATACCGAATTAAAGGAAAGTTCAGATGAACCTACGAACGAGGTGAAAACAAGTATGTAATATGTGAAAAGCAAGTGATGAGCACTTGCGAATACTGTGAAAGCAAAGTAGTGGAAGAGAACGAGCACCACAGAGTGAGTTGTGTGGAAGAACACATTGTGGCAAAGCCAAGAGACTGCCAAAGAGTATCAACAGTGAATGTAAACCAAAGCAGAGGTGCAGTGAGAGAGAAACCAGTATTGGCAAGAAAACCCACAGAGTGCTGAAAGCTAACATAGTGCCAAAGGTTATTGGTTGCATGACCTGTAATGGGTGGACCGTGTCGTCTGACAACTGCGCCTAGACCAAGGATACCGTGCTTGGAAAAAGCCAAAGAAGTGCAGATAAATACTCTACACTTTGGAATAGGTTTGCTGAAGGGAATGAGAAAGAGAGCAATCTGTAGGAACTATTGAGGAACCTGAAGGATTATAAAGTTGATCTGAAACTGGTTTTGAAAACGAAGAGACTTGAAATGATGTTAAGTTCACAAGCTGGACGAACTGACGTCTTGGGGAAGGGAAACCAGAGACTTTGTGAACTGTGATGTCGTCTTGGAGACAGGAACCCAGAGGCCTTTTTGGAACTGTTTTGAACTTGGGGAAGGAGAGCTGGAAAGTAAGCCAAAAGCTGGAAGAACGTCAGAACTTTATTTGGAAAACTATTTCTTTTGTTGCTGACATCCCCATACTTTGTTTACCTTTAGTTGTGAGGACAAGTACAGGTTTTGGACACAGACAAACTTTTAAGTTAAACTTACTGACTCAGACTATCCTTAGTTTCTTTAGCTACGGAAAGCCCACCTTAGCATAGGGCAAGTTAGACCTTACTCCATCCTGACATTTAAGTAAATAAAAGTGTTTGATTTGAACATTAAATGCATGGTCTAGTAAAAAAATGTATTTAAAAAATAGATAGCCAACATAAAAAAAAATACTAGCATTCTCTTTTTTTAAAACGTCCTATGTAAAATTTTGAGCTATTCAAGCTCAAAATTTGCACAAGCAAGCACATGGGCGCATCCATTTTGTGAAATGGATGCCCTCTTGTGCTGGCTTTTGCTTTTGCGGCACTAATGAAGGAAAAGCCAGCCAGCGGTAGTAAACAAAAGCTACCGCTGGGTGGCTTTCCCTTCATTAGTGCTGTACGCGGAGGACGGGGACCGGAGACCAGAGCAGGAAAGCTGCAGCTGAATCTCGGTAAGTGCTATTTATTTTTTTTAAAAAATAAGCACTAGCTGCAGGTTTTCTTCTACGTTTTCCGGGCTGGAGGAGCCCGGAAAACTTAGAAATAAAACCGCTGCTTTAAAAACATTGTATTTATATTTGCACATAAATACAACGTTATTGTGTTGGAAAACGCTGCAGTTTTTCTTTCCAAGTTTCTCAGGCTCCTCCGGCTCGGAGGAGCCTGAGAAACTCGGAAAGAAAAACCGCAGCGTTTTCCAAAACAACCGCGTTGTTTCTGCCTGAATCTGCTTTCCCATTTGGGGCTCTCGGGCTCCCGAGGAGCCCGAGAGCCCCAAATGGGAAAGCAGATTCAGGCAGAAACAACGCACATTTAGCATTTCCCAAATGGGAAATCAGCTGTAGGCAGAAACACTGCGGCATGTAAACACAACCGTGTTGTGTTTCTGCCTGCCTTGGATTTCACTTTGGGTCTCCGGTGCTCCCTTGGGGGAGCACCGGAGACCCAAAGTGATATCCACGGCAGGCAGAAACACAACACGGTTGTGTTGGAAAACGCTGCGGTTTTTCTTTCCGAGTTTCTTAGGCTCCTCCGAGCCAGAGCAGCCTGAGAAACTTGGAAAGAAAAACCACAGCGTTTTCCAACACAATAACGTTGTATTTATGTTTGCGGTCGCTTCAAAAGCGACCGCAAACATAAAAACAACGTTTTTAAAGCTTTAAAAAATAAATAGCACTTACCGAGATTCAGCTGCAGCTTTCCTGCTCTGGTCTCCGGTCCCCGTCCTCCGCGTACAGCACTAATGAAGGGAAAGCCACCCAGCGGTAGCTTTTGTTTACTACAACTGGCTGGCTTTTCCTTCATTAGTGCCGCAAAAGCAAAAGCCAGCACAAGAGGGCATCCATTTCACAAAATGGATGCGCCCATGTGCTTGCTTTTGCGAATTCTGAGCTTGAATAGCTCAAAAGTTTACATAGGAAGTTTTAAAAAAGAGAATGCTAGTTTTTTTTTATGTTGCCTATCTATTTTTTAAATAAAAATGTTTACTAGACCATGCCTTTAAATCTATTGTTTGTTTCTTGCTTCATGATGCCTTCACAAGAGGGAAAAACAGAGCAGTAACTGCGCATGGCAGAAGCAACCACCAGTGAGTGGCAAAATGAGGAGGGCAGAGCACCCTAAAAATGGCTGCCACGTATGCCAGGAGCAGCGTTCTAAAACGATGAGGGTAGGAGAGGAAATAACTCTTCAGCCGCATATGCCAAGAGCACCACCACAACTTCAAGGACCAATGGGAAGCGGCAATGATAGGACTTACTGGCGAGATCCCGCAGCCACATATACCGGGAATGTCTGCCATGGAGAAGGGGGAGATAGCGGAGCAGATCTGTGACGTGAGCAATCCTGAGGTAATGGGAACAAACCTTTGTCAAAAGGCCTATACTTGCTCCCATGGCCCTTTTGAGGCCACACCCACAATGTGTCGGAGGGTAGCCAGCCACACGCTGGGGGCACCCGACACATATCCCCAAAATGGCACACACCACTCGAAAGCAATGACCACAGCAGTCTTCAAAATTTGTTTTGCAGCATACTGTGACCATTTGCAAGAAAGGCTGCTTTTTTGCTAATGGGCATAAGAGTGGCAACCTTCTTTGCATTCTCCATAAGAATATGGAAGTAGCTTACAAGAGTACAGGTTCTGTCAGAGCCCCACTGAAAGGGATAAAGTTGTAACCCTTAGCAACATCCTATATTGTGTCGGTCAGAACATGAGCCTTCCTTTCAGCATAAGGGCAGCCAAGCCCAAGGTGTCAGCTGCCATTTTCATCCTAGTTTCAAAGTATGCAAAATAATTTGAAGGATCCCCTATGGTGGAAAGAATAGAATAGAAGGTTGTCCCCCCACGTCTAGTATTGTAGTATTGTCACTTATGTAGCATCTTTTCCCATTTGTATGGCCTCAACATGTTTTGTGGTAGAAATGCCTTTGCGGACTGAAGTCCAGGTATGGGGAAAGAGGCAGCTTAAGATGCGTGTGCTCAGTTGGCCAGGATTAGGACATAAGAGGACTTGCTAGGCTCCGGTAAACTACCCAGGAGGTCATGCATGTGGCCAGGTGCTGAGGGAGGTCACGACAGATCGCCAGTGCAGGAGACTCCATATGACCCAGCTAGACCGAAATTTGTCATAGTTTGTCGCTGTATTCTAATGGCAGAGGTGTTGAGGCAAATCTGGTGTTTCAGTGAAAAACAGTTATGTGACCAATTACAATGAATTTGTCTTACTCGTAGCTGCATTCTAAAGTGCATGGATGGGTAGCTGTGCCTGCAGCAGGCGTCCACCGAAGTGGCGCGTTTGTACATATCTTAAGCTCCGATGGAGCTTATCTTTGATGTTGCTGTGTCATCTGGTCTTCTGTGGGGAGAAAAGGTCAGCTACCTTTGTAGACTTTTCTAAGCACTAAGGACAGGCTAATGTGATGAATCCGATGGAGTCATCACTGAGTTCCCAGTGGTGACCTCCACCCATGTGGCCAGGGAATGGCAGCCGCTACCTGATCTGGACTCTAGGTGGAGCTATGTGAGGGAGGATCACATGGGGGAGGCAACTTCTGGGTAGATGTCATGGCTTCATCAGGGGAAACATGGAATCCCCCATTTTCCCTTGCAAATAACCCTCCCATATCTAATACCCTCATGGCTTATTGTCATGCATCTACTCATTCTCATGTGAAGAATAGAGAAAACCTTTTCGCCAGACCTGTAGACCAACCTTCCAACATTTGTCTGCCTTATGAAACCGCCTTTATCAGTTCCACCTATCAATCATCCAGGACTGAATTACCATTTAAAACCATTGAAAATGCTTATCCAAGTTTTTCAAACTAATCATCAAAAATGTACTCCCTTTCCCAGAATTACCAAAACACTGGGACGAGGAAGAGGGATTGAGCAGTGCAGAGCGAAGGAGGCCAGAAGCCCAGCAAACGCTCTAGTTGTTGCTTGCATACACCTGTGCCCAGGACATTTAAAGAGCTGAATTAAAGTATCTGTGGCTGCTGGCAGGAGAGAGCTGAATCACTCCGTGAGGACCATGAAAGCGAAGCGCTTTTACCGACGTGGCAGAGCCAGGTGGCTCACTGATGAAGAAAGAAGCTGCTGCACGAGCAGGACAGCGGCGAGAACGGCAGGAGCCGGCGAGAGACTCCTGGGCATTTGCAGGTGATGGAAAGCAGTGCTATACACATCAGAGCCTGTAACAAAGCAGGCATGTC
This sequence comes from Ambystoma mexicanum, assembly GCF_040938575.1. Classification (NCBI taxonomy): domain Eukaryota; kingdom Metazoa; phylum Chordata; class Amphibia; order Caudata; family Ambystomatidae; genus Ambystoma; species Ambystoma mexicanum. Next base: position 829,719,111 of record NC_090925.1, on the reverse strand, counting down.
AAGCGGAAGCCGCAAGAGACAGCAGAATGGAGAGAAAGTGGTCTTGAGAAAGAAACAGACTGAGAACCTTCACCGGCTGACCCTGGGAGAATCCAGGAATGCCAACAAGAGCCAGTGAGTCCGCCCAGAGACAGCAGGGACACTGGGGCATATCAACAGCCATGCCGAATACAAATACATTTAAATAAAGCAACAGAGAGAGAAGAAGTGAAAAGACTGACTGTGAAAGGGGGAATTGAATAGCAAGCAAAACCCTTGCCATTATGGGAATGCACGCAGTGCAAGTACAGAGGAAAGCTGAACAGGATAATCTGTCAAGCAGACACATTATCCAGCAAAGTATATGTGCAACTCTGGAAGAGGGTGGAGAACCCATATAGTACAAGAAGCCCTGGCAGGAGAGTATACCAAGCAATTAGAAGAGTGTGAATACAAGAAGCGATGGCAGGAGAGTATACCATCTAGCCACAGCAAATGTGCAAAATGTAAAGAAATCCTGAGAAGAAACATCAGGACTAGGAAAATAATTGTGTTAATCAGATTTAAAGAAGCCCAGAGAGGAATATCAGGACTACAAAATAAACTGTTTTAACCATATACCAGGTTTATTGAGAGAAACAAAACTTATTTAGTATATTAGTATATTAAGTATTGCTGTTGGTCAAGAAAGACCCAAGGAACTGATGTATGTGTAAAACATCAGAGCATAAAGAGGAATCCAGGGGAAGGTAACTACCCTCTGGAGCAAGGACCGTTATCCCTGAAGAACATTTTTGTTGGAGCCATTTATTCTTTCTTTGTGAAACCTTTCAAAACCACCCAAGGTTAAAGATATTTTCGTCTTCACCTTAGAGTTTAGCTTACAGTATGAGGGTCAGAATAGAAATTTGGACATGGGACAGTTTTTGATTTTGATATCCTGGCACAAACAGACCCTTTGTTTTTGGTTTAGGCAGGGAAATTTCCCTTAGAGCAGCGTCAGAGAGACCTTTTCCTTTCCCAGCCCTTTTATTTTCAATAAATGTCTTTAACCGAAATCATGGCTAACTTGTGTCTGAGTTTCATCCCTGACTCCTCACACTACCCTCAAGTGTATCAAGCGCAATAGACTTGCTATCCTAGAACATCTTCAAGGCGGGACCAACAGGCTACCATAGAGACTAGGATAATGGGGTTCTCTAAGCGTAATAGACAGGTTATCACTATAGTCTTACTATGTGTCTTCCAAATTCTACAAATGTTAATGGGTCTTGTACCGCACACTGTTGCCACCTGCATGGTCTCTTGGCACTGTGGCGGGTCTGGAAAGGAAGGAGGGTTGCAGGGTTTGTTAGTGGGATTGAGAGGGAGAAGAGCAAGAGAGCTTTGATGTGCTGTTGGCAGCTTCAGTTTGGAGAAACTGGTCACTGAGTGTTTGTGCATTTTTGGTCGGTAACCGTCATGTGGTGTGATTGTGTTTGGTTTGATTTCATGTCGGGTGTTGTGAGGCATGTGCGGTTTGTGGTGCACTAGAGGAGTGGTTGTGTTTCACTCAGAGTTTGAGGGTGCGTATGAGGAAAGGTGAGTTTTTTGTATGGTTGGTTAGTGGCAATACGTTTTCTATACCCAACAATCCCTCCAAATGCAAGACATTTCCCACCCCCAACAGTTCATACAAGTGCAATGCCTTTCCCACCCCCAGCAATCCATCCAAGTGAGACACATTCCCTGTCCCCAACATTCCATCCAAGTGTGGCACAGTTTCTTTCCCCAAACAATTCATCTAAGTGTGACATATTTCTCACCCCTGACAGTCCATCTAAGTGTGATACATCTCCCGCTCCTAACCGCCCATCGAATTTTGACACGCCTCCCAGCCCCAACATGAAATCCAGGTGTGATACACTTCCCTTCCCCAACTGCCCATCCAAGTGTGACGCATCTCCCACCGCCCTCCCCTCCCCTGCAATCCATTGTGGTACGATACACTTCCCATCCTCAATCAATCCAACTAGGTGTGATACCTTTCCTGCCCCCAACAGTTTATCGAAGTGCGATGTATTTCCCACCCCAACAATCCATCTCAGTGAGCAGAACCCTGCATAATACAGATGTTTTGTAGGCTGTGTAAAAGGGTCGCAGCAGGGAGTAGAAGGCTTAGCTATATTATTATACTAGATGCAGAATGTGGCTAACCTACACATGCAGGCTGTGTACACAGTGTGGCTAGTTTAGACTGTTAGGCTGCATGCCGGACAAGGTTAACCTTTGCTAGTAGGCTTAATGCTGGTAGGTGTTTAATATCAGCTAATTAGAGTGGTGGTTTTATTTATTTAGGAGTACATTATTGACTGCCCTCCGTGCTTTTCAAATAGGTTTCTCTTGCTGGATTTTGCATGGTTTAGCACGTTGGGTTGTGTTGATGGGGGTAGGTCCCTTAGGTTGGTCTCAGTTCATGTTGGGTGTGCTCGGTTAGCCACTGGTTTCATTTCTGTGTTTTTACTCATTTCATGGCATGTAGATGTTGTTCAGGCATTTTCCTCCCGTTCGGAGCTGAAGAGCCAGGTTTTAAAAAGTTTTCTGAATATTAGATGGTCCTTCGTAGTTCATTATTCTTTCGAGAGCAAGTTCCAGAGTTTTACGGCTATGCAAGAGAAAGCTGACCCTCCAAGTTTCTTACTCGCGTAGTGTTTAGGTTCTAGGTGGATGTCATTGCTGGATCTAAGTGTTCTTGCTGGTTTGTAGATGGTTATTTTCTTTTGCATGAATTCAGCTCCCTGGCCTTGGATTGCTCTGTGTGTTATGCACATTGTTTTGAAGGTGATTTGTGTTTTGACTGGGAGCCAATGAAGCATCCCTAGCGCTGGTGTGATTTGGTCTCTTCAAGAGAGTTTGAGGAGAAGTCTGGTGGCTGCATTCTGTATTCGTTTTAGTTTCCTGAGCTGGTATTTTGGAATTCCAAGGTATATGCTGTTGGCGTAGTCTATTCTGAACATGATGAGGGAGATGATGGCAAGTGGTCTGTGCTTGAAGGAAAAGAAGGGCAGTATCTTTTTGATAGTCTGCAGATGGAAGAAGCATTTCTTAATTATCGTGTTGACTTGTGGATCTAGTGTTCACTCACTGTCCATTCAAATTTCAAGGTTTTTTACTACTTTGGATGGTTCAGGTGGGGTTCCCAGTTCTGTATGCCATGTGATATCCAAGTTGTTTCCTTGATCATTGGGTGCAATCATGATTTCCGTTTTGTCCAGGTTAATTTTAAGGTTATTAGTGTTCATCCATTGGTAGGGTTTATTTTAGACAGTCTGTTAGTGTGGGGGTCTCCTCTTCTTTGTCATTGATTTTGTAGATGATTGTGTATCATCTGCGTAATTGTGGCATGTGAGGCAGAGTCTTTTGATGAGGCTGATTGGGGCGTCAAGTAGATGTTCAACAATAGTGGGGATAGCCAGGAGCTCTGTGGGACTCCACAAATGGTGTTCTGCGAATTTTAATGGTTTTTAGCCATATTGTTTCTGTTCTTCTGGACAGGAAAGATTTAACCCAAAGGAGCACTGTATTACAGATCCCTATGCCTTGAAGTCTTTGGACGTGGGTATTATGGTTGACTGAATCGAGGGCTGCAGAGAGATCGAGTAGTATCAGCGCTGAGTTCATGTCTGCATTGGTCTTTAGGTCGTCCCATATAGAGATGAGTTCCTTCTCTGTTCCTCTCATGGGTGTAAAGCCTACTTGTGCCTGATCTAATAGATGCTTCTTTTCGATGTGTGCCAGTATTTGTTTATAAACAGAGGTCACAATAAATTTTGCTGGGTATGGAACGTTTGAGATAGGTCTGTAGTTTGAGAGGTCTTTAAATCAGCCTACATCAGACCACTCCTCAAAGATACGACAGGCGATACTGAAGGCTTGTGGTACACTTCCCATTGAAAGTGACGTGTTGAAGAGGTTTAGGCAGTGTTCTGATGGTGTTCCCTGTGTAAGGATCGCTTTGTAGATGTATGGTGGACAGGGATCAGCTGAGGAGCCTGCCTTGTTGCTTTTGTTCACCAGGCTGATGGATTTGTCTCATGAGATTTGGGGGAAGAGGTTCAGCCTGGCATTGGATCTGTCTTTGATATGTTGTTCTTTTGTTTTGGTTGTCCTTTTTCCTCCCTTCTTGCTCCAGTTTCCGTTTTATTTACAGTGCTCTGATGTGGGGCGTGATCCATCTAGCCATCGATGTCTTTCACGATGGGATGACTGGTTGTTCCGGTGAGATTTTAAATATTGTTTTCGTGATCCAGTTCAGGATTATGTCTGTTCTTTCATCTAGTTCAGGGTGGTGATCGATGGCTTTGAGGATTCTATATTTTCCTGCAGGGCACTGCTTTTGATGATTCCAGATTAGAGGGTTATTTTGGGCTTGTTAGATGCTTTCAATGGTATTAATACCACGAAGGGTATATTGAGATGATTGCCCTAAACTATTTGGATTGGGGGCGCTGTTGTGATCAGATTTCTATTGGTGAAGATTGGATATAGAGTGTGGCCTGCTGTGTGCGTGGCTCCTTTCACCATTTGTCCTATTTGCATTGTCTCAAGCTATTTAGTTCAAGTTTTCTACTAGTTTGCATTCTCTTCTTCTAACCATATGTTGAAGTCGCCGAGAATGATCGGGTGGTCGTGTTTAATGGCCATGTTGGTGACAGCTTCTACGAAAGGGTCTACAAAGGCTTCGTCATAGGTTCATAGGTCGGGGGCCTTTTGACGAGTATTAATGTGAGATTTGCTTGTGGGTTTGAGGTCAGGTGCAGGATGAGGGATTTGCAGTTCAGGATGTTCAGCGCATCGGCTGTCCTTACATTTAGAGTTTCCTTCTATGCCACTGTGAGTCCTTCTCCTCTTTTTCCTTTTCTGTTTGCCTCATGGACTTAAAGTTGTCAGGCAGAAAGCTGTGCAGTATGACTTTGTAGTTGTGCACTAGCCAGGTTTCCATGATGTAAAGGATGTCAAACCCTCCCCCCGTCGCAATGTAGATCATACATTTCTGTTGTGTGTTTGGACATAACTCTGGTGTTGATTAGTTTGCAGTGTTGTCTTTATTGTGGCCTGTTTTGTCTTTGTGAAATGCTAACCAAAGTGTGATATCAAGAATGCCTGTCTAGCACCACTGTGCGTTACAATGGCTAACCTAAGCAGTTATAAGTGCAATGTAGGGTTACCAACCAGTATCTTTGAGCGTCATGGGTGGGATAAACATTATACTGTGTAAATGCTCCAAGTGTAACACATGTTAACCTACGTGTGCACTTTCTTCTAGTTACAACGGCAGGCAACCTGCATATCTAGAAACAACAACATGGCTGTCTTTGCAGGTATTGTACGTGTATAAGCGTGCCAGTATCAAGAAACCATCAGGTCCAGTGCCAATGTCCCGGAGCGGTGGCAAGCTATCTGGACAGGTCTTTAAGCACAGAAGGGGCAATCCTAATACATCTTCTTGGTGCACTTAACTGGCTATCCTCAAAGGACTTCAGGTGCATTGGGCCGGTTCTCCTATGATCTTGAGAGTGCTGGGGATATCATTATAAAACATCTGCGTAAATGCACAAGCTAACGGGAGAATGCTACACCATTCCACCCCCTGAAATCCATTGAGTGCGTCACATTTTCTACCCCCCAAGTTCCATCTAAGTGCATCACATTTCCTACCCCCAAAATCCATCTTAGTGTGCCACATTATCTACCCACAAAAATTCATCTGATTGAACATTCTGATTGCTTTTAGCGATCCCCTTAGATATATGAGAAGAGAGGGTCCTCTGGGTGTGCAGCCGATGCAGAAGTTAGAACGGGACCCCTGTGGATAGGGCATGCCCTGATTGGCTGTCCTGAACATTTTCATTGGTAGTGTATGAGCTACCGTCAGACTGTCACTTGTTGTATATTAGTAAGCTGAGTGCACCTGTCAAAGCGAAGGTTTGCCTAGGGCCGATGTGTGATTGTGTGCAAAGAGTGGCCTGGGCTAGTGTTAGCAGGACGGGCCGCTGCGACAACAGCCGGCATCCGTCCGTGGGTTTGTGTACGAGATGTTGTCAGTGATTGATGTGTATAAAGCGGGCCGTCGCAACAGCAACCAGCATCCACTGCAAACATGACTTGTTAGTATTTCGATGAGAGTGAGGTTGGTGCTTGTGACCAGGGCTATGTTGATGGATAACGGTGGAGAAGAGGATTTTAGGTTATAGTAGGGAATAGCCAAGTTTTAAGGGGCCTTTTTGAACGAGAGGTGGTTATCAGTGCAGCAAATATGGAGATGAAGCCAGATGGCAGGGGCTTGGTTTCTAGGATAACTAGGAGCGTTTTGGATTCTTTGGAGTTTCCTTGGATGGAGGAGGACGATCCTGCCAATTCGATGGAGTTGAAATGGGGGATAACTAGGAGAAGAGCCAGATCTGAGGTTCCTGGTGGGTTAATAGAGTATAAATTCATCCTGGAGGAATTCAGCGACTGTGTTGTGGAGGGCACGGTGAGAGATGCACATGGCTTCAAAGGTAGTCCATCAACTCATAGGGAGCCATTGTAGGACTCTGAGTGCTGGGCTAATATGTTCTCTAGGTGAGAGGCCAATGAGGAGATGGGCAGCTGCATTTTGGATTCTTTGAAGTTTCCTGCGCTGGAATGCCGGGGCGCCTAGATAAAGGCAGTTTGCATAATCTATGAGGGAGAGGATGATGGCAAGGATAGTGTTACACCTGGACTCTTGTGTTCCCCTCAATTTGGCAGGCATCTTTTGTTTTCCCAACGTCTGGCTGCTCCCGTATTGTTGTATTCTGTTCCACAACATTTGCACTAACCTGGTCTTGTCATTCTTTTGCAGCATTGGTGTCGCGGTGCGTGTGTTCCCCGCTCTTTTATGTAATCATCACCTCTGTCTGTCGATATATTCAAACAGCAGACAGGTGTATTGCAAAGAACAATTCCCTCAGGTTGAGGAGGCCAGACCCTGGATACGTCCTTGGTGTAGGAGCGGGTATCCGGAGTTCTGGCTGACAAGTGGATATCAGGAGTGGTTTGCAAGGACGTCATTTCACCAAAATGCCAGGGGTAGCGGAATTGACATTCCAGTGCCACGCCCCCAAGAGTGACTTCACAGGAAGTGGTGTCATTTGACCACACCCCCACAGGAAGTGATGTCATTATACCACACCCCACCGGAAGTGATGTCATTTGACCACCCCCCCCCCACCATGACATCACATGAATTGGCCTCATAGAGCATTATCCCTCAGTGCACTAATAAAAAAATGGTTACGATATCAGTGTATTGTGACATTTCATACAAGATTGTATCATCATATGTAGCAGTGTCAAGGTCCATGTTGCCACGTGAAGTGTATGAACCCCAATCCCTTCTTTATGTGGATCTGCCCTGTTATTTCAACAGGACTACAGAGCGAAATCACATTCTGGGGGGACAGCGACAGATAGTGGAAAGCCAGGATAAAAGGGGAGAGGGAGAATATTTCACCAGAAAACATGTATGGCATCCTCAGTTTTTAATGATTCTTCTTCTTGTGTTATTTTGGCTGCCAAAAGATTAGTTCAAAATGTGTTCAAGGCATACAGTGCATTACTGAGTGATACAAACTTCAGTACCAAAAGCCTCATCAGTCCTGTCCCCATATTTTATGGGGGAAAAAATCCTGGCTGCATTTTGCATTACTCCCACACTCACCAACACTCTTTATATGCCTAGGTTTCGGTTCCTACATGTTCATTGTCCTCCACACCCCGCACCTTTCCACAATGGTACACATTCCAAAAATTAGTACTATTATATAGATTTTGGGATAATGCCCTACAGTTGCTCTTTCTTCACTCTTGTCATAAGACTTAAAATGTAGTTTCCTACCAGATTGAGTAGAACAGTGGCTTGACAGACGTGACAGTGCTGCTGTTTCAATGGCATGTGAGGTGAAGATTCTAACTCAAAGGCAGGTTGTTGATTAGTTAACCGGAAACCAGAGGAGAGGTCTGTGAGTGTTCAATGGCAACAGATCAAGAAGACACAGAACTCTGGTAGTGGAGCTGCAGGTGTTTGGCAGAGAAGAGGCTGCATGTATGGGAGGTGCTGTTTTGAGGTCACAGAATACTGGCTGTGATGCCGATGGTGCTGGGCTGGTTTTAACAGAGGACACTGACTGGGTGTGTCTCATCATTGTTTGGTTGACTACAAATCAAGGATACCGTGCTGGCATTGTGAATACAGAACTGTAGCTGTAGGGCAGCTGGTGACTGGCTTAAAGGAAGTTGCTGCTTAGATGGCTCATCATTGCTTCATGGACTGGAAATGAAGAAGAGCCAGGCGGGAATCGGATAGCAAATGTTTTCATGACACAAAACTCCAGCTGTGCTGCAGCATCTGGCTAACTTGTCAAGAAGATGCTGATGGAGGCTACTCAAATTCTAAGAGACTGCGGTTGACAGATGCTTGTGGCTGTGCTACTAGTAGTGCCTGTCTGGCTTCACAGGAAAATGCTAATTGAAGGTCTTGCTGTTGCTTAGACTGAAAATCTGTAGGATGCCGGCAGTGTGGAAGATGCTGCCATTTTAAAGACACACATGATGTTTCTGACGTAATGGTCCATTGTTGCTTAGCTCGCTGATAAAAAATAGGATGTTGACAAAACTCAACAGCATACCATGTAGTGTTTTGAAGATAAGAAAAACTGGTTGTAGTGCATGAGTGATGTATCATGGCTGACTTCATGAGGAGAAGAGGCTGGTAGTGTAGGAGAGTAGCAGATGGTTTTGAAGACTGTATGTGGTGCTGATTAGGTCTGCGTGACTTGAAAAGAAAGACCTAACTGGAAAATTGAGCTATAATCTAACAGTGTCAAAGAATATAATGGTTCATCTTTTCAGATGATACCTCCTGTGTCGGTCAAAGGCATCACTCAAATTTACCTCGTCAACCTCCATAGGTTCACATGCCATTACCAACAAATCACTAAGTCTATTGTCTCCACATCTATTTCGCAAATAGTTTTTAACTCTTTTCAAACAGGAGAAGAACCTCTCATTTGTTGCAGTTGTAATCGGCAATGCAAGAACCAGATCCAACAGGTTTAGGACCTCAGAAAAGCCTCTTGGAGATAAATTGAGATAGCACCTGATAGAGTGAATGCCTGCTAAAGTCTTGTCAGATAAATACTGCCTTGCAATGCCAAAGCCTGAATGCAATCCAGCATAATTTACTTGGGGCCCTAGGTAGTGGCGAGCAAGAAAATCTGCAGATGAGTTCTCCAAAAAATGTTTAGCCCTTGGATTGAACATGCCGGCAGCCTTGATAAGCCCCATGTTATCTATGAAACGAGCATCCAACTCTCTTACAAACCTAACCAAGGTGGAGAAAAATACCTCTTGCTTTATCCGTTCAGTCTGTGGTATTCGATCCTCAGAGTGCTCATAATGTCCAGGCCTCTTCCCTACAGTAGTACCAACAAGGTATTCTTTTAGTTTGCTGCTCAGTTGTTGCTGCCTTACTGGTAAAGCTCTGCAGTTGTGGTTTTCAACTGTTTCAATACCACATTTTTCTGCCAATTCCGTTGCGTCATTGACGATTTTCACCCAATGGCATTCTTGTCGAAGGTTGACGAGGGCAGTTCTTGTCACTTGAATTAGGTTACTCGCATCTGGCAAATCAAGATTCTTTCTCTGAAGTTCATCAGATAACACACTAATCTTTTTCAGAATTGCTTCCATACTTAACAAAGTTAGCAAAAACTCAAAGCACTGCATATTTCGGAGAAGTCCTCTGGCTTCTGAACAAGCCTGCTTGTCACATTATTGCAATGATTCTATTACACTGAGAACAACGATAATGGTTTCAAATCGAGCCTGTATTTTCTTTAACACAAGCGTACCAATAAAACCTTCTAGTGCCACAAAGTCTTTCTAATTGTTGTACTGCCAGACCGCTTTCTGTTTGAGCTTTTACAAAGGTTTGTGCATAGGAGAACTTTGTGAAAGGCACACATACACAGCCTGCAAAGTTGAGAAAAAATCTTTCACTTTTTGTATGTTAGTGATAGTTTGCACTAACGCAAGGTTTAGACGATGTGCATGACAGTGAATGTAAACTGCCTGTGGAGCAGCTTGCACTCCATTGAAACAGCCACTCATAACTGATGCCCCATCATAGCATTGTGCCGCACAGTTCTTCCAGTCAAGGCCAGCATTGCGTACAGATTTGTCAATGGCTGCAGTTAAACTGGAGGCATCCAACTTATCCATGTGGTAACATCCCATGGCTTTTTCCTGAATGTTCTCATCTTGATCTACAAACTGGATCACAAAGCTCATCTGTCATTTATGTGAAATGTCTTTGGTTTCATCAACCAACACTGCAAAGTGCTTTGTCACTTTCCTAACGATATTCTGACGTAGAAGATTTGACACAACTGAGATCATGTCATTTTGGTACTCAGGTGATGTGTAGTGCCCATATCTTCTAGCCATTTTTACTTTAAGAAGTTCATTAGTATCAGACAGCAAACGCAATATTGCTGTGAAGTTTCCCTTATTGTGGGAGTCTTGCGCTTTGTCTGTGGCTCAGAAAGCAAATCCTTGACGACCCAAAAGACATACAACCTTTAGTAACTGCAGCACATGTTGACGATTCTCTTCAATCTCTTGGTCCCCAACCTTTTCTAGCATTGAAACAATGGAGTGTTGAGGGCCTGTAGTCTGTTGTACACGCTTAAAGTCTGCCCAAGCTACAACCGAAGACTTATGCTTATCAGAATCTGAGTGCATCTTTAAAGAACAACGTGTCTTTTCCCACTTAGCGAAGCCAATGTCAACAAATGGATCATTGCCACGTGCCCGCCCCCCTCCTCCAGAATTAGTACCAAAATGTCTGCATGCAAAGCAGTATACTTTATCTTTTAGAACGGAATACTCCACCCAAGGATATGTTTTGTAGTCTCCGTTAAACTTACGGGAACCAGTTACATGGTATGTAGGAAGTTTTGGCTGTACAGTGTCACTGCATGGATTTGGTGACAGATCAGTCACCACACTGTCATCTAAATTGGGAGCTGGAGATCTCCTTGGAATGCCCTGCTCAGCTAGACACATCTGCATACTGTTATACCTCTGCAACCAAGAGCTCCCTGTAATATCCCCGAGGAGTGAAATGTTGGGAAAGCAAGCACTAGTGGGGGGATCATCAAACATGCCAATAAGGGAAGAACAATCCTCAACATCGGGGTTGAAAGAGCAATCAGCGCTATCCAGGAAAGTTGAAGTGTTGCTGTAACGCTCACCTGATTCTCGCAGAGGCGCCGGTCTTGACTGGGCGACTACCGTATCTTCAAAGGTGATGTGTAGCACCCGGTTGGCTCTTTGGGCTGGACCCCTGTGCACTGTATGCCTGCCGTGTAGAGTAAGATGTCTGCAGATAGAAAAGATGGGGTTAATGAACTGGGGTTATTGGGGTGTCCCTATCTCTTTCCTCTTCTCCTCTCCTGTAGACCCCCAAAGGTTAACGCTCTCACCTTAGGTAAGTGAATGCCGAGCTCTCCATCTGCCTCGGGGCAGGGTGCTGTAACCAGTTTCTTCACTGGATAGGTAGCGCAGGCCTCTTGACTTCAGAGGACTGCTGTCCGTCGTTTACTGCACGAACGGTAAGTTTCGAGTCATTCAAATGTCTTTAAAGTCTTTAGTAATGATGTCTCTTGTTTTGCAGGGTTCCGGCGATGGCGGATGACGGGCTGAAGTGAGTTGAAGATGGAGCCCGTGTGATGAATAGAAGCGCCTGGAAGCACGTAAGTAAGCGCTTGTTGCCTGCTTCACTATGCGCTCTAACTGTCTTTTTATTTTGCAGGTACGAGTTCGGAGCGGCTGCAGGGTGCCGGAATACCCACTGGATTAGATGTGGAAAGGAGTAATGGCACGTGAGTATTAAAGTTCCCCAATGTCTTTAAACGCACCTTGTTTTGTCTTTCAGATGCAGGATGCAGCGCCGAAGGCCTCCGGAGCATGCGAAGAGTTGGTAAGCTTTTGTCTTTCAGATGCCGGAATGCAGTGCGAAGACCTCCGGAGCGCACGAAGAGTAGGTAAGCCTTTGTCTTTCAGATGCCGGAATGCAGCGCGAGGCGTTGGTGACAGCCGATGGACCAGGTAAGTGAAGCGCTGTCACTGAAGACCGTAATGCTAACCTGTTCTTTCTTGTCTTTATAGGTGTTGCTGAAGACTGGATTCAGGATGGTAAGCCTTTTCCTTAGGCCCAGGACCGGATGCAGAAGACACGATGAGCGTTCTGCTGCAGAGGTTGCAGAATAACGCAAATCAAGATTCATCCACCGGGTGTGGTTTAAATAGCCTCCTGTAGTGCTTAGGTGTCTCCTTCCACAGCCACGCCTAAGTAAGAAAAGAGTTCCTGGTAAGAAAAGAGTTCCTGCCTTCCAGAAGAGTTCCAGTGTTCTGAATCTAGGGAGTGGCTCCAGCCCCACCCAACAGGAAAAGTAGTTCCAAACAGAAGAGGATCAGAGGCTCAACTGGCAGGCAAGTAAGCAGCATGGTCTGCTGAAGGTAAGTCCACCCAAGCATTATGAGCCCGGCGCTTCCAGCGCTGGGACTGGGCATATTTATGAGCCTGGTGCCACTGGCGCCAGGACTGGGTCCAAAAGGTCCCAATTGGGACTGGTTGGCACTCGGAACCTGGGTTATGGATCTGCTTCCAAGGGAGTTGGGAAAACCCTGACCTTTTGGAAGCAGAGATCATGACAGTACCCCCCCTCAAGGCCCCTCCCAAACCGGGCTTCTCCGGGGGTTTTGGCTTGTCAGGAAATGTTCGGTGAAATCTTTTGATTAGGCGAGGAGCATGGACATATTCAGCAGGTTCCCAGGATCTCTCTTGGGGGCCGTAGCCTTTCCAGTCAATTAGGTAGAATAGTTTAGATTTGGAGATCTTGGAGTCCAGAATGCTTTTGACTTCAAACTCGAGTTCTCCATCCACTAGGATAGGTTTTGGAGATTTGGTTAGTCGGGTTTGAGGTTGCACGGGTTTTAATAGAGAGACGTGGAAGACCGGATGTATCTTCATGTGCGGGGGCAAGTCCAACTTGACCGCTACTGGGTTTACTATGGTAGTGATGGAATAGGGACCAAGGTATCTTGGGTTGAATGTGCGTGGCCCTTTTAGAGATAGATATTTGGTGGATAACCAGACTTGATCCCCTACTTGATAGTGAGGGGCTTCCTTCCGATGTTGATCTGCTCCTTTCTTGTATTGTTCTTTAGCCCTTTGAAGGTGAGAAACAGCTTCCTTAAAGGCTTGGGTGATTGTAGAATGCAGGTAGTCTACTGCTGGTGTTTCAAGATCTTGGAGGGGATCCAACTCCGAGGTTCGAGGGTGACTGCCGTACAAAAGAAAAAACGGGGTTTTCCCAGTTCCCGAATGGACAGAGTTATTGTAGGCATACTCGGCTATCCAAAGGATATCTTTCCAAGTTTTTTCAGTTTGTTGCAGCATGCAGCGTAAATACTGTTCCAGAGTTTGATTGGTCCTCTCGGTTTGTCCGTCGGTCTGAGGGTGGTGACTGGTCGATAGTCTCACATCAATTTGAGCCGACCGACAGCAACTTCGCCAAAAATGAGAAATAAATTGACTACCTCGATCCGAAATTAGAACCGAAGGAAAACCGTGCAGTCGGACGATGTTTTCGAGAAATTCTCGGGCCAGAGTTGCTGCTGTTGGCAAGCCTTTGAGCGGAATGAAATGCGCCATCTTGGAGAATAAGTCCACGATTACTAGAATCGTATTGTATCCGGAGCATGGAGGTAGATCGGTGATGAAGTCCATAGAAAGCGTATGCCAAGGGCGAGGTGGGATGTCAATAGGGCGTAAGAGGCCTGCTGGTCTTTCCTTTTGACTCTTGTTTTGGGCGCATACTCCACAGGACATTATAAAGTCTCTGATATCTTTTTTCCAAGACGGCCACCAGAAGTAGCGCTTGATCTTTTCTGAGGTCTTGGCTATACCGGGATGACCTTCCATTAAAGAGTCGTGATAACAAGAGATTACTTTTTTCTGTAAATCTGTGCTGGGTAGGTATAATCGTTCTTGGAAATACAATAAGTTGTCCTTTACTGCAAAGTCCTTTCCCTGCAGATGCCAATTCTGTATGTCTGCTGGAGTTACAAGTTGCCTGGCTTTATCCTTAACTTCCTCTATGGATTCTGTGGCGATTACACCCAGAATTCTTTGTTCGGGAATGATTGGTACAGGTTTAGGGTTGACCAAGTGTTCTTCCACTCCCATCCGAGAAAGGGCATCGGCTTTACCGTTCTTTGTACCAGGTCGATAGGTAATTATGAAGTCAAACTCGGCAAAGAATAATGCCCAACGGAGTTGTCTAGAGGATTGGGCTTTTGCGGTCTTCAAATATTGCAGGTTTCGGTGATCCGTAATCACAGTAACGGTGTGTCGGGCCCCCAGCAGATAATGCCGCCAAGCCTTAAAGGCAGACTTGATAGCCAGAAGTTCCTTGTCAGTAATCGTGTAATTGATTTCAGGAGGCGAGAATTTGCGGGACCAAAATGCCACGGGATGCAACTGATTGGTTACCGGGTCCTTTTGTGATAGAACTGCCCCCATGGCAAGGCTTGAAGCATCAGTTTCCACGGTGTAGGGGAGTTCGGGGCGAGGGTGTTTTAAGATTGGTGCAGAGATAAATTTAGTCTTCAAATCCTGGAAAGCTTGTTCCGCCTCGGTAGACCATTCAAACGTTTGTTTTTCTTTAACAAGGCAGTGATGGGCTGGACTATTCGAGAGAATTCGGGGATAAACCTGCGGTAAAAGTTAGCGAAGCCTAACATGCTTTGCACACCTTTTACGGAGGATGGTGATGGCCATTTGAGAACTGCATCGACCTTCTTTGAATCCATACGCACTCCGCCAGGTGATAATATGAATCCCAAGAATTCAACTTCAGTCACGTTGAAAACACATTTTTCCAACTTAGCGAAAAGTTTGTGTTGACGCAATCTTTCGAGGACCATTTTCACGTGTTTCCGATGTTCAGATTCCGATGAAGAATAAACGAGGATGTCGTCAATGTAAACAACAACACATACATCTATGAGCTCTCTGAGGACATCGTTCATAAAATATTGAAAGGCGGCCGGGGCATTGCAAAGTCCGAAGGGCATGACCTGATATTCAAATAGCCCATACTTGGTGCGGAAGGCCGTCTTCCATTCATCGCCCTCTTTTACTCGTACCAAGTGGTAAGCTCCTCTAAGATCCAGCTTTGTATATATGCATGCTTTTCTGACTTGGTCCAGGAGTTCAGGGATCAAAGGTAACGGATATCTATTCTTAACGGTGATCTGGTTCAGGGAGCGATAATCAATACAAGTTCTAAGGTCTCCTTCCTTTTTTGGAACGAAGAACAAAGCTGAAGAAGCAGGGGACTTGGAAGGACGAATAAACCCATTTGCCAGGTATTGATCCAGGTATTGTCGAAGGTGAAGGTTCTCAGGCTCGGTGAGGGCATAAATTCTACTACAAGGAGGAGTAGATCCAGGTATCAGGTCTATCTGGCAGTCATAAGACCTATGAGGAGGTAGAGAGTTAGCGTGATCCTTCCGGAAAACATCTTGGTATTCTAGGTATTCGGGAGGTAACTGGGGAGTCTCTGAAGAAATTGCGGCCAGTGCAACACCAGGTGGAGGGTGACAAGTAGAGACACATTCTGGAAACTGGACCGTTCTTGTTCGCCAATCGATCAGAGGATTGTGTTTCTCTAACCAAGGTATTCCTAGAATAATCTGAAACTGAGGGGCCTTGATCACATCGAACACGATCTTCTCATGGTGTCCATCTTGACTTACTAGCGTCACCTCTTGAGTGGTATGCGTTACTGGCCCGGAGGCTATCTCCGTACCATCCACCGTAGTAATGACGTCCTTTACAGCCTTGGGACAAAGAGTTAGATTCATCCTCAAAACCATTTCATGATCCACATAATTGCCGATGGCACCGCTGTCGACGTAAGCTTCAATTGCATGTAATCGATCCGGATTATCAGGGCTAATGAGGACCATAGGTATCACGAAATGTGAGGTCACGGAACTGGTTTTCACGCTCGGCAAGAGGACCTCTATTCTTGTCGGGCGAGGTCGTTTCCCTGCTCAGAGTTTGTAACTTTGGTAACTGCAGCTCCTACTGCCTTCTTGGCAGGTTTCACCGGACAGTCTCGAAGAAAGTGCCCTGAGTTTCCGCAATATAGGCATAATTGCAACTGTTTCCTCCTCTCCCGCTCCCTTTGTGTTAGAGGACCTTTCAGACCCCCTATTTGCATGGGTTCCCCGGAGTCTACTCCTTTGGAAGGAGTTGGCGGTTTGGAAAATACTCGAGCATCAAACTTGGAACGATCGGCCTTCCTGTTCTGCAGCCTGTGATCTATTTGAACGACCAAGTCTATATAATCCGAACAGTCTTGTGGGGGATTCACTACTTGGGCTAAAACGTCTTTGAGCTCTCCACGTAGACCTCTATAAAACAGCGTAATCCTTTTGTCCTCAGGCCATTGAGTTTCCACTATTAGTCTATTGAAAGATGCAATATAAGCCAAAAGGTCTTGATTACCCTGTCGCAACGAAAGAAGCTCATTGTCCAAGGCCTGCCCCTGTGAATGTCTTGCGAACAGTTTTTCCATACTAAGCTGAAAGGCTTGAAAATCATGGAGAACCGGATCATCTTGATTAACTAGAGGGATCGACCAGTCTGCCGCATTGCCACTAAGGTACGAAAGTACAAAAGCTACTTTTGCTTGATCAGTTGGAAAGGCTGCTGGCCGGCATAAGAAGTGCAACCGGCACTGATTGATAAATACTGCAAACCTCTTTGGGTCACCAGAAAATCGTTCGGGCGGAGCCAGAGGTACATTCCCAGGTAGGTTGATCTGCACTGGATTCATAGAGGATGTTGAAGGAAGATTTGCCCCTGATGCGGGTAACGGGGTCTGTCCGGCTTGTGACTGTAGCACTTGTCTAGCAAGATTGTCTGTTCTCTCCTTGGAAATAATTAGTTCCCTTCTTAGAGCATTCGTTTCCTGACGAGCTGCATGCACTTCTGCCCTTAGTTCCCCAAGTAACCGGGCTAGGGGGTCAGTATCCGAGGTTTCCATAGCGCCTGGGCGAGAGTTTTGCGGTAGGCTTTGCGTTCTGTAACGCTCACCTGATTCTCGCAGAGGCGCCGGTCTTGACTGGGCGACTACCGTATCTTCAAAGGTGATGTGTAGCACCCGGTTGGCTCTTTGGGCTGGACCCCTGTGCACTGTATGCCTGCCGTGTAGAGTAAGATGTCTGCAGATAGAAAAGATGGGGTTAATGAACTGGGGTTATTGGGGTGTCCCTATCTCTTTCCTCTTCTCCTCTCCTGTAGACCCCCAAAGGTTAACGCTCTCACCTTAGGTAAGTGAATGCCGAGCTCTCCATCTGCCTCGGGGCAGGGTGCTGTAACCAGTTTCTTCACTGGATAGGTAGCGCAGGCCTCTTGACTTCAGAGGACTGCTGTCCGTCGTTTACTGCACGAACGGTAAGTTTCGAGTCATTCAAATGTCTTTAAAGTCTTTAGTAATGATGTCTCTTGTTTTGCAGGGTTCCGGCGATGGCGGATGACGGGCTGAAGTGAGTTGAAGATGGAGCCCGTGTGATGAATAGAAGCGCCTGGAAGCACGTAAGTAAGCGCTTGTTGCCTGCTTCACTATGCGCTCTAACTGTCTTTTTATTTTGCAGGTACGAGTTCGGAGCGGCTGCAGGGTGCCGGAATACCCACTGGATTAGATGTGGAAAGGAGTAATGGCACGTGAGTATTAAAGTTCCCCAATGTCTTTAAACGCACCTTGTTTTGTCTTTCAGATGCGGGATGCAGCGCCGAAGGCCTCCGGAGCGTGCGAAGAGTTGGTAAACTTTTGTCTTTCAGATGCCGGAATGCAGTGTGAAGACCTCCGGAGCGCACGAAGAGTAGGTAAGCCTTTGCCTTTCAGATGCCGGAATGCTAACCTGTTCTTTCTTGTCTTTATAGGTGTTGCTGAAGACTGGATTCAGGATGGTAAGCCTTTGCCTTTCAGATGCCGGAATGCTAACCTGTTCTTTCTTGTCTTTATAGGTGTTGCTGAAGACTGGATTCAGGATGGTAAGCCTTTTCCTTAGGCCCAGGACCGGATGCAGAAGACACGATGAGCGTTCTGCTGCAGAGGTTGCAGAATAACGCAAATCAAGATTCATCCACCGGGTGTGGTTTAAATAGCCTCCTGTAGTGCTTAGGTGTCTCCTTCCACAGCCACGCCTAAGTAAGAAAAGAGTTCCTGGTAAGAAAAGAGTTCCTGCCTTCCAGAAGAGTTCCAGTGTTCTGAATCTAGGGAGTGGCTCCAGCCCCACCCAACAGGAAAAGTAGTTCCAAACAGAAGAGGATCAGAGGCTCAACTGGCAGGCAAGTAAGCAGCATGGTCTGCTGAAGGTAAGTCCACCCAAGCATTATGAGCCCGGCGCTTCCAGCGCTGGGACTGGGCATATTTATGAGCCTGGTGCCACTGGCGCCAGGACTGGGTCCAAAAGGTCCCAATTGGGACTGGTTGGCACTCGGAACCTGGGTTATGGATCTGCTTCCAAGGGAGTTGGGAAAACCCTGACCTTTTGGAAGCAGAGATCATGACAGTTGCTTAGGTCAACAGCATCACGTGAAACCATCACAGCAACGTCTGCACGTGAACAAGAGCCTTTGGTGGCCACTACAAATGAAGGAGATGCTATGTCAGCCAAGGAAGGTGGAACTGTAGACAAAGTATCAGCATGTGAAGATAGTGAACCAATGTCAGCACATGTAGATGCACTGTCTGCACCTGAAGAAGCAGCTTTGCTGCCAGCCAGAATTGATGTGCTGGCCGATGGTTGGACAACATGTGCAGCTATGTTTGAACTGCCACTTGAGGTATCATGAGACCTCTTGCGCTTGCTTGAATCAGAGCCTGGAGTAGGGCCAGCTCCTCTTGCTTTTGGAGAAAAAATATTAAGGATTGACCTCTGTTTTGGATCCTTGGGTTTTCCTGTAGGCGTAGACATGTTCGTTCTTTTAGTACCGCTAAATCAGAAGCTATTATTCAAGCAAATGATGGATTCCTCAGTGTCCTCCCGACTTCTTTTGTGCTTCACTCTTCTTTGGAGGACCACTTCCGCTGAATACCAAAGAGGAGACAAATCTGAAATGTATTGCTTTGGCTTACAAATTTATCACTGTACTCCCTGAAAATAAGCGAGTACTCCCCAAAAAGCAAAACAGATTACAAATACTCCCAACAAAAAATAGGAAACAAACACTGTGGACCCTGAGCCCCTGCTTTTACGCACACAGCTCCATGGATGTTTGGAGAGGTAGCGCACGTAGTTCCAAAGGAAGAAAGTACTATTATTACTGCTCGATCGGTAGACAGGCACATGATCTTTTAATGTGTATGAGTAACTAGGTGCAACATAATTATTAGAAAAACCTTTTTACTTGCTTACAAAATACTGCAGTGGGGAACTGGATTTACATTTTTACCCCCTAAAAATCATTTTACTTCCAAGTTTACAAAATAGGGAATACAATAGTCCCACTTCAAAATCTTATCTGGAGCACTGAATACATACCTAAGCAGTGATTTCAAGTATTTATTTTCGTAGCTTACTTTTAGGTCAGTCCTATCTGTCAGGTTTATACTTTACATTTGAGAGATTAACAGTTGCAACCTGTTCATACTCTGCCCCTAAAAAAAAGGAAACCGGTGGGTCCCAAAAAATGAAGTGAAGCATGCGTTCAGTGTCATACAGTTTTAAGTTAATTTTGTGCTATTCTCTGATTAAATGGAAGATAGACCGCCATTTTTAATGTTGGAACAACTAGGACAAGGCAGCAATGCATAAATAGATATGGACTAACAGATCAGATCATTGACATATGCTGTACATTTTCAATATGTTTCTTCACGTTCATTTACCTCTCACAGCGGTCACAGATAAGGCTGGATGTCAGCTGCTCAATGGTTTTACTGTTTGCTGGCGTTGAGAACACAGAAAGGAAGGAACTCCCACAAGAAGATGCAGGTCTGAAAATAATAACAAAATATCAGAAAGATTCATTTGTGCAACACCAGACCATATTAATTTTTAATAGAGTTTTAGAGTTCTGGGGTGCACGCATCATGCAAAGACAAACTGGACCACAGAGGCTTTGCACATGACAGACCTAGAGACTGATTTCAGGCCTGGTAACGATTCATCATTAACCTTCTGTGACTCAGAGGGATGCATGTTATGCACCATTGCCCTAGGATCTCTAGGAACTAGCTCTGTAGCCCGCAGCATGCCCAGGCCGAGTGTGTGGCTCGGGCAAGGAGCAGTTTACATAATGTTGTGTCACAATGTAAATTCCTAGTTAAGTGCATTGCAAAATGTATAGGCTGCAGGCCACAAATGACCTGGATTTCATCTGCCTATGGTTAATTTAAGCAGTTTAATTTGCATAAGCTGTTGCTGTAAGCTGGGCTCAGGAGGGCACATGGACACAGTGGCGAGGGGCACATGGAAACACTGGCTGGGGTCGGGGGCACATGGAACCGGCAATGACTTATCTTACAGCAGGAAGTAAAAATGCCTTCAATCCCTCCCCCACATGATCTATAAAAGTCAAAATGTAATAAAATAGTTGATTATAAAACACTCCCTTCGTCCCACAAAGCCCGGGTTCACATTTTCTCTATCCTGACCACACACACAGGTCAGGTGCCAGATTTGTCTCGTGAAGCGGGGACAACATGGATGCTGTAATGGTGCAGTGTGGTGACTCCACAGAGACAGTAGAGGGGGAAAGCGCAAATATCGGGACATGTATTATTCGGTCACAATCACTGTAATATTGGCTGTCCTGCAGTACAGACCAGCGGGTAGTTTTCCACAGAAGCCAAGCCCCTCCCCATGCAATAAAGGGGACACACAGAGAAATCATCTGCTACTTGTTGGGGCAGTCTGGAGGGGCTGTTTCTTGGTCTTTCATTGTTGTACAGCTGGGGCCTGCCCCACATAAAATCAAAAGTCTATTGCAAACAGTGAACGACAGGGAAACTTAAATTAAACAATCCACACAGGTTTGTAAGCCGATCCAGCTAGGAGTCAAACCTACATTAGCTCCTGGTGCTGTTCTGGTGGGCCTTTCTGAAGCAGGAGCAACTACAATGCCTGCTGACCCGATTGGCTAACACACAAGGCTCCCACACTGGGGCAGTTGATAAAACAGGGTGACTGGCAGCCAATGCACGTTGTAAGAGAATTCCAGGACCTACCAAAGGAAGCCAAACCCAGTGGGAATTAACAGTCAACATCACTGACTGAAACCAGCAGCCAAAAGAAAGCTTAAATCGGATTCAATAGGCATCACTTGCTTGAAAGCGGCCATCCGGAGCTCTCAAACTGAACATGGCCCCCAAGCAAACCCTCACAGGCACCCTGTATTTTCTCTGGCTTGTGGGACTATTGTGATGTGTTCAGGCACACAGCACCCAGGCATCATGAAGGGAGGTGCCACTTTGCATGCAGCCTGGACCATGATCCTTTTCACCTGCATTGCAATAGTCAAGCAAGCAAAACCTTTCTGTTTGGGCCAAACCAGCACTGGGGAAACTTGGATCCTGGGTGTCTGTCTCTTCGTGTCGCACCAGCCTCAGGAATGAATAGTTTCCGGCCAAAGGTTTGGCATTATAAATCAGCCTATGTCAAAAGGCGGTAGATCCGGTGGGTTTTATATACTGGCCAGTTCACCCCCAAGTTTGTGCTTGCTTTGGCAGCACATATACTAAAATTAGACTGATACAGATTAGCATGACCCCTGCCTGCGCAAGGATGACACGCAAATTCGTGAAGCGTTCCATATTTTTAGACACATGGAGGACATTAGAGACAAACATAGAAAGAATTCTGCACGCTGCAGGGAACTTATGTGTCTGGAAAAACTAACTTATAGGCATGTTTGGAATTACATAGGGCCCAATCATTTGTGCCTTCTTGCCAGTAAATATAAAATACAAGAGAGAGAGATGCATGGCAAGAGAAAACGACATAGAGGGAGATATACAGCAAAGGGGACACGATGGGAGTAGAAGGATGTGGAATACGAACTTAAAGGGAAGGGAGAAAAAGAATGTAATATGGAGGGATTGGGCAGATCGGGAAGTGAGAGGAAGGGGGAGATGGAAAGGGAGAGAGAAGGAGAGCGATAAAGAGAGATACAGAAGGAGAGAGATAGAGAGTGAGAGACAGAGATGAGTAGTAGGGAGGCAAAGAGACTGTAGGGCAGATAAAGGGAATGGTTATGGGGAGTGGCAGGTGCAAAAGAGAGATGAACAATAGCAAGCATGAGATACAGAGTGCAGAAACGCTTGCCCTAGTGTAAAACCGCTGCCGGCACTGAATTCATTTTTACTAACGTTGAATTCATTTTACTAACGTTACAAATATGTGCCGGCAGCAGCTTAACAACATTGCAAGCCGCCGCCGGCACATATTTGCAACGTTAGTAAAACGAATTTGGTGCTGCCGGCGTCAGCTGCTTGCTTACCTTCCCTAATTTAGAGCCGCTGCTGTGCCGGCACTGAATTCATTATACTAACATACTTGCTAACCCTACAGATTTAGGTAGTAGGCTACTGCTTTTTAAGCAGTCCTACCGCCTACAGATTTCAGTGACAGATCCTACTGCTTTTTACAGTGGCAGGTAATTTATGTGACTCTAAGGCAGGCTGCAGGACATAGCATGCAACACATTAGTCTGTCTGTACAGTGGGCTGGTAGGTGATTACTTTGATTGGACTCAGACCAATCCAGTGACCTGACAGCTATGTGACTCTTCCCTGCACTCTGGCTGGGACAGGCCTTAGGTGAACCACTAACAAAGGCAAGTTGCAGAGCGTAACACAATCACACCGCATCTGCCTATCAGATTGAGGGGGATATCAGTTTCCATGCCCTTCAGTGTTCAACTTGCAATACATATTTACTGCCTGGGCTGTTGCTACAGAGCAGTGGCAAACGTTACCGACCAGCTCCGTGTGATTACCTTCTGTGAATGTTAACTTACCATTCAGAATTATACATTTTTAACATATGAACATCTTTGCATGTTGTACTTTTTGATGGGTTGTGTATTTTAGAATGCTTCAATGGGGCCAACAATGTATGTATTGTAGTTTCCTGTGATGCCATCATTGTTATGCAAATTATTATTTTTGAAACTTGAACATTTCTACATCTTTTTGGTTACGGAATGTTGGCAACTGTACTAACGTTACAAATATGTGCCGGCGGCAGCTTAACAACATTACAAGCCGCCGCCGGCACATATTTGCAATGTTAGTAAAACGAATTTGGTGCTGCCGTCGGCGGCGGCTTGCTTTCCAAAGCCACCGCCGGCACCAAATTCATTTTACTACATTGCAAATATGTGCCGGCGGCAGCTTAACAACATTCCAAGCCGCCGCCGGCACATATTTGCAATGTTAGTAAAACGAATTTGGTGCTGCCGTCGGCGGCGGTTTGCTTTCCAAAGCCGCCGCCGGCACCAAATTCATTTTACTACATTGCAAATATGTGCCGGCGGCAGCTTAACAACATTACAAGCCGCCGCCGGCACATATTTGCAATGTTAGTAAAACGAATTTGGTGCTGCCGTCGGCGGCGGCTTGCTTTCCAAAGCCACCGCCGGCATCAATTTAATTTTACTACATTGCAAATATGTGCCGGCGGCAGCTTAACAACATTGCAAGCCGCCGCCGGCACATATTTGCAATGTTAGTAAAACGAATTTGGTGCTGCCGTCGGCGGCGGCTTGCTTTCCAAAGCCGCCGCCGGCACCAAATTCATTTTACTACATTGCAAATATGTGCCGGCGGCAGCTTAACAACATTGCAAGCCGCCGCCGGCACATATTTGCAACGTTAGTAAAAGGAATTTGCTGCTGCCACAGGGTTGAACCATCGGCTTGGAACTGGTCAAGAAGTTTTTGGAGAGCCCCATTCCTCCAGACTGGGTCTTTGCCACCTGCCGGGACCCAGAAGGACCGAAAGCACAGGTTCGGAGGAAACTGCTTTTGCTCATAGAAATGTCATTTTAAGATAAGATGCCTTGCATTACCATAGCGATATAGCTCGCATTGCCATTGTAGCTGTGCCAGTCCGAGGTCTGTCTGCGTGGTCACTTTTACTGCGTCATGGAGAGAAAAGGTGCAGAGAATTCTCTTTGCCAGTGTGCCCTCATAGGTTGAGTGGTGGCGTAAGGCAACTGGTAAACAACTAACATCATAATGAGACAAAATTCTGTAATTGTATTTACGGGCCGTAGACCTTTATTATATACAACAAGGATTTTAACAAATCCAAAATACTCAGATGCGCGCTGGCACTACGAGGTCAGGGGGAGATGTGCTAATGCGCAAGCGTAATTGCTTACAGTCCAAAGGCACAGGCTGCCGTCGGTGGCGGCTTGCTTTCCAAAGCCGCCGCCGGCACCAAATTCATTTTACTACATTGCAAATATGTGCCGGCGGCAGCTTAACAACATTGCAAGCCGCCGCCGGCACATATTTGCAACGTTAGTAAAATTAATTCAGCGCCGGAGGCGGTAATGTGCTCAATGCAGGATAATTTCAGGAACCTGCAATCCTTCCAGTAACGCGCACCCACCCACGCCGACGGTGGCAGTGCACCCACCCGACACCCGCTCAAGTCCACCGGTCCACTCTACTGACTAGACTCACCTGTAGAAGAATTCACTGGCGGCCTGGCCTTCTTCAGTGAGGTGGATGCCTGGAGAACAGGAGGTCTAACTGGAGCAGGAGGAGCAGCCAGCAAAGCACGAGTTTCACACGTGCAAATAAATCAAAATGAAGGGCAACACAAGCATTGCAGCACGCTGCAGCCATGCCCCCTCCTCCTCTGATTGGTCAACGGCGAGAGGTCACAAGAGATTGACATAGGTCGCTGGCCAATCACCAGCGGTCGCTCTTGCGACCTCTGGCGACCCCCAAATGACGTCCCTGGTGGTTTGTCTCCTTCTCTTGTGCGCTTGAATCTACGTCTTCTAACCAACACCCTGGCCTGTTCGTTGGTGAGTAACAGCAGAGATTTGTTGTGGATAGGTGAGCACAGGAAGATTCGCCTCAGGATGCATAGGTGGAAGAAGCAGGTTCTTGACACGGAGTTGATGTGTTGGGAGAGGGATAGATTTGAGTCCAGTGTGCATCCGAGGTTTTTCACAGAGGTGGATGTTGCCATTGAGGATACTTTCCAACCCTATCATGGCAAGAACTGGTCAAGATATTTACAAAAGTTAGTGTTATAACGAATACTTTCACACAGAGATTCCAACTTTATGGGATCTTTGCTATTATGACTGCATTTGTTACATTTCAGAACACGTTGCCAATTTTCCTGAGCATTTGGGGCTGAAGATTCCCCAGCATCAAAACATACTTCATAGTCCTTTTTTTAATTCCCCCGTTTCAGGGTTTGATGTCTTTTTGTTAAAGATCAATGTATGGATTTTATAGTCTGTTCTCAGCTTGAAGCAAAAGATCCTACATTCATAAGGGATTTTAATTTAAAATATAAAAAAAGGATGTTTTGCTATATTTTGGGTGTGGAAGTGTTTCTTTGGAATCCAAGAACTGAACAGAACAGAATATGGTTGCCACTACGAATTCGTAAGATTTTACTATGTCAACAATAGAAAATAAGGGCACCCATGATTGCGTGTACCCCTTTTGGGTTTACACATACCTGAATAAGTTATAACAAGGCATGTGGACAGGTACTGAGATGTGAACAAGACGGCACAAGAGTGCAAGAGACTCGTTATGTGTCCAGCTAGACAGAATTTTTGTCATAGGTCATAGCTGCATTGTAATGCAAGAGACTCGTTAGATGTCCAGCTAGATCGGATCTATTGTCATAGCGCATAACTGCATTCTAATGGCAGGGATGTTAATGTTCTGCTTTTTGTTTAGTCTAGTATAGGGAGGCGAATGCGTGCGGCAGTGCGGACGTACCTGCGGCTGAAATTCCATAAACATGGAGTGTGACAGATTTAAATGCATTGGCTATATTCTAACAAATGCCTTAGTGCACTAGCTACAGTCAGCATTCACCTAGAATTACTGCACTGGCTACATTCTACCTTCATCTAGATTCAAAGCACTGGCTACATTCTACATGCACCTAGATTCAGCACATTGGCTACTTCTACATGCTCCTACATTTAATGCACTAGCTATATTCTACTCAGTTCTTCTAAATGCAACATATTGGATAACCTACACAATTCTTTTAAGTGTGATACATGTGCTAACCTACACATCTTTCTATGAGCAATACATGGGCTAACCTATGCAATTCCTCTAAGAGCAATACATGGTCTGACCTACACAATTCTTCTAAGCGCAATGTAATGTATTTATTTATTGTATTTATAGAGCGCACTAGGCCCAGAGGCATCAAGGCGCCGAGAGGCCGAGACCGGTGTAGAGGAGGTTCCCGAGTGAGGCCGGCACTCCAGTCGCCCATTTTGAAGTACCAGGAATGTTCACACCGAGATATGTGACGTATGATGAGCAAATTAAACAGCAGAGAGCCGCAGTAGGGCTCTGCCCAGTGTCTTTCAGAACAATATTACCTATAATACCAATAACCAGACAACCATGGAAAGTAAGTTATCCATTGAGAAAACCCTACCAGCAAATGAAACGAAATGAAGATTGCTTAAACATTGTCCCGGAAGTAACTCAAAAGGCCTTAATTAAAGATGAATGGTGACATTACGAAGGCCCAGACAGACTCGCAGATGAAAGAAACGATAACCAAAAGATGACACACAGAGACGAAACGCCATGAATAAGGATATTGTGAACCTAGAAGGAAAGACAATGTTGAAATATAAAGAAACCTAAGCCGTAAGCAGGATGAAGATATTCAAACAACTAACACCTGTACATATGCTTGTAACCGCAAGAAAGCTAAGAAAACATTGCGGCTTGCTATGCTAAGTAGAAGAATAGAGCGGCAAGTGCCATTATACAAAATCTACCTCAAAATGAAGCATGTTATATAAGTGCAAGTCCACTTTACATAAAAGCAGAATTAACTCAGGCTACTAGAGGTCAAACAGAACAGGATTTGTATTCCAGCTAAAACGAGAAGAGATGGCTGAATCAAAACTCAGCAGAGGCAACGTGAGCCAGGAAAAGCCAAGGTCAGACCAATAGAAGGAGCGAACAGTAGCTTTGCGGAATCGAAACTTAAGAACAGAACAGCCTATCTCAGGAAGGCCGAGATAAGGAGGCCCAGGCAGGTGGCAAGCCGAATAAGAATTAAATGCGCAAATAGAAGGAAAACCAAGCAGATTCACGGTGTGAGCAACACGTGACCATCCGAGCAAGAAGAGGCACAGATTCACAGCTACGCCTGGCTGTCACCCAGAGATATCATAACTTTTCCTGACAAGAAGATACAGTTTCGAGGCCGACCACAGCCAACTAATTGACACATAGCCACTAAAGTAATGATTGATGGAAGGGAGGCCGGGTGAATCTTGGGGCATCCTGCTCCTGGCTGACCATTCTGCATGCTGCTAAGTAAAGTGGAGATTTATGCATGGGGTTGATGCAAACCCAATAACAATGGACCAAATAATTTAGGGTCCTATAGATAGTAGAACCAATGGGATGACATACTTTTATTGCTGTATAACCGTAATCATTTTTGATGGAAGGGCTTAGACGCCCACCTGATAGTGTTTATCCAATTGCCTCACTCCTATACCATATACAGATATAGCACCTATATTAAAGTTACCTTTTCCTAACCAATAGAATTGCATGTTAACTTTTGAGTGTTACACGTCAATGATGACGAGTTTTGGGTATAAATGTTACTGTTTGTATGAATTTTTTGGGAGTTGAAGCGAGACGGGCTATCGCATCACTGTTGATTTCCATGTTTCCCCATTTTTTGTACTTGTCATTAAACGGACTCCCCTTTGCCAAACCATTGAGTTGTCCTTATTGATTGGTGTTGGAGTAAGAAAACCTGCACCCCCATCCATCTCAAGGTGCAGCTATCTCGTCTTAAAGTACTGCAGAGAAAACCCTGTCTCTATGGGCCGGCCGGGGGTCTCTCCAGGACACTTGGTAGCAGAGGATGGTTTATCGACTATCGATTATTGATTTGAATAAGACACCTATTGGCCGTCGACATAAAGTAACTCTAGGTCTTCGGCAATATCGTGAGTCCTTTGTCATTCAGCTGAGTAGACCGTGAAGCTCCCCGTAGACAATGGTAGTGTAAAAGAAGTCTGCAGTAAGGGCCTGAAGGGACCCGTTTTCCCACATATCCCTTCCCATTCCTACGGGCAGCTGAGCGAGCAAAAAGCTGAAGAAGGCGGTAACAAAGGCGGTGATCCCGAGGGTCCAGAGAGGAACCATGAGAACGGTGAGTGAAGAAAAAAATGGAATGCTTTGGCAAACAGTGTATGCCTCAGAACAAGTAAAGGGAAAAGGTAACGGAGGGAGGAGGAAAAACAAAATAGTCAGAAGTAAAGAAGACTGTATATATAAGGGTATAATGACTCAAGAATAATAAAATAAATAAAGGTTACCGGGGTGAACATCCGAGAAGAGAGAGGTTACCAGGGCGGACACCTGAGAAGTGAGAGGATTCGCCTTATTCCTGCGCTTTAATATAGCGGTCAGAAGAAACATGTACCCAATGTCCCACATAATGGGGAATGAATAGGCTACCACAGCGTTTAAAGACATTGTGAAAGGGGTTCGTTTACACTCCATGAAGGGGTAATGATTAGAGGCAGAGATATTTGTGTCCAGCTGGTGTCTAGTCTGTTAAGCGTTTGTCTTACATGTTTTCTGTCGTGACGTCATATGTATTGAACATTTTCTTGAGGAAATTGAGTTAAAATTTCATGAGATTTGATTGCAGAGACATAATCACACGTGAATTGTTGTTTTTGAACACATTGGAAGTATAAAAAGCTTTTCATAAAATATTTGGATGGGAGCTTGCGATATTTGGTGCACGCTTATATTATTTGTAGTGTTGAATTTGCATGAAAGCATTGACAAGTGTTATATAAGAGGAAAGGGAACAATTTAAGCATGGAAGACATTACTCCATTAGCACACTTATGCAAGCAATTGCCAAAACATGCACCCAAGCTAAAGAAATATAGCACCGAGTGGGTTAAAGGTACCTCCCACAAGATGTTTATGCCGTGGCCACAAAATGGGTCTTTATCTAAAGCTGTCTTACAGCATATGACGACATATTTGCATGCCACATATACAGGCAAGAAGTTAGAAAAACGCCTTTCTGTTCTCGAGTTGTGGAAAATGTACAAACAGGTAAAGGAGGGAGAGCTGCCAGCAGATTGGATACTTAATGTATACACAGAAGGGGGTGAGGCGCCTACCGCGCCACCTGCCCCGCCCGAAACAAAAATCGAAGAATGTAAGGACGAGGGATTATACCCATTAAGGGAGCTCAAAGCAGCCACGGGGTACAGCAACCCCGCATACAAGTCACCTACACAAAGTAGTGACGAGAATCAAGGGAGAGATAAGGACAAGAATATTACCTCTGCAGTCCCAAGGGACAAGGGGAGACGCGATAATGAAAGGAAAGATCATGCACAGACAACTGCATCTCTCGACAAGGAGAGAGAAGGGAAGAGATGGAAAGGGAGCAAAGACAGAACTGATGAGATAGCATTCGCAAAAGACGAATGGATGGGAGGACAAATCTTATTGAAACTCGATGGGAAAGGCAGTGATGACGTGAGACAAAAAGAGAGGTTAGATGAGACACAGAGAAAGGAGAAAGAGAAGGAGTCAAGAGACGAAAGGATAAGAAGAAAAGACAGGTGAAGGCAAGAACAGCTATATTGCGAAGAGCAAGAAAAACAGCTTGATCGCAACCCAAGAGCAGCCTATGATCAAGACAGACAGAAACAGCAAAGGTTAGAAGAAGAGCAAAGGGTACGTGAAAAAATGATAAGGAGACGAAGAGATGAGGAAATACGAAGGGCAGATGAACGTAGAAATAAAAAGAGAAAGGAAGAAGATAGGTTCAGAGAAGAGGGGAGGAAGCGCAAAGAATATGATGACGATATCGAACATAAGTGAAGACAGAGAGCAGGCAATCTCGAATATTTGGAGAGGGAATTTAGAAAACCCGATCTAGTTGTAGACTGGGAAGACATTGAAGAATTCTTTCCTGCGTACGATTCAGTACCAGGCACGTCTAGGGCAAACACTGATGATGACTTCGATACCAGAAGCAACGGAGAAACGATTGATAAAATATATGATTAAATGGGGCTAGAACAAATACCCCAAGGAGAGGGGGAGGACGAGCGCCTGGGGAGCACTCAGCTGTATGACAATGAGGATGTCACCCGAAGTAGTGGGAATAGGGAACTGTCCCTGGATAGATTAGAAATCAGTAGAAACAATGAAGACACAAAAAGTTACGTGAATTGGGGACAAACAATGTCCGACTTCACAAGGGAGGAGCACGAGGAAAACAAGGAAGGGAGGCGGAGCGAAAGACGACTCCCAAGGGAACGAGGGATACGATGGTCAGACACTAGCGAGTCCAAACCGAGGGCATGAGAGTCAGCCATGCAGTCTGACCGACATGAAGGAGTACCTCATCGTCAGAGGGGGGTGTCTTCACCGCCCTATTTAGACAGACTAAGGACATTGCCAAGTGTCACGCCACATTGGAGACCGGGGTCCGCCACGCCCGCGCGTCCCTTCACCTCCTGGCGAGTCTACCCGCGCTTCCGCACTTGGGGGCTCGCCAGGGGGGGAGCGCTGGGTGTCGGGGCCGGAGGGTTACGGCGCATGCGCGGAAGACCTCTGTCTCGGTTCCGCGCATGCGCCGTGGACTGGGCTCGAGCCCTAGGAAGGGTTTGCCTTCCAGGCCTCGCTTTGGGTACGCCGGCGCCCGGAGGTGACGCGGCTTGCGTTCCAAGCCTCACGGGTGCCGGCGACCCATAAAAGGAGGTCGCAGTTCAAGGCAAGCTGCGTCTCAACGCGGTTTGCTTCGTTCTGCGAGCTTCCTTCCTGGGCCGCCTGTTACTCACCTGAGCCCGCTCTGGGCTGCCTGTTACTTTGCCAGAGTTCCTCCCTGGGCCTGCCTGATACCTTACCTGAGTTCCTTCCTGGGCCGGCCTGATACCTTACCTGAGTTCCTTCCTGGGCCTGCCTGATTCCTTACCTGACTTCCTTCCTGGGCCTGCCTGATTCCTTACCTGAGTTCCTCCCTGGGCCTGCCTGATACCTTACCTGAGTTCCTCCTTGGGCCTGCCTGATACCTTACCTGAGTTCCTTCCTGGGCCAGCCTGATTCCTTACCTGAGTACCTCCCTGGGTCTGCAGCTTACCTTACCCGAGTTGATCCCTGGGCCTGCAGCATACCTTTCCAGAGTTCCTCCCTGGGCCATCCAGCTACCTTACCTGGGTTCTCCCTGGGCTTGCCAGCTTTCCATATCTGGTTTCCTCAGGCTCTGCCAGTAATTTACCAGAATACTCAGGTCCTGCCGGCATACTTTTACCTGGACCTTCCTGGGTCTCCCTGCATCCACTGACCAAGGTCCCCAGCGTTTGCTGCCCTAGAGTACCTTTCGGGCTCCTTCTGTTTGATATCCTGCTCAGCCTTGGTTCCTACCTTTCCTGTCCGGCCTTACTTTCTTCATCCGTTCCTGTGGACCAAGAAGATACCTGCCTCACCGGAATCTAAGACCTACGCTTCAGTTCACGTACTGTGGACTTTATTCCTACGGACTCCATCCCGGCCCGTAATCAGTTACAAGACCGCTGCCTCTCCTGCCTGTGCTTGCACAGTCCCTTCGTCACGTTAATCAGGAGAGTGCCTTCCGTGACATTGGGAATCGGCCCATCCTCCACCCAGTATCAGTTTTTGGGTGGTGGAGAGGCTGGTCTCTCGTGCCACAAACTCATCTTTCAACTGGATACAGACTGGCGACCCCGGCAGGATCAAAGACCAAGAAACCAGGTATGCAGCCCTCTCGTGCTTCCCAACTTGACACCAGGTAGACGGCAATGCGGGAATATTACCCTGCAATAGACAGGAGAACTATGAGAGAAGTGAAAGAGGGATACTCATTCCAATTTTCGCTACTAGAGAAGGGGGGAGTAAGACCACAATATATTCCATGGCCACACATGGATCGAGAAAACTTGAAAAATAAGCTTCCAATGCTGACATCGGGAGCCGGAAAGTGGATACATGAGTTAGAAAAAATGATAAGAGGAAACACACTAGCTATAGGGGACATTAAAGGTCTCCTGATCGCCATACTTGGTGAGGGAGCAGATGATGTGTGGGCCCGAGCAGGCTACCCTGGCGTAACCACAATTAATACTGCGCATGACCGAGCGCCATTTAACAATTGTAGAGCAGCATTATGGAAAGCGCTATGAGTACTTTACCCAGATACTTCCGATATGGGAGCTGTAATGACTCGAAAAATGAAGGATTCTGAAAATCTGTTAATTTATATACAGAATTTCCAAGACAAATGGGTGCCCGAAACGCATGAATCTTGGACGAAATCAATACCTGTGTTTTACCATATATTGTGGCAAGGGTTGCCAGAACCGGTGCAGAAACAACTTAAGAAATTGCTAGGAGTTGAGGCTAAACCTTGGGCAGAAATCAGTTGACCATCGCACATTATTGTAGAGTGTTGCAAGAAAAGAATCGCAAAAAAGAAGCGACTTGTAAGGGTGAGGAAGCGAAATTGGTGCAGAAGAAACTATCAAAGTATGCTCTTGAAGGAGCCATGCTAACTACCGCAGCTGAACAAAGCATGCAGCAGGTGGCTAGGCCACAGCAGAATAATCAGGGTAATGCAGGGTTTTGCCCACGGGGAAGAGGATTTAGAGGAAGAGGATGGCAGAGCAATCAGGGAGGTTTCCAAAATAATCAAAGAGGCTTTCAAAATATGCAAAATGGAAACCCAGATATGTCAATTGGGCAAATAATCCGACCACTGCCAGTTTGTTGGTTGTGTGGAATGACAGGGCATTTGGCGCGCACATGCAGAAGTCAAGGCATGATGCAGAACAGCCAAGGAATGGGAGCAGGCACGGCGAATCCACCTGCAATTTTACAACAAGCCGTTGCACAGAATCACACGGCGCAACACCAAGCGCCAGGAGCGCAACAAGGAGTGCAACCTTAGAGCATGGGCAGTTTTCCACAAAGAAAAACCCAACAGGCACCGTTGCAAGTGACACACACGATGAGCACAGGGCAGACCCAGAACCCTGGAAGGGGAAGTAACAATGGGAATGGGGAAAATCAACAAGTGCACAGTGGACTAAACTTGTATATGAACTAGGACATCTCACTGGGAACCCTGATGTGCTCTATCCTATCAGTAACACCAGACCCTCATAGGGAACCTAGGGTGGATGTCGTTATAGGGGGTAAAGAATATTCCTTCCTAGTGGACATGGGTGCGACACGCTCGTGTATACGTGAATCCAAGTTTTCCTTGTCCGCCGAGGCCATAGATACTCAGAGTTTTACAGGAGCTCACAGTCGAGTTCCCTTTACAGACGCACTCCCAGTCTCCATAGGAGAGTGCGAAATGAATGTACCTTTATTATATTCACGTCAGACCCCAGTAAACATTTTGGATCGAGACTTAATGACAAAGTTGAACATGACAATTTCATTCACGGGGGGGCATAGTATGCTCCACTCCAGGAATGCACAATTCAAATGTATGCAAAATGGTTAGAGCATACTCAGGACACATAGCCATGAGGGCCAAACCTTTAGAGCAAGACATTTTCGCCTATGGCATGCGAGTGCTTATGGCGGGATTGCCAGGCCTTGCAGACAGGATCATGAGAACCCCTGATGAGTTTTTATTCAGACCAAGAATACCTATGCATGAGGAGGAGGGACAAGTATTTCCCTTAATAATACACACAGCTGCAGTGCGAGGGAAAGTGGTTTTGGTTGATGGTTACGATGATGAAGGCAGACAATGGTGCGCAATAATTGCTATTGAAGAAGGATATCGAGTGACTGACATCACAGATGATGATTTGTTTGAAGAACAAGCAGACACGGGAGAGACAATGGTGGAAGTAAGTCTCACCTTTTGGGTAAAGATGATCAAAAGAGAAGTGCCTCAGAATGATTTTGGCGCTAAAACATCCTGAATATTTTGATGATGATATAGCTAAAGTGCTTGTCTCAGTGTGGACTACAGGACCCTATGACGTAGGCCTCTTGAAGGGGGTGGGGAAGTGAAAATTAAACTAAAACCAGGACCAATTCTACCAAGAGCCCGACAATATCCCATGTCCAGAGATGCAGATGAAGGGATTTCTAAGACAATTTCTGCCATGATGGACCAGGGCATCTTAGTGACATCAGAGTCACTATGTAATACAGCAGTTTATCCTGTCAAGAAATCAAGGGGGGGGGTCTTGGAGGCTAATTCAAGATCTTAGACCGATAAACGATATTGTTGAGGCCGAGTTCCCTTTAGTCCCAAACCCGGCTACAATATTATGCAATATACGCGTCACAAATTATTTCACGGTGATTGACTTGAAAAATGCATTTTTCTCAATCCCGTTGCTCCGTGACTCACAAGATCTGACGTCATTTATGTTCAGACAAATGCATCTGAAAAGCACTAGGCTGCCACAGGGGTACTGTGAGTCTCCGTCTATTTTCAACAGAGTCCTGCAGATGGATTTGAGCAATATTGCATTAAAAAGTGTCGTCTTACAATATGTGGATGACATCCTAATTTGCAGCACCACAGAAGAGCAATGCAGGCACGATTATGTTCAGCTACTGACTATACTGGCTGAGAAAGGTTATAAGGTTGACAAGGAAAAGTTTCAATATTTTCAACAGGAAGTGCTTTACATAGGCCAGCTGATCTCACATGAAGGCAAGAAAGTGGCCCCAGAAAGGGCTGAAGCCATATTGAACACGGCTAAGCCACACACAATAAAGCAAATGCAGAGCTTTCTAGGCATGTGCAACTATGTTAGGGCATGGGTTTTTTCGATCACAGCTCTTATACTAAGCCTTTACTTCAGGCCCTAAAGAAGGCCCAAGTGACAAAAGAAAAGATTGAATGTTCTGAAGCCATGGAGAAAGGGTTTGCTGAACTCAAGAGAATGATTTGTACAGTTCCAGTTCTCAGAATTCCAAATTATGCAGAGGAATTTTACCTGTTTTCACACACAGATGACAACGTCATGATGGCATTGCTCGCTCAAAGAACCTCCTTGGGGTACAAGCCTCTAGCATATTACAGTGGGAATCTGGACCCAGTAACAAGAGGTCATTTTCCCTGTGAACAAAGTTTAGCTGCCGCAGCGTTCGCCATAGAGAAAGCGACAACCATTGTAATGGGATGCTCCATGACGTTGTACGTCGAGCACTCATTATTTTCCATTCTAGAGAAACCAAAGGGCACATTGACATCTCAGAGAGCTTCTGTTTATGAAGTGATCATATCAAACCCATCGATTGAAATAGTCCGATGTAAGATAGTGAACCCAGTTTTGTTTATAGCAGAGCCAATCACGGAAGGTGAGCAGATACATGACTGCATGAATTACGAAGAATTCTATGTTGAAATTCCCAGGGTAAAAGAAAATGTCTTGGCAGGAGGAGAGATCGTCTTTATTGATGGGTCTTCGAGAATCAAACAAAGTGATAGGCAAAGATATACAGGCGTCGCTGTGATAAAGCACATAGTGAATGGAGAGTTTCAAGTGCTTCTTAGTGCATGAATGGCGTTGATACTCGCCATTGAGAATCACGCAGACCAGGAAGTAACAGTGTACAGTGACTCTGCCTATGTGACGTCAACAGTACACGCAGGCTTAGTGCGCTGGAAAAGGAGGGGCTACCTCCGAGCGGACGGCACGCCAGTGCAGCATGCAGCCTTATTGGACAGGCTGATTAAGGCACTACAGTTCCCATTGTGCATACCGGTCGTGAAATACGCTGCCCACATGAAGGGCAGACACGGAAGCCAAGCGTATGGCATCCAAAAGTGAGACGATTATGGAAGTGGCAGTTGGGTGTGCAGTGAAATACAAAGTGCCATACTTGCATATTAGAGCCTTATATGGCTGCATTAACAGCTAAGACTAATAGCTTATTCAAAGTATGTGCTAAATGCTGAAAGTAATGTGTTGGTAACGCCTACATTACGCATTAGTGAGCTACATGGAATATGCAGGCCTAGGAGGGGTGGAAGGTTACATTATGCATTATGTATAGAGAGGCCCCAGTTTAGTAGCTAATAGAGACCTGTATTTGAGTGTTTGGAGCATTATAGCACCTATATAGCGCTTAGATAGCCAGTCTTTGAAGCACTAGAGACACTAGATGGCAGAGTGCAGGCCTGGTAAAGCTTGCTCACTAAGGGTTAATTGCAATGCATATTATTTCAGCTCCTCTCTTCGCTACATTGGCTCTGCCATGCTTTGTAAACATACCTTCTTTCTCTGAAAAGGCCTGGTACGGCCTTGCACACACTGATAAGACATTCCTGTGCTTTAGGGAGGGGTAAGAGCAAGAAGCATCTCAGAGAGAGTTGGGTTTTTCCATCGGTAAACATATTTTGCATGTAGAAGGTTCTGGCACTGTGCGTCATGCTGATTGACGGCACAAGAGCACAAAAGGTGCAAGCACCCAGAACTAGGTGGGAAATTCATCCATGGATGTGCTATGGAACGGCATGTGCCTGGAGACAGCACCGGCACACTTTGTAGCGCTGTCATCTACAGAGCTGGCTGAGCAAGCAGTTCATTGTAGACGGCCCGCGTCTCCAGCTCTAACAATACCATCCAAGGGCGTAAGACTGTGTTTCTCTAAGTTTTGTGATTTCTCTAACTGACATTTCCACCATTGCTAAATTGCTGCTATATTTACTTTTATGTTCTATTATGCGATATGTCCAACAAATGCTAAATTTATACTGAAGGTGTCATTTCTCACGCACAAGTTCATTGCTCAGCACGAGCGGACCTGTAAGTGGGTAATTTATGTTAATAAGGGCTTGGCGAGCAATTACCCCTTTTCAAGACATTTGGTGGCAGCGGTGGGATCGTGCAGAGCCGTGCCATGCTGGAGAAATGACAATTGTGTGAGAGAACACAGTGCAGATTAAGGGGTAGGCTGTCGCATTTCCATTGTTGCCTCACTGCAGCTCTGAGTCAACAAAATGACAGCATGTGTGTGTCGGTTTGCCGCGACCGATAGCTTGTGTGGTTAAGATTTTCCCCTTCAGTAAATCAGTCGTGGCTGACTTACTGTTTGGGAATGAAGCAAGGGAGCTGAAGGCTAGGAGCAGAGTTGGGAGATGGCTCTGTTCAATGCACTTCGAGGAATGGTGAAGAAGAATTTATTGTTTAATTAGGAAAGAATTTTTCATGCGGTTTTCCCTTTTAAAAAAAGTTGTAATTTGGATTGCCAAGTGAAACAAAGTTCTCGCTCTATTTTGGCATGAGGGCAGAAAAGGTTGCAGATGTATTTGGCCTCTAAATTGTGAATGGTGATTTAAACATTCTGATTCAGCTCCAGTGTACTAGTGTGTGGGAGGCTGAAATGTACACTGGCAAAGGTTCACCTTTTAAAACTGATGCTTTTAAGTGTTGACAATCCTGAATACAATGTGGGAATGGTTGAGTTGTTAGAAGAAAGAATAACATCTGTGTTGAGAGTCTAAAGAGGTTTGT
This sequence comes from Ambystoma mexicanum, assembly GCF_040938575.1. Taxonomy (NCBI): domain Eukaryota; kingdom Metazoa; phylum Chordata; class Amphibia; order Caudata; family Ambystomatidae; genus Ambystoma; species Ambystoma mexicanum. The sequence goes on along the minus strand of NC_090925.1, from coordinate 829,681,218 downwards.
TTTTGGCAACTGTAAAATTCCATGTGCTGGTGGCGCATTCTGTTTTAATGGGACACACTAAATTGGCTTCATTGCGTTTAGCTGAGCCAGGCGTGATTATAATGGGTGAGAGACTCACTAAAGAAGTGAGTGAATGGCATTTGAATTTGACTTGTGCATTGATCTGGAATTGCAGAATCAGTTTGCAATGGTTTGGGGGGAAAGACAATTTAAAGTTACTAAATTGCCCCAAGAGTATTTGAATGTTTCCACTCTATGCCATGGATTTTTTGCTATACATACCTATACAGGGTGAAAATTTTGTTGACAAATTATTCTGCTTGTGGGCTGTCAGAGTGTGGGTAATTCATGCAGAAAACGTGCAGGGAGCTGCACTAAAAGTTACATTTTTAAGTGCAATGTGGTTGGGCTTAGTAAAGGAAATCATTGGTAATATTCTGGCAATGGTACAACCAATTGAAAAAATCTGTGCGTGATAAGGAAACGCAAAGCTTCAGTGGGTTAAGGGTTTTTTGGAACGTTCACACACTGAATTGGAGTGAGCTTGTGAAGCCAAGCTACAAGGTCACCAGGTAAAAATATACTTTTAAATGGGACATTAATCCACAGACTGCTTTTAAAAAGGCTAAAAGACGCTTTACAGAATTACATTGAGTTGAATCTGATGACAAAAAGTGCCTCTTATTGAAAAAATGAAAGTTTGTGTCGACTTGCTGTGCAGAGCTTTTGGTTTGAAATGACAAATTGCACAGACATTCCGGTCATGGGCTGGGTGCGTGAAACTGGCGGTGGGAGGAAGAAGTGAGAAAAGCGCAGAATACCGCTCATGTCCAGTAAAAGTGGTGTTTTCAACAGCGCACAGAGGCTGGCAGTATGGGGGGTTTTCTGCCATGCTGGAGCAGAAGCTGAAAAAAGTAAATCGGAAGGTACTGTCTGGAACGAGTGCCTCCCTTTAAAGCCGCCCCAGTTTATGAGTTATAGGCAGAAGAGCAAAGAGACAAGCTTGCCTTGCGTACAGCGCTGCCATGCACAAGGAAAGATAAACACTGGCCAGCAGTTGCATTCCATCCCCAGCGGGAAACCCTGTCAGTGTGAGAAGAAGAAGGGGGTGGGGAGTGCAAGCCAGAATGCTGAAACGGAAAGCGGTATCTTCCGTGATTGAGAAGGTGAAAAAGAGCACAATTTACCTTGCGCAGGCAGATGCACACATGCTTTCTGACATTGGCATGCAATAATGGAGCTGATCAGAAGGCAAAGAATTCACCTAGTGACCACACTGGAAGAAAAAGAAATGCTGCATGCAAATGGCAGGCTGGGCGCATTACGCATCTGAACATTTGGGGAAACTGTGAATCTGTGAATGGGCTAAGAAAAAGACAGCTGCCCATTTCAAGAGACATTGCCATGCAAGCTGCATCCCAGTGCCCCACATGAAGTGAAATAAAGCGCTGTGCACTGGAGAAGAAATCAAGGTGCTTTGAGAATTGAAAAAACACAGCCAGCAAAATGCAAGCTACATTGCAAAGGCTGGAGGAACTGATGAGACATTATGGTGTTCCAGAGGGAATCAAATCTGACAAAGGTGTAGCCATTTTGCAAGAGACAACATGCAGAACTGGGCTTTGGAGTATAACACGAACACTGCACATTAGCCATGATCCAGAAGCCTCACGGCTTAGTGCAAGAATGAATGATTTGTTGAAGCAAATAAAGAAATCAGCAGACACCCTTTGGGAAACTGACAAGTGAAAAAACAAGAAGCTTTAAAGACCCTAGCTGTATGGAGAACTGGAAAAAAATAAACAAGGCTGCTTGTGCAAGCAACTGCAAGCAGTATTGGACTAAAGACTTTACCTTTGAAAATGGAGTGATGCCAGCAGGGCAAACCAAATCGAGATCATGAGACACTGGAAGTGAGTTGGCGCCTGGCATTCATGAACGCTTTGGTGAAAAGAAAAACATTGAGCCATTGAGAAGTGTTATCTGGATACTTATTGTATTGCTTTTGCAAAACTCACAGATCGATCTGAGGTACCATTGACCAACTATGATCGCATTGCACAAATGAGTTGGTGATTAGGCAGTTTCACCCTCTATGTTTGAAGGCAAATAAGCCCCCAGTACCACACAGAAGGGTGAAAAATAATTGTGGTAGCAATGATATGGAAGTGTATAGTTACCTGAAAAGACTTCTGATGGTGGGGGAGGTATTAAGGAAAGGGGTGGATGACACTGATATTGTACTTTTGTGAAATTCTAACATTTATGTTTGTTTTTTGCCTAAGCAAAAACCAAGAAAGTAGCGTGCCATAATTGGGGTTAGACGTGTGCAATTATCGGGTGCTTCAGATCAGTCAAGCAGATGCATTCCCAGAGAAAGCAGGTCACTGCGGGCTGCCATGTGAACATTTGAACCTGTCCTGCACCGCACTCAATGCTACTGACGTGCATGATGACGTGTGTTCTACAACCTGCGAAAAGTGCCCAACAGAGTAATAACTTTTACAAAACTGCCACGGTGCTGACTTGGCATATTGTCAGACACTTGATGCTGCACATTCTCAAATGATTCAGTTGATGGTTTTAATAATCTGTATGATATGTTATGTCTTTCTTATCTAAAGGACTGTGGAGAAAGCAACCAGAAAGGGTTCTGGACTATGACATAATGTGACACAAACAGCTGTGTGAAACAGCACCTGAATGCCAAAATGCTGTGAAATGGTTGAAATGCATTTTGAGATTAATCTGTGAAAAATGAAATATTTTGCTTTTCCAAAATTACTACGTTGCACATAGCCAGGAGAATGATTTATGAATTGTGGAGCAGCAGGGTTGTGCGAGCAGGAGCGTAGAATATTTTAAGATAAAATGAGTGCGCACAGAAGCTATCTGTGCGTATGTTAAGGTTTTTGCTTTGAAGAAATGCTGCCAGGAGTATGAGCTCTAATTAGAGATGGTAGAAGTTGAGACAGGAGGATATTTTTACAGTCTTAGGGCGGGTAAATGAAACCATGACTGACTTGATACACATTTTATGACACGATTTTTGTTAAACCAAGTTTTCATATTTTTGTGGGGACGGCTGTCTCCAGCACACTGATACAAAGAGTTACATTTAATTGTAGACATTTAGAGTCATTCATTTGTTTTTTTTTATTGCAAGTGCAATATTGAGTTTTGATGCAAATTAGTAGAACTGTTTTCTTTTTAGAAATCTGGTGCCCATGTGGTAATCTTGCTCATGAAATTAGATGGTTTTTGGTTGGGTTCCACTAACATGGGGAAGTGTCTAATCACACATCCCACAGTCACATTTGTAGGCCCTGGGAACAGGGGTGTGGGTAGGCCCTTAGAGTGGAAGGATGCCAAGTTTAGAGCTGGTGGCCATACATAAATGCAATAGCGCATTTTAGATTAGACAACACTAGATTGCCTTGCTATATTAACCGCACACTGCTTATTAAATAATGATTAGTTATATGATAATTTTTTTGGTATTTTTGTGTAGGCCACGTTGTGGCTAGGGTAAATGTTCACTTTGTATACATTTTTGGTTAGGTAGGGTTTTTATTAACCTTGCATGCCACGCTGACTAACAGCTAGAACATAGTTTGCTTAAACCTCTTGCAAAGCCCCAAGGCCTTTACCTACCTCATTTATCACTGCACTACATACCACGTTGATAGATATAAGCCACCATTGTCGCCCACACTTTGAAAATGGGTGGAATGTAGGGAAATACAAAGTGCCATATTTGCATATTAGGGCCTTAGATGGCTGCATTAACAGCTAAGACTAATAGCTTATTCAAAGTATGTGCTAAATGCTGAAAGTAATGTGTTGGTAGTGCCTACATTACGTATTAGTGAGCTACACGGAATATACAGGCCTAGGAGGGGTGGAAGGTTACATTATGCATTGTGTATAGAGAGGCCCCAGTTTAATAGCTAATAGAGACCTGTATTTGAGTGTTTGGAGCATTATAGCACCTATATAGTGCTTAGATAGCCATTTTTTGAAGCACTATAGACACTAGCTAGCAGAGTGCAGGCCTGGTAAAGCTTGCTCACTAGGGGTTAATTGCAATGCATATTAATTTAGCTTTTTTCTTCGCTACAGTGGCTCTGCCATACTTTGTAAACATACCTTCTTTCTCTGAGAAGGCCTGGTACAGCCTTGCACACACTGATAAGCCATTCCTGTGCTTTCCACGGACAGGGCTCCAAGTAGGGAGGGGTAAGAGCAAGGAGCATCTCAGAGAGAGTTGGGTTTTTCCATCGGTAAACATATTGTGCACGTATGGTATTTGTATTGTATTCTTTTATTTGTATTGCGCACCTTGCCCTGAGGCTACTGGGCGCATAATTTAAAGCAAGAGGTTACAGGGTTACACATTAACTTTCCACAGGAAAGGGTACATCTTAGAAGGAGACACATTGAAAATAAATATACAGTCAGGTATACACTAAACAAGTTTAGAGTGGGGTGCGGGATAGCGGCGGGCATAAGGCTGTGTAATCTGGTGGCAACATGTGCCACTAAACAATGAGTCAAACATGTGCCGGCATGGCCCAATGAGCAATGAGAAGGCATGAGAAGGCATGTGCCAGCTGCACAAGGGAGTCCCCCTAAGTTTAGGCGGATGCTGAAACAGCATCAAGTTCGTGGAGCCAGTTTTTGATTTTGTTTTTGAATACGTGGAAGGAAGGTTCAGTTCTACTGTTGGTGGGGAGTGTGTTCAAAAATTTTGCCGCTAGGACTGGAAAACTTGAGCCATCAGCTGTCTGAAGCTTGAAGCACGGAATAGTCAGTGTGTGTACTTGGGCAGACCTTAGTGGTCTTGATGCGGTGAGGCGCATGAATCGATTGGACAGGTAAGCAGGCGCCTGTTTATTCTGGGCCTTATGTGTTAGAGTAAGGGCTTTAAGGGATGTGCGACGTGAGACAGGGAGCCAGTGTAGCTTGCGTCTTGTGTCAGATATGTGTGCTCTCCTTGGGAGGTTGAGGGCAGCCCTGATGGCGTTGTTCTGTGTTATCTGTAACTTGTCCAGATTTCTTTGGCTTGTCCCTAGATAGAGGGCATTACAATAGTCAATTTTAGACATTATGAGAGTTCTTGTGAGGATGATTCAGTTGTCGGTTGTCAGGAAGGGTCTGCAGGCTGTGATGAGTTTGCAGGTGTAGGCCGATGCCGACACTACTGCATTTGTTTGTCTGTTCAGGGACAGGGACAGACGTAGAAGGTTCTGGCACATGGTTCTCATGCTGATTGACGGCACGAGAGCACAAAAGGTGCAAGAACCCGGAACTGGGTGGGAGATTCATCCGCGGACGTGCTATGGACCGGCATGTGCCCGGAGACAGCCCCGGCGGCACCTTGTAGCGCTGTCATTTACAGAGCTGGCTGAGCAAGCAGTTCATTATAGATGGCCCAGGTCTCCAGCGCTAACGATACCATCCAGGGGGTGTAAGACTGTGTTTCTCTAAGTTTTGTGATTTCTCTAACTGACATTTCTATCATTGCTAAATTGCTGCTTATATTTACTGTTATGTTCTATTATGCTATAGGTCCAATAAATGCTAAATTTATACTGAAGGTGTCATTTCTCACACATGAGTTCATTGCTCAGCATGAGCGGACCTGTAAGTGGGTAATTTATGCTAATAAGGGCTTGTCCCCGGGGAGCAATTACCCTTTTTCAAGACATTGTGCACCCATGAAAGAATGATGGTTGCACGAACCACACATGAAGGTTACAACGATCTTGGGCAAACGCAGCTAATGGAACTCCAAGGGGAGGCGCCGCAGGACGAGAAAAACCTGTGGAAACATTGAGGGTGTTCTTTAAACAGCTCTGACAGCTTGTGGTGACAAGACAGCACTGGTAAACCAGTAATGTCTGTAGCCCTATTAAAAATAGCGCTGGAGCAGTTACATTACCCGGCGCATATGACAAAAGAGAATCTAGCAGCAATGCTCGTGGAAGACTGGTTCATACCGAATTTAGCTGAGCATGTTGCATTTTTTATGTTGAACTGCATAATCTGCCAGCAATTCATTGCTGGGCACACATTAAAGGTAATGAGAGGAGTCATCCCCAGGCCAAGTGGGCCTTTTCAGCACTTGCATGTCGATTAGGTCGACATGATTCAAGTATGCAACGGGTACAGATACTTAATACTTGTGGTGTGTCCATTCTCTAGATGGATAGAAGCAGGTCCATGTACACACCCAAACTCTACTTCTGCGGCCACATTTTTTGTGAGGGAAGTGTTCTCCAGGTGGGGGTGTGTGAAGTCATGAGATCAGATAATGGGGCTCATTTCACTAATGCAGTGTTCGAGCAGATTAACTTGCTGCTTGGTATAAAGCACAAGTTCTTGTCAGCGTATCATCCACAAGGTAATGGGAACTGTGAGAAGCTCAACGGCTTGTTGAAAGAGAAAATAGCCAAATTGAAGCTTACTCTAAAGAGGGGATGGTTGCACTGCCTTCCACTGGCACTGTATGCTCTTCAGAACCAACCTGGCTCCGACCATCATCTTACGCCACACGAGATAGCCACAGGAAGAAGAATGAGAACTCCCCGCACACCCCGAGATAGAGCTAGATGTGATGCCCAGTCAACAGGAGAGGTTTTAGTGTCTGAAATGCAAAACTATCTGAACTGCATGACATCTTGCCTTATAGTAATTTCAGACCAGCTGCAGCGATGACAAAAAGGGTGCAGCGCAGCACAAAACACAGAAGGAGACACTACACCAGACTCAGTTCAAGGTCTACGTGTTACACTCGTCATCCCTGGAGACGCCGTCTTCGTGAGAAATCACACAAGGAAAAAGTGGGGGACGAGCATGGACTGTTCACAGTGGAGGACTGCACTCCGTCCGCAGTCAAGCTACAAGGAAGAAGAGCTTGGATCTTCCTGGGTGATATCAAGCCATACATCGGAGGAATCCCCCTGCCTGCACCCCACCGCGAAGAGACTACAGACAACGGGGAAGAACCACAGCACGTGCAGACGAGATCCATGACAAGGAAGAAGAACGCATGACCAGCAAAGTAAAGACAAAGAACCTTTTACAAGTTGTGGCTTAACTTGGACACTTTGTCTAAGCAAAAAAAGGGGATAAGGACATAAAAACGGACACTTTGTGCTTCCTAGTTGCAGGGTGAAGAAGAAAATTGCGCGTATAAGCCACAACATGTTTTGTTGATTTGTACTTTGAACTGAGGCATACTTAAGCCTTGATAAGAAAAAAGACTATGACAAATTTTGACCAAGGATATTTACATTGGAAACAGATAAAGTATCCCGATTCATCCAAAGCCGAGACTTTGTTTGGAAGCACTTATGGTGCCCCACAGTAGAGACATCACAAAGGACGTGGTCACCTATTTCAACCTAGTGCTAAGATCATACCTGTCAATGGTAGGGAAGCTCACCAGTGTCACAGACTTTCTCCAAGGTCCTGAAAACAAAAAAATAATAAGAGAACTGCTTACTGTCATTGCCGAACAACTCATCAAACTCCCCGAGTCCAGCGAGAAAGAAGCAAATGTTCCCAACACAGGCAGAAATAGATGAGCTCATCAACACACTGTTCTTTCGCATAACTGTCCAACTATTGTCGGGAGAACAACAGACACTCTCACATTCCTTCGAGATCCAGCAAACACTGAACATTTAAGCCATCGTTTAAATAAAGTAATCATTTTGGTCGCACTTCACGCAAACGGACAGTGCAGACATTGTTTACATTGAGGAAAGAACATATAATCCTGAATCTCAACAAAGACAGAACAGATGTCCCTGTCACCAGAAGACAGCAGATTTGCATACAACGTCTTCTTTCACCTTATTGAAGACTTTCCAGAGCTAGTGGGAAGACCAACCAATGTTGATGTACTTACAGTTCTCAGAGATCCAGTAAAGTGTACTCAGCTAAACATGCTCTTGCATGCTATTATAGCTCAAATCAAAACTTCCAATCTCCATCCAATCCTTAGGAGAAGATTGTAAAACTTTCCGCTGAGGGGCAGATCAAGGGAGCAGAGTCGAAAACTCCATTTGTTATGTTTGTTGTTATTTTCCCCTATTTCTTCATTCTGACCAGTGTCCTATATGTCCTCCAAACTGAAGTAGATTCGATGACTGGACTGGGAGCTCACGTACTTTGAACATGCACAGTAAAAGTGACTCACCAAAGTATTATTTTAATTGATTTTTCCATAGTCTAGCAAAGGAACTGTATCCTGAAGTAAAAGACAATTGTCGCTCGCAAGAGAGGGGACACCTGTGAAGCATCTGACACTTTTGACACAGAACTCGAAGAACGATATTGGGTGGGGGAACAACAAAATTGACATTGGGTAAATGATCGAAATGGGGGCCCAGAGCAGCAACCTGGTCCTCCCACAAGCAGAGAGGCACTCTCGCTTCCCTGGAAGGATATGCTGTCACCTTACATATCGAACCATAATGTACTTATGCATTGTATTTATCATTATTAAACTGTCATTAACGATCAGAACTACATTCTTTATTGGTGCAGGAAACAGTCCAATTTCAGTGCACCCACCTGATGATATACGCAGGAAACACACAAAAGCACCCAGACCTTATATAGTAAATCCAGTCCCTAGAAAATCTGATGGTAGAGTAAATAAACTTGAAATGAACGTGATTAATAGTGATATGCACACACTTATGGTAACGAATGAGCAGGAAAGCTGGAGACATGGTCAGCATGAAATGAATGAAGAAAAAACACTGAAAACTACACGCACACACACACTGAATGCACACGAAACAGGCCTATTATCAATAATCGCAAAACCACAAGCAGAGAAGATGAGACTGTCTACCATAAAAACCTTCACAGGAGATAGTGGGAGAAAACAAGAATTAAGAGAAAGACCCACAGTAACAGTTATATGGGAAACTCTTGAGAAAACAGAAGCAGCCTCAGAAAAACTCTTTGCAAGGACACAAATGCTAGTAAACTTACTATTCCCATACATAGCCAAAGCGAGGAAATGACAAGTGGAACTGAAGAACAAAATGGCAGAGACTGTATTACCCAGCACACATATTCTAGCACAAGGGACAAGTACCAGGCCTACATACAGCCATATACCGGACCGGTGTCAGGCTGGTTGGCATGGGCATTTGTACGCAGCAGAGAAAAGATGCATGAGGACCGGGAAAGAGCTGCCAGACACTTATCCACCCACCTGAATGTCCAAGGAAAAACTCCAGAAGAGGCTCAAATTTGGAAAAACAGAGGCCAAATGCAGATTTGGAGAACAGTCCTTTCACCAAAAGGATGGGAAGAAGGAGTAGTGATCTGCCGAGCCTGGATGGTCCTTGGAGCCTGCAAGGAAGCAATTGAGAACTCGCAAAGACTGTGCAAACCAATATGGCGAAAACTTGCAAAATTACTGACATGGATCGAAGACAGAGGAGGACCCTTGCAGATAGTGCCACTAGAAAACCCGAAATTGTGCTTCAGGAACAGTGGCACAAAGAAGATGGGAGAGAATCAGAACTGCGGACAAATTTTTGAAGCCCCAGGAATGACTCATGGGACTGCAGTAATTATGGATCATTATTGGGCATGCAGATCCAAAGTATACATCAGACTGCCGAAAAATGGGGAGGCATATGCACTATAGTGAATGTCCACATAACAGCATTAGTGATCCCGAAAAGTGACCTGAATATTGATATCTTCCCGAAAGCAGATGCTCACCTAAGGAAGAGGAGATCTGTGGAACTGATAATTCGAATGAAGAGAGAAAATTACTTTTCTGCAAAATCAGAAGAAGCATTTCATGCAATCCCATATGACACAGGCCTCATCAGTGTTTGCGACAATCTTCATGCCAAGATTCCAAGTTGGAGCAAATGCTAAATGGTTGCAGATAACCGGATGGGAGCTACTGCAAACCATCAACACAACAATAAAAGGATTCAATGCGATCAAGGAGGAGTTAAGAGCCATCTGACTGATGACTCTCCAGAACAGATGTGTACTTGACATGATCACAGCTATGGATGGAGGAGTTTGTGCAAAAATTGGGTAATCATGTTGCACATTTATACCTTCTCATGACGAAGAAAACGGAACTTTAACAGAATCTATAGGTATGCTGACAAACCTGCAGAACCAGATGATCAATGAAACAGATGAAGTTGATGACGACAGTTGGTTTGGAACGCTGTTTTCATGGGTTCCACAATGGATGGCGGATGCATTCAAGTTCCTAGGAGCCTTGCTAGTGATCATATTATTAGGATTTTGCGTTATCAAGATAATAATCTCGCAATGCCAGAAAACTGCGAAGAAAACCATAGGGATGAAAATCACGATTGATGTCAAACCTGGACGGAAGCCCAGAGATCTGACTGATGAAGAAATAAGAGACTTTGTGAAGGCGAGCGAGCATGCACCAGAAGGTACAAAGTTTCTTTACCCCAGGAAATGCAGAAATTATGATGGAAAATGGATTTAAGGCAGCCCAAATGGACAATGTCAGCTAATGACATGGAACAAAGACGAACATGTAAAGACAGCAGGAAGCCTAGAGGAGTGATAAAAATATGGGCTCCAAAGAGACACTTCTTCAAACAATCATGTACAAACCCAGAAGATGAAGAAGAAATGAATACAGAAGAACCAAGCAAGGTGAATCCAAAAGAGGAAGCGGAAGTGGTCGATGAACCGACCAGAGGGGGTAGTGTAGAGGAGGTCCCAAGCGAGGCCTGCACTCCAGTCGCCCATTTTGAAGTACCAGGAACGTTCACTCCGAGATATGTGACATATGATGAGCAAATAAACCAGCAGAGAGCCGCAGTAGGGCTCTGCCCAGTGCCTATCAGAAGAAGCACTGATAACCAGACAACCATGGACAGCAAGGTATCCATTGAGAAAACCCTACCAGCACATGAAAAGAAATGAAGATTGCTTAAACACTGTCCCGGAAGAAACTCAAAAGGCCTTAATTGAAGATGAATGGTGACGTCACGAAGGCCCAGACAGACTCACAGATGAAAGAAACGACAACCAAAAGATGACACACAGAGGCGAAACACCATGAATAAGGATATTGTGAACCTAGAAGGAAAGACGATATTGAAATATAAAGAAAGTTAAGCCGTAAGCAGGAGGAAGATATTCAAACAGCTAACGCCTGTACATATGCTTGTAACAGCAAGAAAGCTAAAAAAACAGTGCGGCTTGCTATGCTAAGTAGAAGAATAGAGCGGCAAGCGCCATTATACACAATGTACCTCAAAACAAAGCATGTTATGTAAGTGCAAGTCCACTTTACACAAAAACAACAGACATGGCAGCAAAGAACAAACTGTCCACTCATCTTCCACACAACACAAAGAAACTGAATGAGCTGAAAAATGTCATCATAAAATTTCCTAACAAAGGAGCACGTGACATAATTCTAAGAGCTAGAATCAACTTGCTCTCAACAAATGAAATTCTCCAGATTAGAGGCCTCTCTCAGACCTCCTCCTGTCGTTTCTGTGAAAACCAACAGGCACAAACCAAAGAATCCATACGACACCTGGTAACCTCTTGTTCAGGTATTCATCTGATTAGATCTCATCATTTAAACCACCTGTGCAACCACGACACGCAATGGAATGAGGAAACATGGTGGTACAGGTTGATAGGCGGCGACAGACCCACCTGGCAAATTGCCACTTCAAAAATCTTAGATTACATTGTGAAGAACTTGCTGAAAAGGAATTAGCTGCTCAAAAACTCACCCATGTCTTCAACATTTCCTTTTCGACAGAAGAAAAATGCCCAAGCGACAAGCATTCAGAAAAGAGACTTTGTGAAGCATATGTTAGCACCTTTTTGTAAAAATCTTTTGTGGATTAAAACAAATAAATAAAAAAAAGCAGAGTTAACTCAGGTTACTAGAGGTCAAACAGGACAGGATTCGTATTCCAGCTAAAACGAGAAGAGATGGCTGAATCGAAACTCAGCAGAGGCAACGTGAGCCACGAAGAGCCAAGGTCAGACCAATAGAAGGAGCGAACAGTAGCTTCGCGGAATTGAAACTTGAGAACAGAACAGCCTATCTCAGGAAGGCCGAGATAAGGAGGCCCAGGCAGGTGGCAAGCCGAATAAGAATTAAATGTTCAAATAGAAGGAAAACCAGGCAGGTTCACGGTGTGAGCAACACGTGACCATCCGAGCAAGAAGAGGCACGGATTCACACCTACGCCTGGCTGTCACCCAGACAGAGATATCATACCTTTTCCTGACAAGAAGATACAGTTTCGGGCCGACCACAGCCAACTAATTGACACATAGCCACTAAAGTAGTGATTGATGGAAGGGAGGCCGGGTGAATCTTGGGGCATCCTGCACCTGGCTGACCATTCTGCATGCTGCTAAGTAAAGTGTAGATTTATGCATGGGGTTGATGCCAACCCAATCACAATGGACCAAATAATCTAGGGTCCTATAGATAGTAGAACCAATGGGATGTCGTACGTTTAGTGACGTCTACTGTAGTCATTTTCAAAGGAAGGGCTTAGACGCCCACCTGATAGTGTTTGTCCAATCCCCTCACTCCGTTACCATATACAGATATAGCACCTATATTAAAGTTACCTTTTCCTAACCAATAGAATTGCATGTTAACTTTTGAGTGTTACACGTCAATGATGACAAGTTTTGGGTATAAATGTTACTGTTTGTATGAAGTTTTTGGGAGTTGAAGAGAGACAGGCTATCGCATCACTGTTGATTTCCATGTTTCCCCGTTTTTTGTACTTGTCATTAAACTCCCTTATGCCAAATGCCAAACCATTGAGTTGTCCTTATTGATTGGTGTTGGAGTAAGAAAACCTGCACCCCCATCCATCTCAAGGTGCAGCTATCTCATCCTAAAGTACTGCAGTGCAAACCCCGACTCTATGGGCCGGCTGAGGGTCTCTCCAGTACACCGGTAAGTCCACCAAAACTAACTAAAACAAAAGCGTCTTCAAAGCCCTACAAATCTGGGCATGATAATTTATTTCACACATCGGGGGGAGGCCGTTCCAGAGAGTGGGGTCCAAAACTGAAAAGGAGCGACCGCCTAAACGTATTGTGCAGTGCCGTGGAATTCTTAATAGAGTTCTGCAAAAGTTGCAGCTGATGAATCTGGCGGGCCAGTTGACCAAGGTATATGCCATTACAATAATCAAGCGACCCCATAATAGAGGACATGACCACCTTTGCTCTACAGTTAAGAGGAAGAAAAGGAAGAATCTTCCTAAGGGCTTTTGGCCTGGCAAAAGACAGCATTACATACTGCTGTAATGTGTGCATCTTTTGAACCCGAAGGCAAGAGCTTCACCCCTACCAGACGTCCTATGCAGGTCCCGCGAGTGGACCAGGGAGCTAACAACGGGTGCGCTATTAACGGGCCCGGTGTTAGCTCCCTCCCCATTCCCATTGAGCCCTACGGACCTCAAATGGGAATGGGGATGGGTACATTGAATAAGGTATTACCGGGCTATGTGTCAATTAGTTGGCTGTGGTCGGCCCGAAACTGTATCTTCTTGTCAGGAAAAGGTATGATATCTCTGTCTGGGTGACAGCCAGGCGTAGGTGTGAATCCGTGCCTCTTCTTGCTCGGATGGTCACGTGTTGCTCACACCTTATTAAGGGCATGGCTACCTCCAAACTCCTTGGTCCCAGAGAATCCGGCCAAAAATCTACAGTCCAGTTGGTATTGAGGCTAGGGGCTCCGTTCAACAAAACCTCAGTTTTCTCCCCATTGAGTTTTAACCAGTTTTCTGTCATCCAGTTCCCAATTGCAGCCAGGCAAGTTTTCAATTTTCCCAGAGGCTGCATAGTCGGCAAGTCCAGGTGGAACACTAGTTGCGTATCATCAGCGTAGGTGTGAAAATGCACCCTGTCCTCCAAAATAAGATCTGCTAAAACACAGAGGTAGAAGTTAAAAAGAAGTGGAGAGAGAGAGAAGAACCCTGGAGGACACCACATGAAAGAGCAGTCGGGATGGAAGTATAAGATCCTAAGGATAATGTTTGCAGGCAATCTGCAAAAAAAAGATGATAGCCAGACTAGTGGAGTCCTCTGAATGCCTGCCTGCTCCAGTAGTTGCAGAAAAATTGCATGATTAACTGTATCGAAGGCAGCAAAGAGGTCAAGGGGAATCAACACCCTGACCTCCCTGCGGTCCAAAAGCAACGCAAAGTCATCTAACAGCGACACCATGACCGATTCCATCCCCATACATGGTCTAAAGCCCAACTGAAATGGGTGTAAAAGTTTGTTCACTTGCAGGAAATGGGAGAGCTGCAGTGTTATAATTGCCTCCATAAACTTCATGAGAACTGGAAGGAGGGATATAGGACGATAGTTGGCCACCAAAGATGGATCTAGATGAGGTTTCTAGAGGAGTGACAAGGGCATTTTCCAAGGAACAGGGAATAGTACCGGATAGAAAGGAATGCTGAAGAGCCGCAGTGAACAGGGGTATAGTTTTCAAAGGTAGAGCTTGAAGAATGTGAAGAGTAATTGGGTGCAAGGGGGAGGCTGACTCAAGTTTGTCAAGTGCAGCTGCCACTGTGTCGTCTGTAATCCACTCAAATCGATAAGGTTCCACAGAGTGAAGATAACTCTTTCGCCACTTTAAAGAGCTCTCGTGAGGAGCAAGATGCAGAGGTAATACGATTGGCAAAAAAAGAGATTTTGCTTCATTGATTGAGCCGTGCCAAGCATATACACCCTGCTTATATGCCATTTTAGCGTTAGGATCATAATCTGTGTGCCATCTGCGTTCTGCCAGTTGACAGGCCCTGTTACAGGCCAACAGTTTTGGGTTGAACAAAGGTGCAGAGGGCTTACACTGACATACTTACGTCTCCCCTGGGACTATACAATCAGCCACCTCCCTCATGGCATTAATCAGAGCCATGCCAGGGTCCTGTCCCTCTGTTGCAGTATCATGGTTAGTGCTAACCAGCAGGAGGTCCGTCACAGTAGATGTATGAGCCCTTCCTCAAAACCACAGGGTTTTTGTCAGTTTACAAGGGGGGGTACATGGGACCGGAAGGGTAATAGTAAAAGGCAGAAGAAAGTGATCCGCCTAGACCACGGGAAGTGGGTTAAAGGTGATTAGTAGATCTTTCTCTGAGAACACTAGGCCCAATATGTTGCCATGATGGTGAGTAGGGAGAGGATTACGCAAGACCATGGAGGTGTCGGCTAGCGTGGCAATCAGGTTCTTAGCATGTACATCAGTATGGTCATTGGAGTGTACTTTAAAATCACCCATGATGATAACATTTGGAAGAGTTAAAGTCAGATCTGCCACTACCTGCACGAAAGCACTCACAAGCTTAGTAGGTTGCTGTAACAGCGGACAATAAACAAGCAAGATGTGTGCTGCCAAATTAGGCGTGCATTGGAGCCTGACCAGTTGCAATTTGCAAGGAAGATTGTGATGTATGAGAAACATGGAACAGTTAATAGAAGCTATATGAATTAGGACTTACCCCCTCTAGTGGATGGTGGTCTGTGCAACTGCAGCATTTGGACAATGTCCGGGTCAGAAGCAGAGTTTAACCAAGTTTCGGTCGAGCAGAGCAATTCAGAAATGAGGTCCACTAACAAAGAGTGACTGGTGTCCCAATACATTATTGCTGACCTCGATTTAATCAAGATGTCTCGCAAATCCAAAGGGGGGCCGTTGGCTCCATCTGGGGCTCAATTCCCAGCTGAGGACCCCCATAGATAGCCTCAGTAATTGCGGAAAAGAGGTATCCTGGGGGGCCAGTATCAAAGGTTGACAGCAAGAATAAAGTTGTATTGATCCCTGTACACCAGGTATCAATAGTGGCATTTATTTATCCATAGTCTCCTTGTTTTGGCATACATTCTGGCCCCAGCGCCCGTCCTTGGCTTGGACAAGCACAGACAGGCTTGCCTTTAGTGTGCTTTTAGCGCAGCCGCTGCATGGACGTTCTTACCCGGTTACTGGCAGGGTGCAGTGCGGTCAAATCACAGGTGAGCAAGGCGTAAAGCAGCGGATGTTCCTTCGGGCTAGCAGGAGCAAGCAAGTTTCTGCGTAGAGATGGCAGACGGCGGGAATGCAGAACCACTGCCATGAACTGCGCATTGAGATTGTAAGAGGTGGCCAAGAGAGCAGTTCAGGGGAGATGTGTGTAACGTATACACAGGAACAAACATTCTGAATTCTGAACAAACATTCTGAAAGCAGCACCACAAGGACAGGAAGTAGCAATTCCAGAGTCAGCGACCGTGTCGGCAACAGGTATTCCGGTAACAAATGCAAAGGATGAGGCGTGAATGGTCACAAGGAATTCCGAGGTCGAGACACGGAAGGATCAGGTAAAGTCACAAGTATTGGTAAGAAACACTAATCAGAAGCGCCACCGTTGGGGCTTTGGACTCCTCTATTGGAGAGAAGGCTTGGCCTGTGATTCCGCATTGGCCTGAAGTGTCATGTTGCGGTCAGCTGATGAGTCATGTGACCTAAGGGAGAATGCTTTCGTTTCACTAGCAACCTCCAATGCTGCCAGAACGTGGAAACCCTGGAAAGACACTGCTCCTTCAACTGGGGATAACGCAGGTGTAACAGCATCTGCCCCCAAAGACGGCGTGAACCCCCTGGGGGCATGGAAGACACAGAGGAGGAAAGGCAAATGGATGTGAGCCAGAGGTTCCCAGGTGCGGTCCTCTGGGCCGTAGCCCTTCCAGTTTACTAGATAGAACAAAGAACTCCTGGATACCTTAACGTCCAGGATGCACGCCACCTCGAACTCTTTCTGCCCATCCACAAGGAGAGGGGCTGGGCACGCAGGTAGACGGGTCCCCGGAGGACAGGGCTTCAATAAGGAGACATGGAAGACCGGGTGAACTTGCCAGTTGGCCGGCAGAGACAAGCGAATGGCCACCGTATTAACCACCGATACAACCCTGTAAGGACCCACAAAGCGAGGCAACAGTGACCTCTTCCCGGGTATACGCAAATGGCGTGTAGACAACCAAACAGCCATCCCAGCGTGGTACGCCGGGGCCGGGGTGCGGTGTGCATCAGCAAACTTCTTGGCCCGTACTTTTGTGCGCAACAGGTGAGACCACACATCACGATTTATCTGGTCCAGGTCCCTCACACTTGCAAGAGCAGCAGGATTATCCACAGGTAAGGATAGGTCCAGAGGCAGAGAGCGTGGATGGTAGCCATAGAGCGCATAGAATGGGGAGACCCTGGTGGCTGACTGCATGGAGTTGTTGTATGCAAACTCGGCATGAGGCAATGCGGTCAGCAGGACTGCTGAAACTGGAGGCACAGACAACATAAGTATTGTTCCATAGAGGAATTGGTGTGTTCGGTTTGGCCGTCTGTCTGTGGATGATAAGACGAAGAAAACCGGTCATCGATGAGCAATGAGGTAGTAAGGGCCTTCCCAAAGCGAGAGGTGAACTGGGACCCTCTGTCGGAGATCACGATGGAAGGTAGGCCAAATCTTTTCAAGACGTTGGCCAAGAACAAACTGGCTAGGATAGGCGCTTTGGGTATGCCCACACAGGGAATGAACTTCGCATACTTGGTGAAATAATAGACAACCACAAGAATGGTGTAAAAACCCTTGATTTTTGGTGATTCCACCATGAAATCCATTGCCACCATCTACCATGGTTTATATGGCAACGCCAGGTGTTGTAAGAAGCCCATCGGTTTGGATCTACATGCCTTACACTGAGCGCAAACAGCACATGAAGACAGATAGTCAATGACGTCTCGAGACATGGAGGGCCACCAAGACCATCGCTGCAACGTCTCCAATGTCTTTTGTTGGCCAGGGTGTGCTGCAACAATAGAATCGTGAGCCCATTGGAGGGCATGTGTACGTGCTTGCCCAGATGGAATGAAGACCCTCCCCTGGATGAAGGGCAATCCATGCAATATATCAGGGTTAAGGTCTGTTATTTCTGTAGGGTTAGATTGCACCCATTCTTCCAAGAGAGTACGCAGTGAAGGTTGGACGGTACAACCACAAACCACCTTGTACTGGTGAAGAGGAACAGGATCGGTGTGTTGTTGTTGTTGGTCCGTGTGTAAGCGGGACAAGTTGTCTGCCAATACTTGCTGTCGCGCAGGCCTGTAGGTTATGGTGAAATGGAGCTGCAAGAAGAATAAATGCCAGTGAGCCTGCTGTGCGGTAAGGCACTTCATGGACTTAAAGGCCAAAAGACTCCTGTGGTCGGAATATACGGTGACTCTATGCTTGGTGTCTCCACTCAATGAAGGCTTCCATTATCACCAGTAATTCCCTCTCAGTGATAGCATAATTCCTTTCGTATGCGGTGAGTTTACGGGAAAGATAAGCGACTGAGTGTATGGCCCCACAGTGTGAGCAGGCCTGGGACAGGACAGCACCGATAGCGTACCCTGAGGCATCGGCTTCCACATAAAATGGTTGGTCAGGATCGGGGTATTGCAAGACCGGTGCAGTGGTAAACAAGGCCTTAAGGTGGACGAACACCATCTGGCCTTATTCCAACCAGGTAAACAGGACTCTGACCCTCGTTAATGTATTCAGAGGAGACACAATAGCAGAGAACGAATGGATGGAGCGCCGGTAAAAGTTTGTGAACCGTAAAAAGGATTGCAACTCTTTGACTGATTTGGAGACAGGCCATTCTAGGACCGCTTTCACCTTAGATGTGCTCATTCGAGTTCCATGGTTAGTGAGATCAAAACCGGGGAACTCGACCTCAGTGGCATGGAACACACATTTTTCTGCTTTTACGAACAAATGGTTATCCCGAAGGCGTTGCAACACAGTGGAGACGTGGTGGATGTGCTCAGACTTCGAAGGAGAGTAGATCAAGATGTCATACAAGTATATGACTACTTACTGGTCTAATATGTCGCGGAATACATCGTTCATAAAAGCTTGAAAAGGTGCCAGTGTGTTACAGAGTCCAAAAGGCATCACAAAATATTCGTAAAGACATAATTGAGTCTTAAAGGGGGTCTTCCACTAGTCACCGCTCTTCATACGCACAAGATTATATGCCCCACAGAGATCCAATTTGGTGACAATCCTGGATTTCCCTAGTTGGTCAAGCAAAACCGAAATTAACGGGAGGGAGTATTGGTTTTTCACTGTTACGGCATTAAGGGCTCTGTAGTCTATACAGGGGCGAAGGACACCCTCCTTTTTGGGAACAAAGAAAATTGGTGAAGCAGCGGGCGAGGTAGAAGGGTGGATAAAGCCCATAGCCAGGGCTTTGACCAGATATTTTATTTGAGAGCCTGGTCCTCCTTAGGGGACAGCAAGTATACCCTGCCTGATGGGATCTTTGATCCAGGGACCAGCTCTATAGGGCAGTCATAGACTCGGTGTGGAGGCATGGTTTCTGCCATCTTTTTATCAAAGACATCGGAGTAGGAGGTACACTTGGAAGGTATCAAGGAGGTGGTTTCTACCGATACCACCCCTATGGAGGCAGATACAGCGGCCAAGACCGGGCTAGGTGTGGCAGAAGTGACCCTGTGGGTGGACAATCACTGGCTGTTGCAAAAGGCGGAAGGAAACTGAATGATACCCAGGGCCCAGTCAATTACAGGATTGTGGAGTTGTAGCCAGGTAATCCCCAAAATCAGTCTGTAGGCAGAGGCCTTGATGACGTCAAAAGTGATCTCTTCCGTATGCCCCTCCATGGTACACATGGTCAGGGGCGCGGTGTGTTGAGTTACTAGACCAGAGACAAGAGGGGAGCCATCGACTGCACTGACTGTTTCCGGTTGCTTTTTAGGAACCAAGGCAAAACCAGAGTTAGAGGCAAACTCATGATCAATGTAGTTACCCGTAGCTCCGGAATCGATGATGGCTGTGGTAGAAAAAGGAAGACCAGATCCCACTGAAAGAGTGATCGGAAGATGGAATAGAGAAGGTGGGCTGGCCACAATTGAGTCCAAAATGGGCTTTCCCGACATAGGGACTCTGTCTATTGTCGGGATCTGGCATTTCCCTTCTTCTTCTTGGGTTTCTTGTTGCAGTCGGGTAGTAAATGGTCAGAGGACCCGCAATACATGCAGAGATTATTCCTTCTGCGATGTTCTTTTTGAGCGGATATTAGGGGTCCCCTGATGGTACCAATCTGCATAGGCTCGGGGACAGGGTTGGACGAGAGGGAGGAATCAGCAACCAAAGGAGGGAGCGTGGGCCACTTTTCGCCCTTCCTTTGTGCTCTGCGGGCATCAATTTGGAGAACCAAATCCAAAACCGCATATTTCTTTTCTTCTAACCAGTCGGTATCGGCTGCAAGTTGGTTGAAGTGAGCCAAATAGAAGAGTAGGGATGTGGAACCTTGTCTGAGATTGAGAAGCTCTAAATTGCAGGATTGGGTAGTGTAATGTGTGTCAAACACTCTACTCATTGCAGAGAGAAGAGCGTCACAGTTATACAGCAGATTGCCGTTTGCCTCCAGGAGAGGGTTAGCCAAAGCAGCTGCAATACCGCCCAGATGAGACAATATGAATGCTGCCTTGGTAGTAGAAGTGGAAATGATGAGGGCCGACACAAAAAATGTAACTTGCACTGGTTAACAAAAGTGCAATACTATTTAGGATCTCCTGTGAAACGCTCCGGAAACTGAGTGGATACTACTACCGGAGTCGGATCCTGCCCATGGGAAGGGAACCCGGAGCCAGAAGCAGCTGCGCCTGCCGCCTCCGCTCCTTGCAACCCCGATGTGGAAATCATGTCCTGAAGGGCATCGATACGGTGACGGAGGGATTCTTGGGCAGAGATCATATCGGATCTGAGG
Source organism: Ambystoma mexicanum (assembly GCF_040938575.1). Taxonomy (NCBI): domain Eukaryota; kingdom Metazoa; phylum Chordata; class Amphibia; order Caudata; family Ambystomatidae; genus Ambystoma; species Ambystoma mexicanum. Next base: position 829,660,359 of record NC_090925.1, on the reverse strand, counting down.
TCCGAGACCATCTGCATAATCTGTGCCAATGCCTCAGAGGGTTCCATCGGCACTCTCTTTCACAAGGCTTCTGATTATGTTACTCACGACGTGCAGGCAGCCCGGGGCATTGCTCAGAATTATGCGAGATTATTCAGTCACTGCTGGGTGGATTCCCTTTGGGGAATGACCCAGACCGGAACTCCTCTAACCGAGGAAACTCTTTTTGGCAATAGACCTTCCTGCTGTCAGAATGGTAAATCACCCAAAAGAGCAGGGAACACCCACACCGTACACCAACACCAGGCTGCAAATGAAAGGGGATACGTTAACACCAGTTGACAACCCCAAAAAAACAATGTACTGATGGGAGAACTACCTGAACTCTTGGTGAATGGTCTAATGGTTGAACCTGACGAGGAACAGGAATAGGAAGCAATTAGCTAAAACAGGGGCTAATGACTTGATAGCTGTACTAACAGTGTAGATAACGGTGAAACAACTAGCAGAGTATGTCTTACCCTCTAAGCGCAGGCAAATCCTTTTAGGCAAAACAACGACAGGAAAAAACAATAAACAGGAAGGTTAATAAGGGATATCTCCCCAGGCAAAATGAGGGATGCTTCTTATGCTGGGATGGTGCAATTAGGCAGCAGAGCGTTCAAGGTAATGCACAAGAAGTTCCAAAGCGGTCGTAGTATTGCACAAGACACTTCCAAAGTGTTCGTATTAATGCACAAGAAGGTTCCGATGTTCAAGGTGTTGTAGAGCTGTGTGTCTATGAAGTGGAAGTCCCCAACTAAGTGGAAGGAAAGATTGAGAGCCGTGGGCTTACCGGGTTACTGGCAGGGCACAGTGCGGTCAAATACTAGGCGAGCAAGGCGTAATGCAGCGGATGTTTCTTCGGGCTAGCAGGAGCCAGCGAGTTTCTGCGTAAAGATGGCAGACGGTGGGAATGCAGAACCGCTGGAATGAACTGCGCGTTGAGATGGTGAGAGGTGGCCAAGAGAGCAGTTCCGGGGAGATGCGTGTAACGTAATACATGGGAACAAACGTTCCAAAATCCGCGCCACGAGGACAGGAAGTAGCAATTCTAGAGTCAGCCGTCCGGGTCGACAACAGGTATTCAGGTAACAAATTGAAAGGATGAGGCATAAGAATGGTCACAAGGAGTTCGCAGGTCGAGACACAGAAGGATCAGGTAAAGTCCCAAGTATTGGTAAGAAACTCTAATCAGAAGCGCCGCTGCTCGGGCTTTGGACTCCTTTATTGGAGAGCAGGCGTGGCCTGTGATTCCACGTTGGCCTGACGAGTCCTGTTGTGGTCAGCTGATGAGTCATGTGACCCGAGGGAGAATTTTTTCATTTACCTAGAAACCTCCAATGCTGCCAGAACGGGGAAACCCTGGACAGACGCCATACCTTCAGCTGGGGATAACACACATAGTACGAAGTGGGCTGAACCCCAGGTGTAACACCCTGCAACACTTCCCCCAAACACCTGCTGACAAAATTCTTTGTGGATGGAAAGCAGTGGCAAGGAGTCAGAAAGAAGAGGGAAAACCTAGATTGAAACTTCAGCCCACCACCCCTAGATGGGAGGCCAGAAATGAAAATGAAAACCTTCAAAAGGAGCAAAATGGCATACTTGGATTGTACTAGTTACTTATATATGAGTTTACAATTTCGGCATGATAGCTAGGACAGAAATTTGTGTGGCTGCACTTAAATGATAAGGAAGTTTACAGACTACTGAACAGGGCACCAAAGCAACGTGACACATGTAAGAAAATCGATTTTGGGAGAAAAACAATGCAGAAGAAAAAACATGCGGCATAATTGCAACTCTTATTTTACACGGGCTTCAAAATGACAAGCAGTTAAGAAAAGGGACTTAGCTGTCAAAATTGGAAATCGGTTTTTGGATAAGAAACAAAGGCACATAACAGACAGGATTCTGAGAGAAAGGGAATATTCTTAATGGGATTATGTTTGGGTTTTTTATGGGAAAAATGCAAATCAGAATTTAGAGAAAAGCACAATACATGGGCAAATTCGGTTTTGGTTGCACAATGACAGGTTCTCATGAAGCATATTTTAATGACTATATTATTAAGGAAAGACACTGCGCGTAAGGGGGTTAATTTCGAATTTTAACCGGCTTGTACTACATACCTCCTTATAGGGGAATTAATTAATTTATTTCAAAATAGTACTAAGGACTTACAGAGATAACTGAAATAATTATAAAAGGAATACACTAACAGATATGGAATAACAGATTCTTATAAGGAAAGATGAATAGATGATTATGGCAATTTGGGATTTTGTATGGGATTTCGATAGGATTTGAATAGGATGCAAGGGTAAAAAAGCGGGATATGCGGTTTTGGGTACTGGGTGATGTGATACTTACAAGGTAAGCTTGAGTTTGGTAATTTGGACAGCCAGCAAGGTCTCTGGACAGCGGGGCCAAGGAATCTGGTCACTGGGACAGCAGGGTCAAGAGATCTGGTCACTGGGACAGCTGGGCTCTCCTGGATGGGATCAGCTGGGCATGGTCTGGTCACTGGGCCCTCCTAGGTGGGATCAGCTGCCTTTCCTCCTTTCTCCCTGGATTATTGGGAATGGCTGGATCTGGAGGGGTGGTTCTGTCTGGATCTGGATGGTCTTCCCTGGATGGAATCAGCTGCCTCTGGATCTGGTCTTCGAGTTTTTGAATCTCCTGTGTTTCTCTATCTCCTGCTTATATAGCCAGAGTGACATCATAGAATTGTACAATCTAGGGAGGGGAGTACTCTGGACTTACCCCTCTACTGGGATAGGCCAGGCTACCGGTGTTCCCTCCTCCCTCCAGGATGATTGGTTCAGGGGAATTGACATCATTTTATGTGTGTGCATTTATGACTTCCTTTGTCTCACCAAGCCTATTTCTTGACAAAAATGAGTTATGGATCAATACCTCAAATCTATACTAATCATCATCATAAGAAACAGATATGCAGATTCCATATTTCACAGGGAATCAGACAGTCCGATCGCCAACTCTGTGTGAGGTAGCATCGCTTTTGGGCACAATTCCGCCATTTCTAGGAGAAACATAATATTTAAAATTGTACTATTTTGCATATTTTCACCAGGTTTTATGTCTGTATCATTTATACTTCACCCAGAAATGCATTTTCCACGCCATTCCAGTTAACCAGGTGCTAGGAACATGTGCTTAGTCTCTTTGGGTTTGTCATTAACTCACATAAAATTCTGGCATAATTTAACATTACTGCTTATTCAGGGTGTTGGGAGAAATGTCTTAATATAAAAAGTTCCTTAAAGTCAATGGGCTGGATTTGTGACAAACTCCCACAGCCAAATTGTCTTCCCCTGGGTCAGTTTGAATAAAGGGTTTCCATGACGCACTCTGAAGTCATGCAGTTGGGGCTGGGGAGGGATGTCAAAGGAAATCACACCTCTTGGTGAAAATGCTAGATCCCCTTGGGTCCTTTGTTCCTTCTGGCAGGGATGCCGACCAGTCTGACGAGGCCACGAACTTCAACAATTTGGGCCTTTGATATGCCCGTGGTGGCTGGTTCACTTGTAGAGGTAATTATTTTCCCATGGGAGGCAGGGCACCTTTGAAGTAAGTGCCTGGGCCAAACCAGTTCTGCTGGTTTCAAAGTTTGTTTTTCTTTCTTTCTTTCAGCAGAAACCAAGTCTTTTTGGGAATAAATATCATACACATTTTATAGCAAGACCCACATCCCCACATATTTAATGCCATTTCTGTGTGCGCACAGGCTGCAATTGCATTTCACTTTCAAACGGCATTCTCCTGAGTTGCAAAAGCACCGTTTTACACATGGATTCTTTGTTCTTTTATGTCAAGTTTACAAATGCGGTTTCTGCTACACACAGTTTCTTGTTAATTAACCTTCTGGACACAGAGAGATATACTGTCAAGCATTTCTTTGAAATTGACATGGGACAAGAGAGAGAGTCGCGCTATTGCTTTCCTTTGCAGTAATTTGAGTGCACTTTTCTATTTCAAAAGGAAAATCATAGCCGTGTTGACTGAAACAGAATTCTTGCTCTGCATGTACTTTCTCAGTGAAAATAATGTTGTTCTGGAAAGTATTGTCTTACTTCGTGGCAATCAGATGGAAAACGCAGCGGGCTGTGTTTAATGGAGCAAAACTTTGTGGTGTTTAAAATGAAAGGAGGACAAATTGCAATGCCGTATTGAATGCAAGTTATTTTTCCTGTGCTTTATTTGAAGCAAAACAAATGCAACCATTCTCTGGGGTGACAGTGTTCAAAGCTCGTCACACATGTGCCAAGGAGAACACAACACAGCCGTTTTTGTGTGAAATGTGGAAATGTGGTGTTGTGATGAAGGGAATATCCATAAGGGCTGGTAAATGTACCCTACATATTCCCCCACATGCTCTGCCGTGACTTTTTGTGGAGACAGAGTAGGGCAGAGTGGGGTTAATTTGGCAGAATCCTCCTTCCTCAGGGAGCGGCACTCCTAGATTCCTTTCTGTTTTTCAGTTGGAGGGTATGGAGCGGCACCCTCTTTCCTTCCTTCCCTTCAGGTTCCCGGAGAGGTCCTCAACAGGCTAGGAGGTAATGAAGTTAATCATCTAATGGAAGATGGATAAAAATCAGGTTTTAGGATTTTTTTTAATGACAATCTTCCCGGAAGATTTACAACAGCGGAACGTTGATTACAGTTACAATTTTCCTGTGATCTCTTCCTCACATTTTGACATTAACATCACACAGATTACTCAACAGAACAAGATCAACAACTTGATTTGTATACCTTGGTTTCATTTTTACAATAATATCCAGCAGCTTACTCAACAGGACAAGGACACCACTTGACTTTTCATTACTACAATAACACTAAAGAAAAATACCCCCTGTAATATAAATGTACCTATACATCTAAATACTTCCTTCTGCCTTTTCTTTTCCTTTGTTCTCATTCTTCCGATTGATCCTCTGTTTGATTTTCCTTTGGCTCATCAATCAGCTGCAGAGTGTGTATGGGGTGACAACTTTATAACTGATTGATGTGGACCCATTTTTCTTCTGACAGCTCTCCTTTGGGGATGCAGATCTTGTAGGCGACAGGTGAAATTTTGTCTACAATTTCAAAGGGACCATGTCAGGAGGGGAGGAGATTCCCCTCCTTAGTCTGGTTCCTCTGAAAATTGTACAAGTAGACCCTGTCTCCTACTTGGTATTTTTTTTAGTAACCTTTAGGTCGTAGTGGGTTTTTATCCCCTCTGCCGATTTCTTCAGATTCCGCTGAGCGTACGCAACAGCATGCTGAAGGTATTTTCTTAGATTCTCAACATATTCATGTGTTGTGGAGGTGTTAATCAGTGTCTGCTCTTGTATTCTATAGATCAGATGCTGAGGTAGCACCATTTTTCGTCCAGTCATTAGCTCAAATCGAGACATTTCTGTCACAGAAGTTGGTGTAGATCTGATGGTCATCATGACAAGCAGTAATCATATGTCCCAAATAGGCCCAGAGTCTGCCACAACCTTCTTCAGAATGCTCACAATGGTTTTATTGTACCTCTTAACTCCCCCACTAGAGGGTGGCGGTATGCAATGCAGAGTTTCCTTTTTATCTCCCACACCTTTGTCATCACTTCGCTGTTGAAGTGACTTCCTCGGTCTGACTTAATCCTTTGGGGAAAGCCAAAACACGAGAAGATGTGGTTGATCATCAGGGCAGCTTCTGTTTCTGCTTTGCAATTTGGGGCCGAGAGACATTCCATCCATTTGGTAAACAAGCATGTTACTGTTAGCATGTACTTGTTCCCCTTAGAGGAACAAATTGCGGGTCCGATGAAGTCTGCTTGTAAATCTGACCATGATACACCTCTGTTAGGAAAGATTTCATAATTGTATGTCATTTTCCCTCCATGTGTCAACCCCAAACTTTTTGCTGCTGTTTAGACACCATTGACTGACTTTGCCAGAGAAGCACAGCCTTCAGCTGCACTCCTCTGGGCTTTCGCTCATTTTTTATGGGGAAACTGACATGTCCTTAAGACAGTCAGTACTGGGAGACTTTGTTTCCCTTAGTCCTTTCCTCATGTTGCAACTCTTGTGCAACATGTAACAAGTGGGCAATGTATCTTACCATACAGCACACTTGGGTCTATAGTCATTTCCAAAGGCCCTAGATAGTCTCGCTGGACTTTTTATGAACTGTGCAGATGTGTCATGGACAGGAGTGGTGGCAGCTATCTTTCACATTATTTCTAACCCTTTCCTGCCATGTTAACTGCGTTAACCGCGTTTGGCACGAATAGGTGGCCTGGCTCCAAAATGGCCATGCAACGAGGTTCTTTGTCCTGTCCTTTGGCCATATTGCCCCTTCACCTTCCCCAGGTCGAGTCGACCCGGGTGAGTCCTTATTTGGTCATGCACTTTCCTGCAAATCCCAATGCTTTTGCGGCCTTCTGCATGCCTTGTGTGTGTGCCTCCAGGATGTGGGTTGGAACGTCTGGTTCCAATACACATCCTGGGTGCCAGAGAGTCTGGAGTGCCATGAATGACTGGGACCACTGTGATCCGTGATTGGTCCACGTATGGAGTGTGTGTTTGTGAGCAGATCTCCCATTGGGTCCTCTCTGTTTTGGCGCAAAAGGAACTTTGGATAAGAGGAGGCTGAAAACACCACTACCATGTCGATCTCCTGAGTTCTCACTGAACAAAGGATAGGATCCAAGTATCCTGCAACACGAAGCCGAGTTGAGGAACCGCTGGTGACCCGCTGGAAGGTTTGGCACCCTAAGCCCGCTATCGTCCCGTGGGACCCCTCTGCATCTGGTCGTCCTAGAAGGTCTGCGAAGATGCTTCGACCCATTGGAATAGTGGGACCAACTATTCTCAGCACCTTCATCAAACCCTGTAAGTATGCTTTCTCAGAAGTGCCCCTGGGCCAACCAGTGGACTGACCATCTTACCCAGTTGCTTTGCTCCATCACCGCCGCTGTTTTGAGGAGGCCCTTGAAACTTGGTATACTGCTAGCTCTGCGCCCCAGGCACCCTCACACCGAATTTTGTTCACTTGGCATTCCCAGGTCTGAAGTGAGACGAGTGCGGCAGGACCAGAGTAAATGCAACACCTGGTTTTACCAGACGTCCCAAGCGGGTTCTGCGTTCAGCCCAGCATGCTAACAACGGGCCCGTCATTAATGGGCCCCTTGTTAGCATGCTCCCCATTCGCATTGATGGGGCTCAATGGAAATGGGGATTCATTTTTACTAGGTCCCAGAAAAGGGCAATTACCGGCTCTGCCAAGGTCGGAATGACCCGGTTATTGCCCTTTTCTGTGACCCGGTAAAAAATCATTACTAGCGGCAGCCGTGCCCTTAATAAGGGCACGGCTACCGCCTGGGTCGTAATGAGGCCCATTGTATTGATAGTGATGTGTTGGTTTACTTGGTGTTACTGTGATTCTTTTGCTATTGTATATGTTACAAAGGCCTTGTAATAAATGTGTTTATATTTTTGATATAACACCTGTCTGGAGTAATTTGTAAGTGTCCTTGCTCTGTGTGCTCAATGAGGTCCTTCAGTCACCCTCACCCCTCCTGAGACTTTGGGCCTCATCACGAGTTGGGCGGTAACGCCGGTGCTATTAGCGCCGTCGCTAATAGCCCTATCGCCAAACCCCCCGGCGCTATTAGCGTGGGATCACGGGTTTGGCGGAAGGGTTACTGCCCATTCCCCATTGGGCCCATTCGGGAATTCCTCATTCCCCATTGGGCCCAATGGGGAAAATTTGCGCTATTACCACCAGCTGATTTCCCGCCGGCGGTAATCGTGCCGAAAATCGGCAATTTTGCAGCGGATTTCCCCCAGCTAAGAGCTGGGTGGAAATCCGCCAAAGCCATGATCTGGCGGCCCCTTAAATGCGGCGGAAATAGCGCTACCGCCGCATTTAAGGGTTACCGCCAGACTCGTGATGAGGCCCTTAGTCTTGATTGCCTGCCATAGCTACCATGATTGGTCTGGCTTGTCCAGAGGTTACCCTGTTCCATGAAACTAGGCTGGCCTTCTGAACCTCTGCCCACCATGTCAGAGTTCAGAAATCCATCTTAACACCCTCTTCTCGAGGGGAGCTCGGTGCATGAGTGAACTTGGCTGAAATTGTGCACACACAAGACACCCTTTCAAATATTGGTCAAGGTCCTGCCCCATGTGTGGCCAGTATGCAATCTCCCGCAAGATTTCTAAAGTAGTGTGAAACCCCAGATGACCGGTGGTGGCCGCGTCATGGGCGTGACTTAGCATCAGGCTTCGGAATGAGGTAGGTACCACCCACTAGTCACATCCAGAGATGGATCTCCTTACCAACAAACCGTCTTGGATTTGGAACATTTTGGGAAACTTCATCAAGACCCAGAGATTCTCTTTCACACAGTAATCCGTTTCCGGTTCACGGGGTCCTCAATGTGTTGGTAAAATTTACCAATAATCGGACCCCCTTTTTGTGAGATGATTAAATCAGCATCTTGGGTCTCCTTACTCCACTGGGCATTTGAGAGTTCATTGTGGGCAAGTGTTTGGGAGCTGGTGACAGCAGTGACCTGGATTTCCCCCAACAGGGACTCGATCTCACGGAGATCCCCTTGGATGGCTCCGGATTTGGCCAACTGATCAGCCAGGTTGTTTCCAGTTTTGTCTGGTCCCTCTATTCTGGAATGACGCAATCTTTTTTCCAAAAGATGGTCATCCCATTAGAGGTGACCAGATCATCAATATTATGTATGCGTTTGCCATGCTTGAGTGGTTTATTATTTGCACACAGCATGCCTCTGGTTTTCCAATTGATCAGGTGCTCCACGAACCTGTTTCAGACATAGTCTGAATAGGTGATTATTACTAATTCGTGGAGTCGGTGTTGCACGGCAGAGAGGATGGCCTGATGAACTGCCATCAACTCCACCAACTGACTGCTGTGGGGACCGATCTTGTACCCAGCTGAGGGTTCCCGGGCATCATCCACCCAGGCATTCCCCACGCCGGCCACCAGTTCCTTTTCCCTGTTGTTGTCAATATGGTAGGAGCACCCGTCCACATAAACTGTGGGCATCACCTTGCACGTGTCTTCTTCATAGACTTTGTGCAGGGAATTCAGGTATGCCTCCATGTTGTCTTGGGTTTTGAGACTTTCGTCCTCGAGACAGTTTTCTCGGGCACAATCATGCAAGTCAGCAAAACCTTGCGCAAGGGGACGCTTCTTGTTTTGGCCATATCTGACCTCCACAGGAAAGCCTTGCATGGACAGAATCCAGGAAGTCATTCTGAAATTACATTTCCTGCCTGGATTCTGTCACTTTGGAGGTATTGCAAAGGCTGGTACGGAGTCTCCACGATGATGTGCTCCCCCTAGATGAATGGGTGGTAATTTTTCAATGCCCACACCGTTGCCAGGAGTGCCTTCTCACAGTCGTTGAATTTTTCCTCCACAGAGGATAAAGTCTTACTTGCATAGGGGATACATATATTGGCCGTGTCATGCTTTTGATATAATACTGCTGTTAAGCATGTATTTGAGAACCCCGTCTCCAAGAAGAACTCCTTGTTTTTGATGAGGTAAGCTAGACAAGGTGCTTGTGAGAGACTTTTTTTGAGTTGTTTTACTGCCTTGGCTTGTTCTGGATCCCACTCCCACTTGACCCCCCCTTTAACAAATGGACCAAGGGTCTGATGACCTCTGCGTAATCCTCAATTAACTTTATACTGTAATTAGTCAGTCCAAGAAGGCTCCTTAGTTCACGCAGAGTTGTGGGGTCTTTTAGTTTTAGTAGTGCTTCCACTTTCTTCGCCTGGAGACAGAGACCCTGAGGGGTGATTTCATGTCCCAAGAATTTTACACAGATCCTACACCACTGTGCCTTCTGGAAGGACAGTTTTGCTCCGGCAACCTTCAACTGGGTCAGAACATAGCGTATTTCCTCTATGTGTTCCTCCACAGTTGAGCTTTTAATCAGGACATCATCCACATAGGCCAGGTTACTCCTTTCACCCAAGTCGGGCATGTCGTTATGTAGAAAGATGTTCAATTCATTGCCGGAGTTTATGTATCCGAAGGGAGTTCGGGTCCATGGGTACTGCTTCCCCCCAAAGGTGAAGGCCAGCTTGTTCTGGTCCTCCCTACTGACGGGTACTATCCAGTATCCATTGGTCAGGTCAATGGCGGTGTACACCTTTGACCCCTGGATCTGGGCCAGTCTCTGGTCAATGTTGGGAAGTAACCATCGAGACATGTGGACCCGTTTGTTCAGCTCCCTAAGGTCTGCACAAAGTCTCCATTTGCCATTTGGTTTTTTAATCCCCAGTACCGGATTATTAAAGGTACTGTGGACTGGACAAATTATATAGAATGTATCTTGGTGCGACCACAGTCATACGAGTCCACAGCAAAGATATCTTGAAAATCCCAAAACACCTGTTTCAACTTTTGCTTTTGTTCCTCGGTCTCACAGGCATCAGCGAGGTTGACCCGTTCCTCAACCATCTTCCTGACGCCTGGGAAGACCTCATGTTTGGTGATCTCCGCGGTCTCCTCCAGCTGTGTGGAGAGATATCTGGTGAGGGTGTTGACCTGGACAGAGGGTTTCAGGTAGGAGAGGCAGTCATTGTGGACCTGGAATATCACCTCATCCTTCCTGATGTCACAGGTCACCTCTTCCCCCCGTAAGGGCAGGAAGAGTACACAAAGAAATCCCCCCTTGCAGGGTGAAGATCTCTTCTGGCGGTATGTCATCGTCACAGTCATAGCAGTCACTGGGGATTGGTCCTATGAATTAATTTCCTAAATTCATGTAAAAATGCCGGTCATCAACCCCCATTCCAATAAAGGTACCTGCGCCCAGAGTGATACTCCTAGGGTCGCTGTTATCTTGTTATGTTGTTATCAATATTGGAATGGTGTTGTGTTCTAAGGTTTAACACCAACCCCTGTTGGAGATGGTAATTTAGGTGTACATAAGCATCTGGGTTTTGGAGTTTCTGTCCTCTCTTAATTTTTAAGTAAAGTGGGAATTGTCGGGTCCTTCCTGGGATGGTGACCTCCTCTCCAATTTGAATTTCAACTGCATACAGTAGCAATTGAGCTGACCAAAATGCCTTTTCAGAATTATCAAAGCCCCCTAGTCGAGACCAGGCTTTATAATTTATAAGGTCCAAATTAATTGTGAACCGATTGAGAATGTCACTGCCTAAATAGAGGGGACATCTTGCACGACCCAACAATTATGCTCTATGCTTTTATCACCTATGGACATTTTCAGCTTACACCTGCTAGGCAGGAGATGTTTGGAATTGGGAGTTTCCAGACCCCTTTCCCACGTATCAACTAATTTAAATGTGGGAATGGTTGGATCTTTTGTGAATTTCCTGAACAATGCTTCGCTGATGAAGCTTTTTCCATTATTCATGAATACTCTGGCGAGAACAGACTCCTTCTCCTCATTTAACTGAATAGGGAGTAAAAGCTGTTCACCCATTTTCTGAATATCAGCCAAGCTTTGAGCTGGTTTTTCATCACTTTTTACTACAGGACTTGGATTTTCAAATTGTGGATCGGTATAAAATGTCAAGGTATTTCCTTCCAGTGTGGAATGCCACTTGAAACTGGAAGGAGGGTTGATTTTCAGGAACCGAGAGGAGTTACCATCACCAGTTTGTTGTCCTACAGCAATTACAGTAATGTCAGGTATTGGATTGTTTTGAAAATGGAACTCAATTTGGTCAGATTGTTGTTCAACCATGTGGCATGTGCCATTTAAACTGACATAGTTGGTGCTTTGTTTTAATTTTATTGGCCGGTTAGCCCAAGTCCAGAGTACCTTGTTCACACAGTCTATCAGTGGTGACAACCTCCGAAGGAGGTCATTTCCTATTAGACATGGGGTTCCCTCTGGAGTCACGACTATAACCGGGTGTTTCACCTTGTGTCACCCAATTTTAATTTCCAGATCCACAGTCCTCTCGACGGGCATTTCATTCCTGTTGAAGTTCTGGAGTTTTCCCAGAAGAGGGGTGAGAGGGAACTGGTGTCCCTCCCCCTTCCTGAATTTAGCTGCTCAAGGGCCCTTTTGGGCAGAAGAGTGGCTTGGGATCCAGTATCCACCAGTGCTAAAAATGCACAATGCCCTTGCACTCGGACGGGGGCATAGAACCTACCTTCTTACTCCTCCAAGGGGCAAACAAAATAGGCATCTTGGGCAAGCTGGGCCGTTAGTTTCTTTATTTTGAACTCCGACACTGTGGGATTTTGGACAGTTTTCTGTGTCAGAGTTCGGGAATTTGTAAAAAAAAAATGACATCCTGAAATAGGTGGGATTTCGGATTCCTTTTTCCCCAAGCTCTGTGCTGGCCACTTTTACCTGGAGACAGTCACTAGAACCGGTTTGCGGGGAAGATCCCTCATTTATCGTGATGTTCTCTGCATGACAATTCTGGGGTTCAGGGACGGGTGATTCTGAATCAGTCCCCACACCTACCCAGTCTGGGTTATGGTCTTTTGGGATCCATTTTTCTTTGGGATGAATTCCCCCGTCCTTGAAGGAGAAGACTTTCTTCCCAGAATCCTCCAAGGATTCTTCCCCTTCAAACTGGAGGATACTGACTTCCTCCACAAAGTGGGTCTTTTTGGTATCTTTGTTTCTCCTACCCACCCTCTGTTCCCTGGGTTGCAGATTTTCGGGGGCAGGAGATTTAAGTTCCGGTTCCAGGGTCTCTAGGGGCTTTTCACAGGTGAGGAAGGAAGCTTCCTCTAGGGCTTTGCATCCCCCTTCCTACCGTGCCTCCTCCTCTGGAACGGGGTGGTAGTCGGGGTTCTCTCCCCATCATTGTTCTGGTGTGCCAGACCCTTGGTTTGAGTTATTCTGAGCTGCCAGGTTCATCTGAGGGTTCTGCTGAGCCCTCAACATGCGACTCAGATCTTGAGTTAGGTTCTGGACCTGGCGCTCCAGTTGGGACACCCGCTTTGGCTGTTACGGGGGTCTTGAATCAACTCTGGGTTGCTCTCAGGAAGGGTAACTATCCCTTCTCCCAGAGTAACCTGGGTACTGCGGGTTTCCCTGGTAGCCCTCCACCCTTGGCCTCTCCTCTCCCGTATTTGGTGGTCTGGACTCATGAAAGCGGGGAGAGTAAGGAGGGTTGTCCTGCATATTGGGGTTTTGAGGGTACCTGGGGAAGAAACTTAAAGCAGAATGTGGAAGATTACTGCTCTCCTGAGGGAAGTTTGAAGGGCCGTTTCCTGGGGCCATACTCACCTGATTGGATACCCCCCTGGGCTGGGGGAGTCCACACGTACCCCAATATGGGTCTGTTGCCCTTATACCTAGGGCTGATGTAATTGAAAGAGTTAGGGGGCACATTTGTGAGGTACCCTACCTGACTACCACCTGTTTGTGATTGGTCAGAGGGTCTTCTCTGCCTCTGACTTGGTTGGTTTTGGGAAGTATATTTTTAGGCCCCCCCATTTCTAGGTCCAAAATGGGGGCAACCTTCACCTTGGCAGCAGCAGGGGTGTTGGTTTGTTTTGGGTTTTTGGTTGGATTCTTGTTTTCTATGGGCTTTTGGACCTCGTAGATCCGGGTAGCTTGCTCTATTACCCAGTCCAGGGTCCTGTCATCATGGAAATCCCGTACCAACTGGGTCATGAGGTATTTATGAATGCCATACTTTTCTTGCACACCCGCCTAGTAGTTTGCGCAAATGCCTGTTTTAGTTCCTGAACAAATTCTCTTGGGGCCTGATCCTCTCCACACTGCAGATTGTAGGCCACTTTACGGGCCTCATGGGGGTTTCTGTGCATGGAGAAGTGCTTCAAGATGGCAGCCTTGTAGGTGGACCACCTTGAATGGTTCTGGTCTTCCAGCCCAGCAAAGAAGTTGGAGTACTCTGAAGAGAACGTCCATTTGGCAAATTCTATTCAATAATCATTATTTTTAATTTCAAAAGATGTCATCATCTGTTCATATAGCTCCAGATGCCCCCAGACAGAATATTTGGCATTCTTGTGGTACAAAGTCATGAAACTTCTAATAGCTTTGATCTGTTTAATGGGGTCTTTCACCAGAGTTTTCTTTTGTTTGTTAGCCTTCTTTTGCCACTGCACCAGAGTCCATTCGCCCTCAGACTCAGAGCTGTTGCTATTTGAGGTCCCATTCCTATCCTCTAGGTGCTCCCTAATTCTTTGAGCTTGGGAGTTTCTCCCAGAATGATGGGGCCTAGTCTCAACTCCCTTGTTGTGCTTTGGGCTCTCTGGGACACTCCCCTTGGACTCCCTCTTACGCACAGGAGAGTAGTCTTTTGACTCCTCCCTGCTTCCACAGTTGGTGGAGAAATCCCCCCACTTCCCTTATTGGGTGGAGGTTTTAAAAATACTCTTTTGGGGCCTCAACTCAGACTCCTTTTTCTCTGCAAAGCGAACCAAGTGGTTCCTTTGAAGGTTATGTTTCTGCAAGTCTAGCTACCTGATTTTCTCGTCATAGGAGCTTTCCTGGTCAGATCCATCAACCATGACATGTTTTAACCTGAACAGGGACGTCTGTCAGCTCAATCATGCTAGGCCTATTTAAGTCTGGCTGCCTCATGGTTCCCAGTTCTTGTGTACTCGCGGACATGAAGTCAGCAGTGCCTTGGTCATACAAGGTGGTACATGGATTTGAGGCCCTTGGTACAGAGGGCATCATAATGTGATCATGGGTTGCCCTGCCACTCTCTACCTGTTCGAGGTCCCTCAAGTTTTGGTTCAATTTAGCACACTCTTTTTCCAGCTTCCCAGGTTTTTCCTTCTCAGTCCCTACGTCTTGATAGTATGCAACGGCCTGGGCCTTTTGCTCTGCTATCAGGGCTTGACTGATCTCTATTACCTCCTCTTATGCTGCTACCTGGCTCTGGAGCCCCCTGATCTCATCACAAAGCGCCTCATTGTCTTTTGTGCTACTTGTATTGCATGGGAACACTGAGACAATTTTTGTTGCAGGAGACGCATCTCTTGTTTCTGCACATTTTTGGCTTGGGTGGTCTCTTTCAGATCACCTTTTACTTGTCTCATATGCCCCATTATATTTTCATATTCTGATTTTAGTTCAGTCAGTTCCTGGAGGTGCGACTCTCTTTTCTGTAGGTCTGTTTTTAATTGGCAAACGTCCTTACCAGAGCATCTCTTTCCTGATACAGGGTGCCCATCTGTTCATTCATGTCATCCCTCTGTTTTATGGCACCTAACTTCTGGCGTTCATGGTCAAATTCTGTTTGGGAATGGAGTTCCTTAATGATCAACTTATTACTCTCCTCTTCCAATTTTTCAACCTGTTTTTATAAAGTGGTTATCTGCTCTGAGCAGGCTCTGTTATATTTTATTTGTTGATTCAATTTTAGTTGACTCTCTTCCAGAAAGTCAACCTTTTCTTGGCACTTCTCTTTTAATGTAGGTAGTTGGGCCTCCTATTCTGAATTGGTTAGATGCTGTACTGCCAACTCCTCATTTTAACTGTTGGATGAGATTTCTCAACTCTGACTCAGAATTTACCTGTTTTAATTCACTCTGTGTTTGATTGAAGAGTTCAGACTGGTTTTGCCCAAAAGTTATACTTTCTCTGTATTTTTCCTCCATAACGACCATGTGGAGGTATATGTAGGCAGTGAGTCGGTCCATGTTAAGCTGTTCCTCTTTAATATTTAGATTCATATACAACTCAGTCAGGGCTTGATGTAACAGGCCACTGTCCTGCCACACATCCATGTTCATGGAGCTGACCTGTTGCATCATGCTGGATAGCCAGGCTTCCTGCTCCTGCCCATTCCCCTCTAATGAATAGTTTGGACAGAAAGTGCTGCCAAGCCATGTTAATCTCCACGGTGCTCATTAGCAGTGTTCTTCCTTTATTGAATGATTTATGCAAGGATAAATCTGTACCCTGCTCTTGCACAGTTTAGGGATAACTTTACTTTATTTTTACACACAGGCCCAATACCTAGGGTATGAGTTTTGGGATGGCGCTTTTACAGTGTAACACAGTTTTCTAATCACCAAAAGTATTACTACCTTTTCTGGGTTAGACTGTTGTGTTAAGCTGTCACGGGTGGAAACACTAAGCTCAATCACAGCACGAGCACCCACTGTGTAACAGATTTTATGACACGGCACACTCCCACCAGGGACTTCTTCCACTGACAATGAATGTGGCGCACAATAAAAACAAATATTTTTATTTGAACCCTGGTTTCTTGGTTTGAGTAGACACCCAACTCGTCTCACACCCACCTTTACAAAGACCCTGTGTCGCAATGGACTATGAACCAGGCCGGTGTATAACAATGAAATTGTATATTAAAAATCAAGCAAATCAAAATTAGGGCAGCAGCCACCACTCTGTGGCAGTATACATGCAAAAATTCCCCTATATAGTTACTTCAACTCCTAACATAAGATACATAACCTTTACATAACCTTTGATAAAAAACAGAAACAAAATTACTTTTCTTCAAAATACAGATAACATACAGGTTAAGCACTCCCCCTGCAACACATCCCCCACACACCTGCTGACTAAATTCTTTGTGGGTGGAAAGTAGTGGCAAGGAGTCAGAAAGAAGAGGGAAAGATCAAATTGAAACTTCAGCCCACCATCCTAAAATGGGAGGCCAGAAATGAAAATGAAAACCTTCAAAAGGAGCAAAATGAAATACTCAGATTTTACTAGTTACTTATACATGAGTTTACACTTTTGGTAAGTTAGCTAGGACAGAATTTTGTGTGGCTGCACTTGAATGATAAGGAAGTTTACAGACTACTGAACAGGGCACCAAGGCAACGTGACGCATGTAAGAAAATCGATTTTGGGAGGAAAACAATGCAGAAGAAAAAACATGCGGCAGAATTGCAACTCTTATATTACACGGGCTTCAAAATGACAAGCAGCTAAGAAAGGGGGCTTAGCTATCAAAATTGGAAATCGGTTTTTGCATAAGAAACAAAGGCACATAACAAACAGGATTCTGAGGGAAAGGGAATATTCTTAATGGGACTATGTTTGGGTTTTTTATGGGAGAAAGCAAATCGGAAATTTAGAGAAAAGCACAATACATGGGCAAATTCGGTTTTGGTTGCACAGTGACAGGTTCAACTGAGGCTATATTTTTATGGCTTTATTAGTAAGGAAAGACACTGCACGCAAGGGGGTATATTTCGAATTTTAACCAGCTTGATCTATGTACCTCCTTATAGGGAATTAATTAATTTATTTCTAAATGGTACTAAGGACTTACACAGATAACTGAAATAATTATAAAAGGAATACGCTAACAGATACAGACTAACACAGATTCTTCTAAGGAAAGGTGAATAGATGATACTGGCAATTTGGGATTTTGTATGGGTTTTTCATAGTATTTGAATAGGATGCAAGGGTAAAAAAGCAGGATATGCAGTTTTGGGTAGTGGGTGATGTGATACTTACAAGGTAAGCTTGAGTTTGGTCATTTGGACACCCAGCAAGGTCTCTGGACAGCGGGGCCAAGGAATCTGGTCACTGGGACAGCGGGTCAAGAGATCTGGTCACTGGGACAGCTGGGCTCTCCTGGATGGGATCAGCTGGGCAAGGTCTGGTCACTGGGCTCTCCTAGATGGGATCAGCTGCCTTTCCTCCTTTCTCCCTGGATTATTGGGTATGGCTGGATCTGGATGGTCCTGCCTGGATGGAATCAGCTGCCTCTGGATCTGGTTTTTGAATCTCCTGTGTTTCTCTGTCTCCTGCTTATATAGCCAGAGTGACATCATAGAATTGTACAATCTTGGTGGGGGAGAGTACTCTGGACCTACCCCTCTACTGGGATAAGCCAGGCTACTGGTGTTCTCTACGGCTTCCGGGCCGATTGGTTCAGGGGAAATGACATCATTTTATATGTGTGCATTCATGACTTCCTTTGTCTCACCAAACCTATTTCTTGACAAAAATGATTTATGAATCAAAACCTCAAATCTATACTAGTCATCATCATAAGAAACAGATATGCAGATTCCATATTTCACAGGGAATCGGAGAGTCCGATCGCCAACTCTGTGCGAGGTAGCATCGCTTTTGGGAACAATTTCGCCATTTTTAGGAGAAACATAATATTAAAAATTCTGCAAATGGCTACACATATGCCCAGTACTATTTCTCATAGTTTCACCAGGTGTTATGTCTGTATCATTTATACTTCACCCAGAAATGCATTTTTCCTGCCATTCCAGTTCCTCAGGTGCTAAGAACATGTCTAAGTCTCTTTGGGTTTGTCCATAACTCACATAAAATGCTGGCGCAAAATAACATTACTGCTTATTCAGGGCGTTGGGAGAAATGTCTTAATATAAAAAGTTATTTAAAGTCAATGGGGTGGATTAGTCACATGTGTGGCAAACCCCTACAGCCGAATTGTCTTCCCCTGGGTCAGTCTGAACGCCCTTTGAAGCCATGCAGTTGGGTCCGGGGAGGGATGTCTCTAAAGAAATCACACCTCTTGGTGAAAATGCTAGTTCCCCTTGGGTCCTTTGTTCCTTTCTGCAGGGATGCCGACCAGTCTGACGAGGCCAGGAACTTCAACAATGTGGGCCTTTGATATGCCCGTGGTGGCTGGTTCACTTGTAGAGGTAATTCTTTTCCCATGGGAGGCAGGGCCCCTTTGAAGTAAGTTCCTGGGCCAAACCTGTTCTGCTGGTTTCAAAGTTTGTTTTTCTTTCTTTCAGCAGAAACCAAGTCTTTTTGGGAATAAATATCATACACATTTTATAGCAAGACCCCCATCCCCACATATTTAATCCCATTTCTGTGTGCGCACAGGCTGCAATTGCATTTCACTTTCAAAAGGCATTCTCCCCGAGTTGCAAAAGCACTGTTTTACACACAGGTTCATTTTTCTTTTATGTCAAGTTTACAAATGCGGTTTCTGCCGCACACAGTTCCTTGTTAATTAACCTTCTGGAGGGCTTTTACAGATATGGTCAGTTTCTGGACACAGAGAGATATCCTGTCAAGCATTTCTTTGAAATTGACATGGGACAAGAGAGCGAGCCATGCTATTGCTTTCCTTTGCAGTAATTTGAGTGCACTGGTCAATATCAAAAGGAAATCCTAGCCGTGTTGACTAAAACATAATTCCTGCTCTGCATGTACTTTCTCAGTGAAAATAATGCTGTTCTGGAAGGTATTGCCTTACTTCTTGGCAATCAGATGAAATACACAGCAGGGCTGTGTTTAATGGAGCAAAACCTTGTGGTGTTTCAAATGAAAGGAGGACAAATTGCAATGCCGTCTTGAATGCAGGTCATTTTTTTGTTCGTGACTTGAAACAAAACAAATGCAGCCGTTCTCTGTAATGACAGTGTTCAAAGCTCGTCACACATGTGCCAAGGAGAACACAACGCAGCTGTTTTTGGGTGAAATGTTGAAATGTGGTGTTGTGATGAAGGGAATTTCTGTTAGGGCTGGTAAATATACCCCACATTGGTACAACCCTTATATCACCAGGGTAATTATTTCTTGGATCTGAATATTGTGTGGAACACTGTCTTGCGAACAAATCAGTGGGTATACAATCTCCCACTTCGGCCACCTACACACATCTACATCCACACAGATCGATTTAGTGTGTGCCCTTCCAGAACAATACCATTCTTTTGCTGATGTCTTTTCTGAGACAGAATTTAAGGCGCTCCCACCACATCGCAGAGATGACTGTTCTACTGACATCATCCCAGACAAGCTGGTTCCACAATGTACATATTGTTCAAACCCGAGAAAGAAGCCCTGAGACAGTACTTACACACCAATGTACAGAAGGGTCTTATCACGGAATCTAAATCTCCAGCAGGTGCATCTCTGTTCTTCATCCCAAAGAAAAACACATCCGAACTCAGACCTTGGAATTGGCTATCGTGGGCTTGATAAAATTATGATGTCAGATAAATATCCCATGCCTCTCATTCTGGACATTCTTGAAGCAGTCAGAGGAGCTTCTATATTTTCTAAACTAGACCTAAGGGGCACTTACCATCTGACCCATATTCATAGTGGTGATGAATGGAAAACACTGTTCTGCACACCCTTCGGGCACTATGAATACAGGGTCATTCCCTTTGGTCTCTCATATGCCCCAACTGCCCCAGCTGTTTTTCAATGCTTTGTTTACCATGTCTTTTCCAATCTATTGCTTCACCATATGATTGTCTATTTGATTGACATCTTGATATTCCCAAAAAACCCACGAGAGGACGAAATCCATGTGGCATCAGTCCTTCAACATCTTAGAGATAACCATATATTTGCCAAGTTAGAGAAATGCTCCTTCCATCAGTCTGAAATCTCCAATCTCAGCTATGTCTTATCAGCCAAGGGCGCCGAAAAGGTTCCCCAAAAAGTATCAGCCCTATCAAATTGGCTGGCCCTCACTCTGTTCGAGAGATCCAAAGATTTCTGGGAATCACAAACGTTTAAAGAAAGTTCATCCCAAACTTCAGACGGCAGATCTTACCCCTTACAGCACTCTGCAAAAAGGGTATGATATTTATTTGGAATGAGGAAGCCTTTGATTGTTAAAAAAAAAAGGCATTTACAACAGCCCCGATTCTGTATTTACCTCATCAAGCCAAGGCTTTTATCATGGAAACGAATGCCTCCAACAGCACCATTGGAGCAGTCCTAAAACAACAAGACGGCACCGGTAAAAAATTCCCCATGGCTTATTTGTCCAAGATGTTAACATTTTCTGAGATCAACTATACTTTCTTGTAAAAAGAATGAATGGCCATTAAACACTCATTGCAGGAATGGAGACATCTACTTCTGGGGTTTCAATTTCCGATACAGATACAAGCCGACCATCACAATCTCAAAGTCCTAGAATATTCTGATATTCCGAAACTCAAAAAAGTCTGATGGGCCTACTTTTTCTCCCACTTCAATATCCAGTTCAGGTACATTCCTGGTACTAACATGACCGATGCCTTATATCGCAAAGAGATGGCAAGCAGTCCTTCCTTCAGGAACGAACGGCTGTTTCGCAAGGCTACTTTCCTGTAGTTCATGGTCAATTTCATCCAAACCGCCAAGAAGGAAACAAAAAAAGAACTTGCTGCCCTGCAGGAGGTCATCTCTAAACATCACTTCCATCTGGAAGATAGTTTGTTATTCCATGGTCGCAATCTTTTTGTACCCACCAAAAAACTGCAAAGGGAAGTCCTCCACATGTGCCATGATTCGGTGTGCGCAGGTCATCAGTGAATAAGTAACACCTTAGACCTACTGGATCACCCCTTCTGGTGGCCTGGGAATGCCCTGGACATTAAAGAATATGTTGCAGCTTGTTCGATCCATCTACAAACCAAAACTCCAAGACATCGGCCTTACGGTCACCTGGTCCAACCACTCCTGCCTACCCAACCATGGCAACAAATCTTAACCGATTTGTATAGTGGATCTTTCCCCATCCTCTGGAAACACAACCATTATGTTCACTATTGATTCTTTAACCAAATTGGCCAATTTTTTGTCTATGCTAAAAGTTCTATCAGCAGCATCTATGGCAAAGTATTTTTGTTGCCACGGATTACCTACTATCATCATTTGAGGCCATGGTCCGCAACACACATCACAGTACTGGTCTATCATCTGTAAAACCCTTGGGATACAGCAAGCCCACAGTTCAGGTTTTCACCCACAGACCAACAGACAAACTGAGCACTTGAACCAATCTTTACAAAAATACCTTTGGTGTTTTGTTTCTGCTTCCCAGGACAATTGGAGAGAATTACTTCCCCTAGCAGAGTTTGCATATAATAACTCTCTTCATACATCCATAGAAATAAGTCCCTTTAAATGTACTTATGGTTTCCATCCCTCCTGTTTGCCTGAAGTAATTGCATCCTCCTTTAAGTCTCCATCAGTGGAGACCTTCATTTCAGACATCCAGACTGGACACAAACAGGCTCTGGCTGCCCTTACGTTCTCCCATGCAGTCACCAAAAAGTATGCAGACCGAAAAAGAAGAAAAAAACTTTCCATGCTGGGGATCAGGCGTGGCTCATGGCTCAAATTCTACCCACAAGACTAGTACCATCCAAGCTGTCTCTGCATTTGTTTGGTCCGTTTCAAGTATTATATCCAGCTGGCGCTGCTGCCTATCGCTTCAGTCTCCCAGCATCATGGACTAGAATACTTCCTGCGTTCCATGTCTCACAACTTAACACAACATTCCAGACTGCTTCCACTGACATGCAAATCATAACCCCCTCCTATGGATACTCTATCAGGTCCAGAATATGAGGTAGCAGGTCTATGCGACTCCAGGCATTTTCGTGGCAGACTTCAGTATCTCACAGATTGGAAAGGTTATGGACCGTCAGATCGCACCTGGGAGCCAGCTTCAGCAGTGCATTCCCCATTTTTACTTAGACGCTTTCACAGAACTTATCCCTGGAAACTGGGACAATTGCTTGTACGAGGGGGGCATACTGACAGGAAACAGGGATTTAATGGTCTCTTTGGCATAAATGGAAGAGGTTCCCTTGTAGCCGTCTATTCACTCTCCCAACATGGCGCTCTCCTCACGTCTAATCTCGGAATAGATGCAACTGTCTAGTGATTCTCCAAGATGGAGGCACTCTCTCGGACCGGAGCAGAGCAACATCTCCATAAATGAAGATGGAAAGGTGAGCGCAGCGTGTCTCTTCACCTGTGTTACTGGTGCTTCCCAGTGAATCTGTGCTTTGTTCATTTTTCAATAGGGTCATCATTCTGTTTCCTGGCTCCACTTACTTTCTCCGTTCCTATTTTTCCCTTGATTCCTTCTTGGTGCCTCTGTTCAGAGTCGCTATCCTGATACCATTCCCTTTCCCTCTATTTTCTTGCCGGTATGTACCTTTTGCTTATCGGCAACTCCTGCCCATACTTCCCTTGCTGTTGCCCGTCAGGCCACCGCTTCTGCAGCATTTTGGTTGCTGCTCTGATCCTCAGCGCCTTGGTGCTAGCTCCCCCAGCCGTGAGTCTGCATCCTCCTCTACAGCCTTCATTGCCATGCCAATCCTGTCCGACTTATGGTCAACTCCCCCAGCTGCCAGCCCAACTTTCACTTTCCTTTCACAGAAGCTGGTTTATCTTGTACCTTTCTTCCCCCTATAGTGGTCCAAAGCATTTCACTACGGACAACTCTCTCAGACCAGATACTTCATCCAACTGCATTCATTCCAGTCCGTGCTCTGCTGCTGAGACATCATTTTGCGCTGGGATCTGCTCTTTGAATCTACTACTCTGCACAAGTTGTTTGCCTTTGTTTTGTTTTTACCATGTTGAGGGCTTTCTCCCAGGAGGTAAACATCTCTTGTTATCAAGAGACGAATACTTTTTGGGAGTCTCATTTCTCGTCAGCTATCTATAGTACAGAGAACCGAAGACCTCACTGAATCCTGACTGACATCACAAGACGGTCAGTGCATCCTTAGAATATAAGAGCTACAAACACAAGTGGAAGCGCTTTGCAGTGTGGTGTCAGCCATGGAAGGTTTCTCTGCTGCGTGTAACGATACCACAGTCTCTTCCTTACCTGCTCTCGCTTGCCAATTCTGGCCTTGCCCACGCATCTCTCAAGCTACAAATGGCCGCTATCTCCATGTACACCCAGACTCCAGGCAAGTTCTCCCTGTGGTCACATTGCCTCCAGTAAAGGCTCCTGCCCCTACGTGGGAGCTAAATGTGGTACTGTCGAAACTGATGGGGCCTCCGTTTGAACCTATGCAGCGTGTCTCCTTGAGGTTTCTGTCATGGAAGACTGCCATCCTGGTGGCAATCCTGGTGGCAATCACCTCGGCCACGCGGGTTGGGGAAATGAAGGCTCTCTCCTGTAAGCCTCCATATTTGGCGTTCCATTCAGCTAACATGGTTTTGCAAGCTCATCCTTTCTTCATGCCAAAGTTCCTGTCATACTTTCATCTAAACAAGCCTTTGGCTCCACCAGTTTTCTTTGAAAATCCTTCTCTTCTTCACCTGTGGAAAGATCTTCGCATTCACTGGACGTTGCGCGTGCCTTGAAGTTCTATGTTGCACGAACAAAAGACTTCTCAGCTTTTTGTCTAAGGCTTCTATCTCCAGGTGGCTCTCAGGCTATATCACGCATTGGCATTATTTGGCCAACAGACCACTTCCAGGCCGACCAAGAGCCCATTCTACCAGACCCATTGCAGAGACTACAGCATTTCTCTCTGGTCTTCCCCTGCTCAGCATATGCAGGGCTGCTACGTGGAGGTCTCTACTGTGTCAACAGGGATTCCAAGGAAGAGTCTCAGGTCATGTATGAGGTGAGTCTGTTCCAGGGGTAAGTGTATTGCTTCTGTGAGCCATGCCACCTCCCGTGGTTGTGTACATGTACTGCTGTGTAATCGTATTCATGAGCATTCACAAATCCATGTAACACCCCATGCTGGAGAAAAGCAACATATTCCTTTCGAGTTGTGATTTTTGGGATAGGAAAGGAGGAAGTTGTAGCGTGATTGTAGAAAGCGTAGGGAGAGGCTAGTAGGATGAGCAGCAGGCAGAGCATGCATTCTAGGTGATTAGTACAGTGTGGAGAGAGAGTAAAGTAATTAGGAGGCTTCAGGTACTCACAGGTACAACAGTGAGAAAGGCAAAAGCAAAGGAAATTATGTCACTAATCCAAGATGGCCACAGGAAGTAATGTCACAATACAAGATGACCACTGGAAGTGAGGTCATTCATTAATCCAAGAAGGCAGCTGGCAGTGAAGTTTCAGATAGAAAGTGAAGCCAGAAGCGATGACACACTCTTTTGTCACCTGATCGCCTATTCCATCAGTGGTTGGTCCCTCTGATATTGTTCCTGGTGTTGCTGGGATATATACCACAAAAGGCAAAGGAGAAAGATTCTCACATGCTTTGGAAAAATTGTGATTAACTAAGTGAAAGGAAGGGGACAAAGGAGAAGAGCATGCTAGTACAAGCCATGAGTGACAATAAAGATGGATAAGAGCATAGAAGATGTGCCAGGAGGCCCACAGGGGATGCACAATGGACTGGATTCAAAAGGACTGGTTCAAAGGGTTTATGTTATAGACAGATCAGATAAAGGAAATAGCAACAACTGAAAATGAAGGATCGCAAAACCAAGTCTCCCACACTGAGTGTGATGCCGTCTCACCCCTCAGTGGTGTTCTGAATTATTCCAGGGATTTTCAAATCCTCAAACATCTCAGGGTATTGAGGATTTCCCAGGAGTTCCCGTATTCTTTGGCCATTCTATGTCCCACAAGATTTCCCAGAAAAGCCTTGTTGCCTTCTTCACAAGCTAAAGGGATAGGTATAGCTGCTTCTTCATCTGGTTAAAGTGAAGCCAGTTGCCTCCTGGCCTTCCTTACACCCTGTGTATCCTCGGGTTGGTTCCCCTTCTTCCCCAAAGCTTCAGGATTTCCCCAATTGGGCACCCTGTTTCTCTCCCCTCTCCTTGCCTGGTGGATCTCATTTCTTCTCCCACCTCCTCAGCCTCTTGTGGGCCAAACCAGCCTTCTTGTGCCTTCCTGTCCTGTCTGGCTAGGGGTTTATGTCCTCCTTGGCTGTTGCCATTTACTCATCTCCTCTGCCATTGCCATTTCCTCTTGTGCCTTATCCCCCTCTTGTCTCTAACACCTCATTAAAGCTCCTAGTATTGCTCTTGAACCGCCTGTCACAAGCTTCTCAAACAACTCACACTGGCGGACTAGAGTATCTGCTTTTTATAGCACTCTTCCCTTCACCCCATGGGTCGGGCGTTTGGTGTGGGTCACCATCTGTGTCATAACTGGATCATTGTTTAGATTGTCTGCTGCTCCTGTGGGTGCCTGGCCTCACTTTGAGCTTAGTGCGCAGGAACATCTTGGAGTTTACCCTCTCCCTTAATAGGGCTGCCTGTGCAGGACCCAGGTCTCTTGTGCTCTCTGTGTGTCAGTTAAGTAATGAGAAAACTCTTGATATGGCGTTTAAAATCTCTAGATTTCTAGAAAGTGTAGGTTTGCACACTCTGGTGAGGGAACACTCTGCCGGTAGACAATGGATTCTTACTTTTGGTTGACATGCAGTTATATCCATGGAGGGGCAATTGTGGCTTGCAAACGGTATAAGGCACTGGACTTCAGAGCTCCCACGCAGTCAGAAACCCACGAACCTGCAGCATTGTATCAAGCACAGCAGCTCCAGAGCTCATAGAGCATTTCACTGGGGCCTACAGTCGATTTCTCTAACCTTAAGTAACTTTTAATAGCACCAAAACAAATGCTGTTAGTGTTGAGTGAGTAAAATGCATCCTGGTATTTTATTTATGTATAGCATTTGTTATACGGCCAAACCCAGAGGTATTATGGTGTAGGTGACATAGGGAAACTTATCTGGTCACAGGGTGGTTTATAATACAGGCAATGTTGTAGTACCGCAGTAAGCATCAGTATAGTATTATATTCAGGTTGCAAGAGAGTTGCATTACAGAGAAGGCATTCCAACAAACAGTGGTCGCCACATGTTCAACAGGGACATCGAAAAGTGCCTTCTAGTTAGAATTTGTTGAAAAGCCATGTTTTGATGCGTTTTTTAAAGCGCTGGTGGGAGGGCTCATTTTTGATGTGAATGGGAAGGGAATTTCAGATCATAGGAGCAGCTACAGGGAAACTAGCGCCCTCTGCTCTGGAACTCTTGAACCTTGGGATAAAAAGGTGTGTGCTGTAGTCCGATCTGAGGGATCTAGTTGGCCTTTTTCTGGGAGACACAGTTGTTCAGGTATGAAGGGGCATCATTGGTGATACATTTGTGTGCAATGATGAAGGCCTTGAATAGAATTCTAGCTTGGATGGGTAGCCAATGAACTTCTCTCCTAATGTGAAAAATATGGCAATTTCTTTTTAAGCCCAAGGCTGCCCGTAAAGCTTTATTTTGAAGCAGTTGTAATTTCGCCAGGTTGGCATTATTTTGGTACTGCCTAGTGTGGTGGGCCAGAATAACGAGTCAGACACTTTAAGGGCATTTATTGTTGTTTTAATGAATTATATAGATAAGGCCTACATTTCCCCATTGCTAAAGGGTTCACCTTACCTATCTAAAAGAACCAAGGGTGCTAGTCAATCAGTAAGCACTAAAATATCTTCATGAGACCAAAGAGTGATCATGACCCCTTAAAGCTTACATACAATGTCTCAGCGATAAGGCGTGAGTTCCTTTGTTCGCAAACCCTGGTAAATACTACACAGCAGTTGGCAATGGCAAAATCTGTTAAACGGCATTCTTTGAATTATGATCTATATTGCGCAGATTTATACTCTGATTTGTTTCCCCGTCTTGAATGCTTACTCGAGAGGTGCTGTGGATAGTAATTAGTTGTTGTTTTATGACCAGCTAGTAACTACTGCGAAGGGGTATGTTACCTGTATAGCTAGTTCTCACAAGCTACCACCGAATGGGGATGGATGGTATGAAAGAATGTAGAGGGGCAAATTACTTGCAGCTTTAAAAAATCTGCATGGTATGAATTGGAATGATATCAAAAGAAAGAAAATGCCTAGCCTATAAGTCATTGCTCACTACAAAAAAGTGCAGTATTCTGAGAAGCATTGGCAAGCTCTGAAATCTGCAGTACGATTACGTAATCGAGATTTTTGGAGGCGGGTTTCTCAAGGTTCAACATCTTCTTGCAGCCTTATTTGACAGTGGGCCCTCTATGGCCATCTCATATTAGCTCTCTGTTTGATGCAGATATCGTGGGCATAGGGTTGATGCAGAAACAGTCCAATGCTGCTGGTCCGCAATTTATAGCGTTAGGATCAACTGGGCTTGCTCGTGAGCCCCTGAAATGTACTGATAGAGCTTGCTTTAGCTCGACCGAAACCTAATAAAGCGCTGGGATTGGATTTCTTTCCAATTGATTTCTTTAAGGAGGAACAGCTAATATGGGTACCTTTTTCCTGACAACATTCTTTAATGAAGTTGTGAACTTGAGAGGAAAGAATCCCTAGAAGTTGGCAAGGTTCAGTCATTATTCCAATATTTAAATAGGGGGACCCTAGTGTTGCCTCTAACTATAGGCTATATCCTTATTGGATTTCCCTTCCGAGCTCCACGCTAAGGCATTAACTTTAAGGCTTGAGTTTTGGGGTGCTGATAACACATTTAATTATGATGCATATGTTTTGTAAATCCTGTCAACTATCATGTTTATTAATAAAATTGATTGGTAATCTATATATGGTTGAATTGATTATCATACTATTGTGTTTTTCAAGAATCCACCACGATTAAAACATTGTGCTTTGTTAAACATTTTATTTATTTTTTGATTGAATGTTATCCGGCAAGAATTGCCATAAAGTGTGCCCAGCTCTTGTTCCTCATATCTGTTGGGACACCTTTTTTGTTCACAATATACCTTTGACCCTGTAGGCATGGTCAGACCGGGAGCACCTAAATAACCTTGAATTTCTTTAAACTAATTTTCCTATAATCCACTCAAATCAACTACCTTCATGTGTGCACCTCTGCATATGTTTTGTTCTCTAGATTTACTGAGGCTACTCGGTCTTTAGAGGCTTGCACCCGCCCATTACCTAGAGCTATGTCATTTTCTAAAATTGAAGCCCTAACCTCCCACAGAGCTGAAACACTTGGTTTCTCTCAAGAAGAAGCCTCAGGCATACTAAATTTGATTAAAACAACTGATCACAATCTGTGTTCCACTAACAAACTTGAAGAGCTAGTTAACCAGCTAGAGAGACTAATCCAGAGGGAAATCAGTCAAAAGCTCCAAGCTACCAAGCTTTCTTAATACTAGAGAGCTCAACACATTCCTCGTCGACTTAGAATTGACCTCTAACCCACATCTTTGTAAAGACAATCCAGCATTCGTCAAGAGGTGGAGAAATCTGCCCTACTAGTTGCCTCTTCTTCTCAGTACTTAAGGGAAACCTATAGGGGAGGATGGGATGAGATTGGCAATAGCCCATAAAGGCTAAGGGAGTGGAGGGTAGATAATTATCAGGCAAGGGGGATACCATGTCTTGCCTTCGGGTACCCTCTCTCAAATTCCCAGGGACCCTACACTCAGGTGATCTTCCCTGACTTGTCCACCCACAGGGTTGGGATCCAAATTCGATGGACCTTCCCTGGCCACCTGAGTAGAAGATACCTTAGTAGTAGATGCGAGAGTACCTTCAGGTTTCTCACATACTACAAACATTGGGGGGATGTGGTGAGTGGGGGAGGGACTTAATGCAAAATGTTCGGTTCCAAATGCTATGTCCTTTTTTTTGCAAAAATGATAATAAAACAATTATTTAAAAAAAAACTTGAGTTGGGCTTGTATGAGCTGGATTATCTGATAAAGCTGCGACCCTTACTGTAATGGTTGTGAATATGGCATACAAGTGAAGTATCCCGAGAGGGGAAGAGTGCCGTGCTGCATCTGAATGGCCTAACAGGTCGTTCATGTTTTCAATTTATCAAAAATATGGCCAAAGTCAGCTGTGGGATGACCCTCTTTGGTTGGGTCATATTTACAAATTTGTTTTGAGGGAGGCATATGATAAATGTTTTTTTCAATCACATATGCAAACAATTGTTGGGAAAAAAGGTGGTGCTAGAATTTTTAGAGTTTAACAGTTTTTTTGTTTTTACTGGAACCATATCTAGATATCTCTTGTAAAAGGATCGATAAGACTTTGATGATAAAGTTTAGATTAGGAGTTCTTCCGGTTTATTACCTTGTTGCACGATGGAATAAAGATTCTCCAGATAAATTTCCATTCTGTACCAACCTGGTGGAAGATGTTAGGCATTTTATGTGCATCTGCCACTTATTTATCTCCGTAAGGAGATGATATTTAAGACCACTATTTGTTCAGTGGCAAACAAGGACTGTTGTTGCGGCCTATAGGCAGCTGAAAATAACAAGGGATGAAAATTGTCTCATCCAACTAATTAAGTATTTAGCCTCTGCTTGGGCTTTGCACATGACATTTTTAAATCCTTGTGTATGAATTTTGAATGTTTTTTTGATGTATAATGTACTTTGTATCTTGTTTTAAATTTGTAAACTTTTTATGGTTATGATGAAATAAAAAATGTCCTTGGTGCAAACCCAACTCTACCTGACCCTACCACTAAGATAAACAACTTAGACTCATCCAAGAGAAGATCCTTATTCTCTTGGGTTTTTGATTTCTTCAATAGTCTCTGGAGGACATGTCTTTTTCACACGTTTCTCTCTTTATAATCTTTTTCTACAACGCCTGGATATCTTCTCCATGAGCTCTTTTAATTCTTGGACAAACAACACTCCTGGATTGTGTGCTTTCTTTAAGGATATGCTGTGGCCAGTGAGTCTTTATATACTGTTGCACACTCTTGTCTCTTGTTTTATAGTCTCTCAATTCACCCTTGATTAAATTACGTGGGACTTGATACCCTTGTATAATGTCTCTCTCCTGGGATCTTTCTTTAGTGCTTTCTCTTCTATTCTTGTACGCTCTTGGGACTATGATAGCATATTTCTTAAGACACAGCTTTGGGTCATGTTTTCTCCAGTTTTCCTCTCTTGGCTTATGAAACCGTATCCCTTCCTCTTGAAGCATTTGTCTCCAGTCTCTCTCAATTACCCTTTTGGATGTATTTGGTATTCGCTCTATGAGCTCCTCACATTGCCAGTTAAACAACTTTAGTCCTTGTGTCTGCTCTTTGGGACTAGGATGAGTTACACTCTTCATGTACATTATACCCCTCTCAGGGTTGTTTGTTATTGGCTCTAGAAACCTGTCACATTGGTAATTCAACATCTGCATTCCTCTTGACTCATCTTTATGAGTAGAACGAGTTATACTCATTGTGTGTTTCTTCCCCAGCTGCCTCCCGCGTTTCCCTTGTTCCCTGGTACCTTCAGGTGATCATGGGAACCTTGCAGGACTCAGCACTAGCTCAGGTATTCTTTTCAGTACTCAGCTTCCTCCCACTCAGCTTTTGTCGGTGTCCCTATTGTGGCTACCCCTCAGGCTGCTGCCTTCATCAGAAGCATACGACAGGGAGCTCTGGTCGCTCCCAGCAGTGATGGTCTTGGCGTAGTTGCGCGGCTGCTTTGCTCACCATGATTCACTCGTGGTCACGCCACCACCAGCTCCAGATGCTGGTTTCTTGCTCATCAGCCTCCCGGCATCTCCTTTTCGCGTTCCTCACCTGTTCGAAAGTCACTGGCTCTTCTGCTAGCCTCGACTCCACCCTTCCTTGGTGCTCTCACGTCAGAGATTCCACTGCATCCAATACTCTCTCTCGTCCTCTCCTCTACTCATCTCAGTTAAGTGCAGGACTCTTAAAGGGAAATCTTCATTTATGTTCTCTGATGGTTTTGCTTCAGCATTGCCTACAGCCACATATATGGATGTTGCATTCTTCTTCCTAGTATGCAGCATCGTATATGTTGATAGTGTAGCTGATCCAGGAAGTTTCTCACAGGAACTGGAGTCCTTGTCCCCTTAGGGGGAAGTCACTGCAAGTGAGGTCCCACTTTCCCAGACCCTTAGGGAGGGTCTTGTGCAGCAGGGTCGCCTCCAATCCTCAAAGGGGATGGCTCCCCCTTGGGGAGAAGGGATGTATATTGTTGATTTGTCATATTAGACAGAGCTTCAGGCTCTCAAAGCAGGGGTTACATAGAAGGGTCTCTTGTAACAGGCACCAAGGCAGGGTGACCAGAGAATCACACAATATTATCCCTGGGCCCATCCACTGGCTCGGCGAGGCAGTGGGCCCCTTGGCCAGCCCCCTGGAGGTAAGCAGGAGACCTAGTTGCACACCTTGTCCTCTTGTGGATTGCCACTGGGATACCAGTTACAGTACTCCAAATTAATTCGCAGACTTACTTCCAGATGGACTACGGAAAAGATGGAAGGCTGCAAGGCAAGGAACCATCTCAATACTGACTGATTAGTTTCCTCTGCTCATTAAAGGGAAGTATTGTCAGTGGCCAAAGTAAATTGTCACCTTGTTAGATAATACTCAAGTGCTTCTACCACCTACTGATTGGCAAAGTAGCCCAACTCAATAATTGTATAGTTTCTTTCTCTTGGGTAGGATTTTCTACAAATACACTATTAGTTGTTCAACCCCATTCCTTATTTGCCAAAGTGCTGCCCCAGAAAGATCCCCAATTAGGCTACTGAGAAGGCCTGATGGGGATGGAGTACCACTACCACTACTCTTTGGAAGGTAGCTTTCGCACCGTTGAGGCTGAAAGCAGTACAGTAAAATGGCAACGATACATGGATGTAACAAAGTCGTTTTTTTCTGGATCCTTAAGGGATATTGGAATCAGCCTATAGCAGTTCATGTGATAGATTGTGGTGGTGCATTTGGTGAGGCCAATTCGCTTGTTGAATTCATCAACCCTAGGCACTGGGTAGGCAACAAATTGAGATTTAATTCACCTCAATGCAAAACCACCATCTGCCATTGGCTTTACATGCCATAACAATGGGTGAAGACTTGTGACTTTGGGAAGCCTCAATCACAGCAAGTTCCGGGATCAGCTCAACCTCTTCCTCTAATGCTTGCTTTTTGGCACAGCTCACAAAGGTGGTACAGTCAGAGACAATTTCCCTGGCATGGTTTAAATTCAGTAAATGAAGCCATGGATCCTACCCATTGTGTACAAAAAACACAGCAGACAAATGCTGTAGATCAACCCATAGAGCTTGTTTCTGTTTTCCCTGGAGGTCCTTAGGGATCAAGCCACCAGGGCTAACATATTAGCCAGAGTTACCAAGAAGGCCATCAGGAGGGTTTCTCTGGTTGTTGTGAGTCCTTCAACCAATTTATGCAATACATTTGGGTGATTCTCCAGTGGTCTTCTTGTTGGATCTGTTAATTGTGGTCACTAATCCCCTGTGTAATTTGTTAAGGGTTTGCGTGACTGGGCTGTCAGTGTATTTTCTGAGGTTGGTGCTAAAAGGAGCACCTGGTTTCCCTCCTCTAAAGGACTCAATTGGGTTCAGTAGTCGCACAATCTCTTGCGTTTCTCTTGGCTGTCCTGCAAACTGCTGTTTAGGAAGGCGTCAGATTATTCTTAGCCACTCTTAGGTGGCATAGACTAACTCTATGGTCCCTATTTCTGCATTCTTTCCATCTTACCATCTTTCCTGCAAAATGTCAAAGACATCACAAGCCTCCCTTCCATACCACAGGTGAAAAGGAGCAAACCCAGTGGAGCCTTGCAGTGTCTTCTTGGCAGAAAACAAGGCACAGGGTAGCAGCCGCTACCAGTTCCTATGTTCCTCTAAAACCAATCACCTGAGAAAGTTCTTTAAACTCGGTTTAAAACACTCCACTAGGCCATGAATCTTGGGATTGCAACTGGAGATTTGGAGGGCCTTGATTTTTAGAAATGTTTTCAGTTCAGACATGTTTCTCTTTTGGGATCCCCGCACCGGCCAAGGTTATCCAGTGTTTAACCATACTCTGGTTGGCATTATATTTCATGAGGAGGGCTTCCAGTTACCCAGTGGCACTATTTAGAATAAACAGGATGTAATGTGCCCTACCTAGTGGGGATCAGAAGTCCCATACCATCCATGGCAATTTATTTTTTTAAAGGAGCCCTTGATAATCTGGAAGGGTCAAAGGAGTGCCAGTACAAAATACTTCTGAGAGGGTTTCTGGCAAACAGAGCACTTGAGGCAATACTTCTGGATCTGCTGATGCATGCCAGGGCAGACAAAGCTACTAAGGACATGTTCTTGTGTTTTGGTAACCCCTTAGAGCCTTGCTGAGAGGTGGGATTGAACAAGATCTAGGTCAGCCCTTCTAAATTGGGGAGGGACTTGTAGCCATTGTGCAGGTTGACCATCCCTAGTCATGTTATTGGTGACCAGATATAATCCCTTCTTCTCTGCTGTTATGCCCTCTTTGAATGAGACCGCAGTATCAAAGAATTACGTCAAATGGGGATTGTTGTGTTGGGAAGTGGCAAACTCTTTCCTGGGACTGGATGGATCCAGCTTCATAGGTTGAGTTGACATACTGGTGTGTGGATGGTCTAGTCCTCCCTTGGGGTTTCCACACCTTATTTTGGAGGGAAGGAGGAACCAACCCCCTCTCATCTTTTGTCCAGGTCAGGGATACATTTGGAGGGGTAAACTGTTCACAGAATAATTGGGCAATATGATCCCCTCCTTGTACCCAGAACCTCTCTGTACCATGATAAAAGATAAAGACATCAACCACCCTGTTAGAGTACAATCAATAACCTCTGCTCCCACATCTATGCCATATCAAATGGCAATGCCACCTTTAACCCCAAAGAGACATGGGTGCACCACTTTGGGGGGTTTATGGACTGTGGCTGTGCTATGTTAGTCCATAACAGCAGTGTTTGCAGAGTTCCAGTAGGAAGTAGAGCTCAAGTGTGGTGTTTGAAGGTCTGACACACTTCCATAATGAATGAGTGCACCCAACTTCTGCCAATACCTGTCAGGAGAACCACACAGGCTGCACAAAGGAATGGACTCTGAAGGTCTTGTTCAAAGGATTTATTGAGACACAAATCAGATAATCGAAATGGTAGCAACAGAAAAGTGATGATCTCAAAACCAGGTCTCTCACACTGGGTGTAATGGCATTGCAGCTTCCGGTGGCGGTGTGGATTCCCCAGGCGTTCCCAAACCCTCAAAATCAATCTCTTGGTTGGTCACTGTGTGGTTCCCAAGGGTTACTGAAACCTTTTCACAGTCTGTTGCACGAGATTTCCTAGATAAGCTTTATCACTGCCTCCATCAGATGAAGTGATAGGTCTAGCATGCTTGTCAGGTTTAGGTGAAGCCAGTAATTGCCACTTCCCTTTCCTGGTACTCGGCTTACCCCCATATTCCTCAAAGCCTGGGGCTTCCATCCCCCTTTGGGTAAACTGTCCATCTTTCCTCTGGTCTCCTTGCCTCAAGCTTTCTGTACTTCCCACCTCCTCTGCCTGCTTTGAGTCAACATGCCCTCCGTGTGCTTTCCTTTTCTGTCTGGCTAAGGGTTTGCCCTGCCCTTCCTCTGTTGCCAACTTCTCTCCTGACACCACCCCCCTCCTGTCCCTTCTCCATTATCCCCTTAATGCTTGTAGTATGTCTCTACAACCAACTGCCATAACCTTCTCTCAACAACCTACACTGGCTAACTGGGGTCACTACTTTTTATAATGCTCTGCCTCATCCACCTGGTTTGGGTTTATGGCCAGGGCCTGCACCTCTATCTTGCAACTTGTGCAGGGTTTGCCTTGGCTGATGTTCCCGAGTGCATTTAGACTCACTTTGCCCCAGGGAGTCAAACTAAGCCTTTATCTGATCTGTCTGCCATCTTTGACGGCACACTCCACCCTCACAAGGGCTACATGTGCAGGACAAACGTTTCCTGGTCTCTCAATGTACGAGTTACATGTTCAGAAACATTTTGGTAAGAGATTTAAACTCTATGGATATCAAAAAAGGAATAAGTTACTTGCCTGTAACTCCGGTTCTCCAGCATTGGTATCGTTCATAGATTCACATGCTGTGAATATTCCCCATCGTCAGGCTGGGGAATCCTCCATAAAAGAGCAGTTTAAGCCAAAACTGAAAGCTTACAGTCACTTTTGTGCTCTAGTATAGTCATTTTGGCTCATACTGTCCAGAGCCAATAGGAACACCTCCCTGTCGGCCATCTTCAGATTTGACAAGTGCACGTGAGTGGCAGTAAGAGCCAAAGATGAACCATGCAGGGTAGGTGGGAGGGTTGCATGTAAATCAATGAAAGATGCCAATGCTAGAGAACCAGAGTTACAGGTAACATTCCTTGTGGAGCATTGGATCTTTCATAGATTCACATGCTGTGAATAGATTACAAAGCAGTATTAATAAAAAATACATAGGGGCAGAGGCAAGCTCCCAGCACAACTTACCATTAGAGACTTACTAACAACATGCAAAAAGTTTCTGCAGAACCGACTGGCCAACTCTAGATTCTTCTGCGGAATCTCTGTCGACACAGTACAACCCGTCGAATGT
Source organism: Ambystoma mexicanum (assembly GCF_040938575.1). Classification (NCBI taxonomy): domain Eukaryota; kingdom Metazoa; phylum Chordata; class Amphibia; order Caudata; family Ambystomatidae; genus Ambystoma; species Ambystoma mexicanum. The sequence goes on along the minus strand of NC_090925.1, from coordinate 829,624,264 downwards.
ATGCACACATCTCCAGGTGGTTGCACGGCAGATGTCAGGCAACAGGGTCCCAGAGAGGAAGGCAGTGGTAGCAGCCAGCGCTCTGGTGGAGTAAGTCGGGCCTGCCTGGACGTGGCCTGCTGATGGCAGAAGGAAATGCAGGCGCAATCCACCTTAAAATGGAAGACCTCGACAGTAGGTTGAAAAGACACAAACAATTGATCCGTAGAACGGAATGGCTTAGTACGTGCCACATAATACTTGAGGGCACGCACCACATCCAGCATCTGCAGTGCCCGCTCTGCTGGAAATGTCGGGGTGCCGAAGATCACTGGTTGATTCAGATGGAAGGAGGGCGGCACCTTAGGCATAAATGTCGGTTTAGTACAAAGGATAGCCTTCTCCTTGTGAAACATCAAATAAGGCGGTTTGCAGGAAAAGTCCTGGATTTCACCCACTCGCATGGCCTTTGTTATGGCCACCAAGAAAGCGGTTTTCTAGGAAAGATGCTTGATGGATGCCTGATGCATAGGCTCGAAGGGCTGTTTCATGAGTTTTGAAAGCAGCACATTCAGTTCCCACGCTGGAGCTGGGCGACGGACAAGTGGAAAAGAACTGAACAGTCCACGTAAGATTTCCTTCACTAGCCGGTGTGGACCACAGGGATGGCACGCCTGCAGAACGGTTGTACCTGGAAATTGCAGCCAGGTGCACTTTGATCGCATAATGCGTCGAGCAGGACGCAGCCAAAGATAACAAATAAGGCAAAATGTCTTGTGGCCAGACAGTCTGAGGCCACAACTGATGGCTCCTGCACCACAACTGGAAGTGTTTCCACTTGCTCTTGTATCACTTCAAAGTAGACAGAGCTCTTGCTCGGGCAAGAACTTCTTGGCAGTCTTGTGGAAGGGACAAGGATCCAAACTCTAAGAACACAGGAGCCAGGCCGTTAGCTTGAGTGAGGCCGGGCTGTCCTGCAGCACTGCCCCTTGGTTCCTGCACAGGAGAGCCTGGTGTGAATTCAACTTGACTGGAGCAGCTGATGAGGGCGAGGAGATCAGCGTACCAAAACTGTCTCAGCCACAATGGAGCCACTAATATCAGTTTGCACCGATATAGTCTGAAGGTGTGGATAAAATGTCCAGTGACATGCCCTTCTGGAGGGCGAATGGTGGAGCTGGCTGCACCGGAAGCAATTCGTCTCCCAAAGGGGATGTGTGCAGGCGTGGCAACACTGGTAGCCTTATAAGGCTTGCCTCACCCCGTGGAGAACTAGGTTGCTTCCTAGGAGGTGGTATCCTGCATTGTGGGGAAGAGTGAGGTGACTTCACCGCCTCCCCATCCCGTTCCTCTGCATCCTCAGAAGATGAAACTTGGCTCCACTGTGATGGTCCCTTCTGGGAGTACTGCCACTCCGAGTTTCGGGTAAGATGCTTGCGGTAGTGCTGTAAGAGCAGACACTGGCCTGGTAGGGGTGGCATAAATGTTCATCACAATTGCAGTGGTCATAATCATGTGAGTAGACACTGTTTCCCATCAACGGGGCCGTCGACGAGGGTACCACAGTCGTCGACGTAATAGTTGACTAAGTCTTTGTCAATGGGATAGCGTGCCTGCTCATTGTTGCAGTTGGGTCGTCGGTGGGGCACTCATGGATGGTGTTAATGGCCTCAGCATAGACGACCGGGGGGAAGACTTGGGCTTCGACAAGGACTTACTTGGCACCGATTTTGAAGATGTTGACAGGGTAGATTTTGCCATCGATGACAAAGAGTGGGCACTATACTTTGAAGTGGACTTGCTTGAGGGAGTCACCTCAATCGGGAGGTGGAAAAGGCTCTGGCTGGCTGCTCTTTTCTTTAGACACTCCCTGGGCACTGACCTTGGGCGATGACCGGTCCTTGTATCAAGTGCAGGGCTCCAGAGTTCAGAGTGTGGAATACTGGGGCTTAGCTAGCATCACATAAATTGCAACAGTCTCAAAACCAATAATATTAGTGCTGGATGAATGAAATTGACTGTGGTGGGTAGGTCAGAAGAAGAAGACAGACCAATAAGTACCATTTTCAACAGGTTTATAAAAAATAAAGAAAATGCCTAACTTTCCCCATCTAGGAGTTTCCCTACCTAACCGAACTAATCTAGGGTTCTTGTCTTGTCTAAAGTACAAAGTAAGTCTGCTGACCCTACCACCTATAATAAACTAAAGACCAGGAGAATGACTCCCTTCTCCTTGGTTGCTTTTCAGCAAGTTCTGGTTAATACCAGATCTTCAGATACCACTTTGCTATCTCTTGTTACACGTCATTTAGTTGTCTTAGGGGACTTCTCTAAGCCCTGTTGACCAGTTTCCCTGGGTTTCTCCAATTCCTCTCTCTGGGGTCCTTACAGCTAAATGCTCCTCCGCTCTGTTTCTCTCAATGGTAGTTACCAGTTGTTCTTTCTCCACTAACAGGTCTACAAGTTGAACACCTTTTCTCTTCTCACTGGTTATATTCTTCCGATCACTGGTCGCCTCGCTGGGATCTGTGTGATGTACCCAGCAACCTTTTTCAATCCTTCTATAAGCTTTCCATTCAATAGAATATTTAGGTTGAGCTTCCTTATGATTCTCACTCTTCTTAATGTGTTTACACTCACTGGGATGAGTAGGCTGAGTCCCCTTGTGTTTCTCACTCTTCTCAATATATTCACGCCCACTGGGATGAGTAGTATGCGTCCCCTTGTGATTCTTATTCTTCTTAAGATGTTCTGATTCACTGGGTTGAGTAGGTGGAGTTCCTGAGTGAGCTTTCCTCAGTTTATACTTCTGCCAACCACTGAGATGAGTATTTAGACCTTCTGAGTGATCTTCACTCTTCTTATACTTTTGCCACTCACTAGGACGAGTATGTGGAGTCCCTGCATGGGGCCGATTTACAGTCCCTTGACTACTTGAGTTTCTACTGGGACAACTATTATAAGGTCCATAGTGGTTCTTTCTCTTTATATTATTTTGTTCCCAACTGTGACGAGGAACATCACACCAATCATTCTATACTTTTTTTCCAAGTACCACAATTATTTATCTGCCAATCATTATCACTGCCATTCTCCTTGAATCTCCCGCTCTCTGCGTTACCTCTTTTTTTGTGGGGCAACGTCACCGAGTCAGCATTCTCATTGTCGGTCACTTTCCGGCTTGTCAGGATACTCCCTGCATGCTGCTCATCTTCCCCTTCTTGTGCCTTTCTTTGTGCTCCTCATTGGAAGTTCTTGGAGTCGGGCAGGGTTTTTTTTCTTTCCCTGGTCCGGTTACCACTCCCTCTACAAGCATCCTTCCAGGGACTAAGCTTTACTTCACAGACTCTCCAGCCCATCCACACGCAGGTTGCCTCATATGCCCCTCCTGGGACTAAAGGTAACCTTGCAGGCTCTCGCTGGCCTGTTTCTCTTTCTTGTCACTCCTGGGACTTGAGGCAACCTTGCTGGTTCCGATTCCCCTGCCACTCAAGCAGGAAAGGTGAAGCGACTGGTTCCCACATTTCTCCTCTGTCTTGGAAAACAGCCTTCTCTCTGATCCCTCAGCTTCCTTCCGACAGCTGCTTCGAAGCTCCAGGGCTTCCCTCTGACATTCTCTTGGCCCTCCCACTTTTATGAAGGAGCTATTAATTATAACTCCTTTGGGCTTCTTCGTCACAGTAGTTAGTAACTATTGACTAAATGTTTCTTGTGATCTTACTCTTCTCAGTACCAAACAGGTACTTATGTTCTGCAGGAAGGTCACAATCGCAGATGTCATAGGCGTCTGGTTTTGTGTCCATGCTTATGTTATTACTAGGCTTCTGAGTGATGTGAAAAGAGAGTTCCTTATCAGAATGGGAATCCTTGTCCCCATGGGTACAGTCTCTCCCTGTGAGGTCCCACTTACAGCCACCACTAAGGGTAATATGTAGCGGGCTCACCTCCCTAGCCTCACAAGGAAAGGCTCCCCCTTGGGGAGAAGTGACTGAATCCCTCGAGTCATCATAAAGGGGAACCTTAGTTTTCTCTCGTTGGGACTTTGTGTTTGCCTAGGGAGAGCTTCAGGTTCTTGCAATTAGGAATGAGTAAACAGAGCTTTCATGAGACCCCCTGCCATGCATTAGCGACCAGGAGGAGAGTGACCAGGGTATTATCATCTTAACAACCCAGGGCCCATCATTTGCTGCCTCAGGGAGGCATATGGCCCCCTAAGTCACCCCACTTGGACACCTAGAGCTTAGCAAGGAACCCCTTCACAAATGGAAGAGTCAACACCTGTTGTGAAGTATGATGGGGAGAGGACTCAGTCCATTACCAAAAGATTTCCCGAAGAGGAAGATTTTGAATCTCTTTCAGATATGCATTTGATTTTTTACCCTGCATACTGAATGGTGTGTATGGGGGCTGAATAGGAAGTGGTGCATGTCTCCTGGTGCTGATTGTTAGGTCAGGATTTAATGTTTGGGGTACATTTTGCTAACTCAGAGTTACAAAACTTTTTTCTAGCTTTTTAGGTATCCTACATCCCAGCCAATTTGTTTTGTGGTCTTTGTATTTATTGATTTGTTAGGCACTTTTGCGAAAGCACTGTTCATAATTAATCAGTCTGAACAGGCAATTTAGACAAATATGTAGGATTGATGAAAACAGAATTATTTTTTAGTTGTGAATTGGAAACAGTAGGTAGAAGCAGGTCTAATGGTAAGGAGTTCCAATGTTTGGGAGCCAGAAATGCAAAAGAAAGAAAATGAAATTGAGCACAGAGTGGCTTATTGACTGTCAGCAGAAACTGGGTTTGAGGGTGAAGGAGGATGTAAAGAGAGATGAAGGCGCAGCGATAGGTATGAGCAAGGGCATGGAGGCATTTGAAAATGATGCAGATGTAATGGAAAAGTAGATGATATTCAAAGAATAGCGAGAAAAGGGGCTGAAGGGAGAATATAGGTAGAGGGAGAAAGACCAAAGAGTGCGGATAGCGGAGTTGAAAAAGCAGTCCAGAGGGGCAAATTTATAGAAAGGTAGACCAACAATCAGTGAGGAGCAGTAGTCAAGTCAAGAGACAAAGAAAGTACTGATAAGGTTTACTAGCAAGAAAGGTTAGGAAAGGGCAATGCGACGAATGTCTGCACTGCAGGAGAACAAGGATGAGTAGAGGCTAAAGGGCTCAACTCAGCCCTCACACTTTGTGACGATTTACCTACTCTCGTCACTTCTCCCAAGAGGGTGAGGGAGAAGTCCCTTTCCATGAGGCTAGGGTGGCGAGTTTGCTACTGAATAGTCCCCCTAGGGGTGGTCACATGTGGAACGATCTCATGGGATGAGAGCTCTCCTCTGTGGATAAGGGAAAACATCTCAGGAGAACACGCTATACACACCCTTCACCCATGCCTTATACACCCCATCAGTCCTTAGGCCCCAGTTCGATCACAAACTCTTATAATAAAAGTAGGCCCATGCACTTCTGTAACATACATGAGACCGACATAACCAAATGTACTGGGATGAAGAAGATCTTCGAGAACAAGAGAATTTCAAACCGCCCCACAAGAATGACCAACGCTTATACCCTGATGGTGCCGAGATACAAAAAGAGTACAGCTGGCGGCGCCAGCTTTCCAGTCATAGCTGCCCAAACCTGGAACAAACTCCCCTTAGAACTTAGAAAGGACCAACCTTATCCATGTTTTAGGCGTAAGGTTCTTTCATGGATACGATCAAATGACATCTAACGGGATCACCCCCCTCTACTAGAACCACTCGTCTTGAGTGTCACCCCCTGACTATGCCTTTTGTTAACTTGACCTCCTTTAGGGACCCGTCCACCACTGCCAGTATCTAGGAATTTCACTGGCTCTGTCCGAGACCACAAAACTGTGGCTTATTGTTACCTAGCATTGCATGCCTTCGATATATGGCATCATCTGTATAAGTATATTCAGACTGTAACCCTGCTGAATTACCGCACTGCCTATTGTTTTGTGTCACTGCATATTTTTTTGCTTGTCATTGTAACTAAGTTCTCAAGTCACCTTGTATATGCTTGCGCCCGGATACCTGCGGGTTTGGTTTTGCGCTATATCAAATAAACAAACAAACAAACAAACAAACCATGAGCGTTTGCCGGACCCAAGTACTGGGACGAGGTGACCCATAGGAGGAGTAAGGACTGACATGACAGTTACAGGGGTCGACATTTCACCAGGGTGCAGCTTGTGCCATTAAAGGGAAACGGAAGAAGCACTACTTGTCTTCAGCCAGCCACAATCCCAGGCGGTTCGAATTGCATCCAGAGAAAAAGCAAGCGGAGCGGCGGGCGCAGGCGAAAAGCCATGGAAGTCCAGACGAGGTCGAGCAAGAAGCAACCTCCCCGCCAGTTCTGACAAAAAGTGCGGTGGCTCGGCCGTGATCAGGAGGACTGGATGGTCAGGTGCCAGTCAAGACCGCGAAGCAGAGAAGACGAGCGCAGACCCAATCAGCCGATGGACCAAGGGAGAAGCAACACCAGTGCTGCCATCAAGACGCCCTATCCCAGGAAGAACCGGCGTGCTACCCGACACCAGTGACAAGTACATGGAAGTTCAGGAGGCCTGGTAGGGACACGCCGAGAGAGAGGTTTGCATCCTAGGAATGCTTCCTTAGCCCAGTGACCCAACAAAAACCACTTACAACAAGAGAGGGGTCTGGGACCCAAATCAAGAAGCAAGGCATCTTGCTCATGGCAGTACTTGGCGAGAGAGTAAGCCAGGTAACCGAACCAAAGATTGAAAAATAAAACGGGGTCTGGGACCAAAATCATGGTCATACGATAGCCAGTGTTTATATTGAATTTTTTATATTGTACGCCCATATATCGAATTTTTTATATTGAAAACCTTTATAGTGAATGCATTTAGGGGTGCGGTAAAGTGTTACATATTTTTGGGAAATGGTTGGGGTGGGTTTTTAGGGGTTGAAAACAGGGTTTGGGGTGCTACCCCCCCCAAAAAGTGCATTCACTATAAAAGTTTTCAATATAAAATATTCCAGATATGCGCATTCAATATACACGATTTTGATATAAAGACACATAACCAGTGATAAGTAGCAGGAAAGTGACGTGGACCAAACCGAGGGGGTTGGGGGAAAGAAGAGACTGAGAGTGTGTGTGAGAGAAGAATCAGAAAATAGCATAAATCATCTTCCTTGTCGCAGTACTTGGTAGAACTGGATACCAAGTGAGTCCAATCAAAGAAAAGGAGAAGCCATAGACCCTTCTATCTAACATTTGAGAACTGTGTTTTTAAAGCTACATGTTACATAGACTAGAGGAAGGTAGTCATCCCCCCTGGTTTAATCAAACTATAAAGCTAAAATACCTGGAGAAGGGAGTCCTTCTCCGGGTAACCAAGACCAGGGAAAGGGAGTCCTTCCCCCTGGTTGTATTGAACTCTTAAATCAAGATACTAGGAGAAGTGAGGCATTCTCTTAGTAACCAAAGTTGTAAAGACTTTGGGATACAGACTGTTAGAAGATAGGCAGTGTAACTGCCAAGGAGAACTGCTTTAACTTTTGCCTTTTATGTTGAAGGACAATATTGACCCGGGAAAGGGAGCCATTTCCCCTAAGAAGAAACAGCTAGAAACGAACTTATAGCCCCAGTCCAGAAGAAGGGAGTAATTCCTCTGCACCAAGAATGTCTAATTTATCTTTTTAAGTGTAAGGGACAGAAGTAGGGTTTTTGACACAGGAAAGTGCACTACTGAGTTAAACAGACATTCTGACCAAACCCTTAGGGCCTCATTATAAGTCAGGCGGTAAGGAGTTAACGGCACCTGTAAAGGTGCCGGCGCCGTCAACCCTGTACCGCCTGATTACGAGGTCCCCTCGCGGGACCCGCTCTGCACGTCTGGTTTTACCAGACGTGCAGAGCGGGTCCCGCGAGGGGAAGAGGGAGCAAACAACGGGCCGCTCGTAATCGGCCCGTTCTTTGCTCCCTCTCCCATTCCCATTCAGCCCTATGGGGGCTGAAATGGGAATGGGGAAGGTCCGGGCCCGGGTTCCTGAAGGGAGGAATTACCGGGCCCTCCGAACTCAGAATGGCCCAGTAATTCCCCATTCTGGGAACCTGGGCCCGATTTTGGCGGCAGCCATGACGGCCTTAGTCTTTTAGTTGAGGCAGGTAAACCCCTCTAAGAGTTAGGGAACGTTAGGTTTTTCTCTTTATTTCCTTGACTAATAAAAGTCTATAGCTATCATCATGCCACCTGTGTCTCAGTTTCCTTCTTCTGCACCCTTACAACTTCTAAAAACTAAGAGCCAACACAATCATAAAGCTAAAAAAAGCACAGTTAAGAGATTGCCCACATTGCCACAAAAGGCGAAGGAGGTATGAGAGAAGGCTATACTCTGAAGAGATGGTGTGAATGTGGTTCAATAGGAACCCAAACAGCGAAGTATGCCAGAACAAAGTAAAGGAGTGTCCAAATCAAGGGTCTATAAAAAAAAAATATACATATATATATATACACATATATATATATATATATATATAGATCTTGCAAACAAGCACTTCGTAGCAAGTATGTGTAGCCAGGTGGGCTGTACTCCCAGAGCAGCCAGAGAATAAAGTGTTCTTCGGCGAATTCAAGAAAGCAGCACATCAAAGTCCAGCTGATACTTATATTTTATTAATAGTGTGCTGAAAGGGAAAGACCATGGAACAGGACGACGCGTTTCGCGGTGCTCCTACCACTTGGTCATGTGGTTCTAAAAAAGACACAAATGATGGACTTAAAAAGTGCATACAACTCTATGGTAAATACAGAGTGTCTTCCATTTCGGTTGAACATTCCTATTGTATTCTTAGGTCAGCCATATTGGAAGATCTACACTAAATGACTATACATATTGACAGCTGGATATTGTATTCAAGTACCATATGATGGCGTAGACATACTAAGAAATATAAGAATACATTTCATTGTATATAACATGAGTTCATGTATGGGGTACCATGCATATCAAGACATACACAAATGCACATAAGCACAAAATTACTCGAAATGCATCTCGGTAATATACCCATATTAGGGGCCTTGTCATTACAATATATTGCCTGTCTTGCTAGCATCTCCCTACTTGAGCCTTTAATGCAGCTTGTACGACGGAGATGTAGTGATACAATAAAGCCCCTAGAGTAATGGAGCATGTCATCAAAAATCCTTGTACGTGCTGTCAATATCATAGATATGTGTTCAATTGTCTCGACCTGTGGGAGGGAGGGCTGGAGTGAAAATGAGTCCTTAGAATTACCTAGGGCATCTAATAACTGTGCAAATACGCATGTCAAATAAGCAAATGTGTAAACATAAAGTGCGTAGTGTCTTGAATATAATACTGATAAAGTGCATAGTTCGTTCAAGTTTTAGCCAGTAAAGTGCCTAGTGCCTAATACGTTCTTGATCTCACATAGCCCTACCTCTTATTCCACAATCATTAAAATGAATCACTTAGATATAATCATCATGATACTAAAATTTAGTGATTGCATGAATCTACATATCTGTCCTAGACCCAAAATACAATATTCCAATAACCATATGTTATAAAAGTCCATAAAATCTTTGGGTCGATCAAACCAATTCCTGTGCTCCAAAGCTATAAAGCTATATTGTTAAAAATTCACAATGCAACTGAGTACAAATGTTAAAAAGTAGATAATTCACTTAGTGCATCAAAACATTCTAGAAAAGCAAAAATATTTACACCTAATAAAATCAAGGCAGTTATAAAGACACAATAATTCACAATAATTGAAGACTCCAAAAGTGATATGTCCAAAGCATACCAACGTTGTAAAATGATGCTGCCATCAAGTACCCAAACAAGTATACAGTTATTCATCGAGGTTATGGCCCTGTGGCTTTTTAGGCTCGAAGCCCAAGATGGTTTTTGTTTCTGACTGTCTTAATAAGAGCTTGCGTTTGCCGCCTGGGAACTGTTTGTATGCCAAAGAAAGAGAAGCCGTCTAATTTACCTCCATGCTGCATTTGAAAGTGTAGTGCCATAGGATAAGTAGGGTCAGCATTTTTTATCGCGCTAATATGTTGGAGTATTCGTAATTTGAGTTTGCCCTTTGTGATACCTACGTACCATTTCTTACATGGGCAATTAAGTACATACACTACAAATTCTGTCTCGCAAGTTATACGGGTCTTAGGTCAATTTTTTTATTAAGAACAGGATGTAGGTAGTCAGATGTATTAGTAGCATATTGACATGCATTACATTTCTGGCATTTGTGAAACCATGATGTTTTGGTTTTTAACCAAGTATTTTCTTATGTATTGTATATTGGACTCATGAAGATGGGTACTAGCATGTCTCTCAATGAAGTAGATCTCCTGAACGTAATGATTGCCCGTTCCCCTAGCATTGCGCTTAGATGTTCATATAACTTCAGGACATGTCAATGCCTATGCATATTCCTACGTATGTCGGATGCTTCTTTGCCAAGGTTCAAATAAGCCTTGCATCACTTGTTTCAGAAATGTTATGCAGGGTGGTATTGTCTGTCGAAAGTGTACAACGCCCGATATTTCTGGCTTTTAGGTAAGCTCTTTATAACACCTTTTTTGGATAGCCTCAGAGTTTAAACTTTTGCGCCATAAAGGCACATTCCGTATCAAATGCTCCAATCTTGGAGCAATTACGTTGTATGCAGACAAATTCCCCATACGGAATTCTCCATTTCAAACATGTAGGATGCTGTTGGCGTGTAAAGGAATGTTTGAACTAGTGGGTTTTCTGTACAGCTCTGTGGTGAGTTCTCCATGAGATATGGTTACCTGAACATCCAAAAATGCAATTTTAGTCTAGCTGTGACTTTCAGTGAAACTCAAATTCAACTCGTTGTGGTTCAATATTTAACAACGTTTAGCCACTCAGTGCTTGTACCATCCCAGATAATGAAAAGATCATCGATATAATGTAGCTATAACACAATTCTGGCCGTATATCTGTTATTACTGGGATAACACACCAGAAACTTCTCCCACCAGCCCATGGTGAGGTTAGCATATGAGGGGGCAAAGGTTGTGCCCATGGCAGTCCCTTGCACTTTGATAAAAAATTCCTTGTTAAAAAGAAAACAGTTGTTGGTCAGGCAAAGATTAATCATATCCAAAATCATTTGGCTATGTTGTAAATAATTCATCGATCTGGTGTAGAGAAAGTACCGGCATGCTTTGAGTCCATCTGTATATTTTATCGATGTATAAAGGGAAACTACATCCAATGTTGTAAGCAGATAAGTTGATTCCCAAGGTATCCCCTCTACCTGATTTAGGACATTTTTGGGGTCCCTCAAGTAAGAGTGTAGTGCAGTCACAAAGGACACCAGAGTTTCATCAATGAGTTTAGAAATGTTTTCCAATAAAGCCCCACATAATGTCACAATTGGTCTACCTGGGGGTCTGTGTAAGCTTGTATGCACTTAGGCAGAAAATAGATAGTAGGGAAGACAGGAAATTCTGGATGTAAAAACTTGCACACATCATCATCCAGGATGTGTTTCTCCTTCCACGTCAATAACAGGTTTCCAACTTTCTCATGCATGCTTGCAGAGGGATTCTCAGTTAATAAGACATTGCATTTTTTATCTCGTAGTCGTCTTTCTGCCTCCTTAATATAGCCATCACGATCCATGATAACTATGTTAGTTCCTTTGTCCGAATAATACCAGTCTGGGCTTCCAAGTGTTGAATGATGTTATATTGGCCTAGGGTTAAATTATTGGCAGAATGACAAAACTTTTGTCTTATTTCTTTGAGATCACTGATCACCAGATGCTAGAAGGCTTCCACATGCCCCCCTGGATTGAAAACAGGATTGATTCTTGATTTGGCCCTAAATTCAGTTTTGCCTGGCCAGCTAGTGTCTATGTTCATTTCATGCCAGTCTTGGTCTAAAACATCCATGCTTTTGTTGCTCTCAAAATGAAGATGTTCAAGGTTCCATAATGTCTGCGTGTCCAAAATGGAGATGTTAGTGGGTCCTTGAGTAGGTACTTCAGGAGTTCTCAGTGGAGGGTTGTTCGCAAAGATTGTTTTCAATCTTATTTTTCTCATGTTTCTATCAAAGTCGATACGAGTATCTGCATAGTTGTAGAATGACTACGGGCAGAAGTTGAGGCCCAATTAGAGTACTTTCATTTCTTGAGTGGTGAGGGGATACTGGGACAAATTGATTACTGACATAGCTGGTGTTTGCATAGAAATGTCCACTACTTTTTGGTCCCAGAGCGCGTTAGCCTCTCCGTTTTGTCTATTTCTGATGTTGAGGCCTTGTCTCCCCCTCCTTGTTTTCTTCTTCCTCTTGGACCAGTCGGTTTGCCTCGTCCTCTGTCTCTTGTTTTTTTTGTTGTTGTTTTGTCTTCCATCTATGCCTAGCAACCTCACCTCCTCTAAAAAATTCTATTTCCTAGGGGGTTGTTCACTTTCACTCTCGGTAGTATCCACATCAGAAGAGGACAGTTCAATAGGTACTTCATTTGTTGCCACCTGTTGGTTGTTCGGGAGTTTTTTCCTGAGAATATAAAAACGTTTGTCAAATTTAAGAACCCTGCCTTGTTCATAGTCCTTTTTATCCCTGAGGAATTTCCTCTGTTTTCTCAATTTAATGTCCTTTTCAAATATTTTATATCCCTTCTCCATATTGGTATGCAAAACATTTCCTTCTTCGGTTTTGGTAATTCCCTGTAGTTGATCCTCGATTTCACTGATTTTCTGTAAGATCTTATGACGATCTGTTCTGGCATATTTGATAAGAATGTTCACAAACGCTATGGAACATGTATTGCTTGCCTCTCCCCACTCTTGTAACATCGCAGGGTCTTCTTCCTCAAAAGTGGGTGTGGTTAGAATACGCAAACCTCTTGGGTTGCGTCCCACCTCTACATGGTTCTGAAGGGAGTGTTCTGCCCACCATTTACTGATTTCACATTTTTGTAATTTTTCCATTTCTCTTAGGAGTCTGATTTTATCATTGATTGCAGTCTCCAATGTTTGTGCTGTCAATGCCTTGTCTTTGGTGTTCATTTGTTTCTCACAGAAACGTGATGCGGCTTTCTCTCTGCATAGGTTTTCCCTTTCCATATATAACAATAATCCTTTATTTTTTATCATGGGACTTATATTTCAGTATTATGCTTACCTCTTATTTTGTGACACTTTAAACATGTTTCTTGAACTACTTTACTGTGCAATGTATTATACTGCCATATCTAATTGTTCATATCATTGTTATGTTTTAGACCTTACTCCAGTCTAATGTGGTTGTCCTGGTTTTTACAGCATAGTGGTTGACTTGTGGAAACAGGCAAAATGGAAGAGGGACTACTGTGCAATATGTATTGTGCTTTTCGCTCTGGTTCCCTAACGTGACCCGGCGCTCAGGGAAGCACGAAACTCGTCGTTCAGGACCCATCCTTGGCGTACTGCTTTGTTTGCTGTGTGTGCTTTGCTTTTTTGTCTTTTTTTTACTATCATTAAAACTTGTGTCTTTACCTTGATTCGAGTTTGTCATTTTTGGGACCTGCTGTACCTCATGGTGGAGTGCGGTTTTCTTTCCTCTGTTGTGCTTTTTGTTATATTCACATGGAGCGTTCCATGTTATAAATCAGCACCGGAGTACAAACATTTCTTCAGTGGATTTTGCGCAATTTTCTCACGATCGCTCATGTGGGCTCTCACGCTGCTGCTGGTGGCAAACTGTTTGCTGACTGGAGTTTGAGTGCGGCACCCTCTAGGGAGTTGGAACCAGCTGCCCTTTGATGTCAGCTTTTGTAACGTGTGCCGGAGGACGCACGGGCAACGGCTCACAGGTAGATGACAGTTTTGTTCCTTTTGATCTCCCTAAGGCTTACACTGTGGTATAGTGCCTGTTTCACTCACTCTGCACCCGCTTCCACTGCTCCTGCATATCGATCCACGCTATCTATTGTGGACGACTTTGCCTCATTGAGGTCATTTTCCATATATATATATTTTTACTTCTTTTTTTTTGGTAAATGCCGCAGATATTTCTCTTTGGCTTTTTGGCAAACACACACGCAAACATGCAGGACGCCAGGGTGGCAGCCCGGCTACTTCAGGTAAGGGATTTATTTAATGAGAAGCAGGATTTACCAATAGCGTTACCAAATAGTGGGACTAAGAAGATTGTCACCACTATTTCCCCTGAACTAACTTTGCTTCGAGAAATCGAAAAATCGCGCAAGAAGGAGATCTCTAAGTGGTGGGAGGAGCACTCCTGCAAAATTACCTTGACGTGGGTCGCGTGCCTCGTGGCCTATGTATCATGACAACACCATCTTTTGCGGATCAGGATCCACGTATGTTGGAAGAGTGGGGTGGTGCCAGCAGTCATTGTTCTGCACAATTTCTGAAGATCACGGTGAAGTATGCCAATTTAGACTGCACTGCTGTGCTTGCACATCTTGAAAAACTTGAATCTGAATTGCTTGATGTTCTCAGTACTGAAGAGGGAAAGAAACTGCGAACTAAAATTGAAGAAGATCTGATTCTTTATGAAGAGGAAATCAAACAGCGCAAACACAGAAAGTTTATTAGGGATAAAACCGACTATAAATCAGGATGAATTTTCACATTTGCCAAACGATTTGACCTATTGCGCAAAAACTCAACCACACAACCGTTGCCAAAACCACCGGGCGATGTTGAGGCCATGTCATCGGAGTCTGATGTTTCTATCTCAGAAAATGATGAAATACCAGTCAAATTAAATTTTTTAGATGAAATGAGACTTTTGTGCAAAGCCGGAAAAAATCAAAAGAGAGGCAGAGGTCGTGGCAAGAGCAGAGGAAGAGGGAGAGGAAACGACCAGAAATTGCCAAAAGGGGGAAAAAAAACATCGAGGCTGTCGTGGGCAACGGCTCTGATGTACATCAACAGGGCAGGTTAATGCGCTCTGGGGTAAAACAGTAACTATGGAAGCTATGAAAATTCATCAAATTGTTAACATGTCTTCCCACATACTCACGGGCCTGCAATTATCATTACTCTCACTAGGCTTAAATTTCTGTCCTACCACATTTGATTATGTTGAGTCACGTCTGGATTTTGACAAATTTATACGCAAGGTCAGACTCAAAAAGTTATTTTCCATTAATCCACTGCAGGCCAAACCATCTGTGTCCCGTACTGGTCGTACTGACCTATGTATCTCTGATATCCCTATGCTGACTGACTTGGCCTGTTTGAATAATGACTTATTTGATCCCTCAACCTTCGATCCTGTTGACTTTGACATTGATTCCCAACTGGGATATACGCACCAAACTGAAAAACAAGTCCAGGTTCAATCCGCAATTTTCTGTGGGTGGCTGTATTGAGGCTTTCCAGGATCTTTGCGTCAGTGATCTTCGCAAATTAAGGAAGAAACCCTTCGACCATAAACAGAATTTGACTATTCCACAAAGTTCGGCCCTCAGTGAACTACAGAATTTGTCCAATATTGTGATAAAACCGGGTGACAAAGGCTCTAATATTGTTATTCAGGATAGGGAATGTTATGTGGCCGAAGCTAATCGTCAACTACGGGACCGGTGTTGTTATTCCAGGCTGCAAAAAAATCCCTTTGGAGAAATACAGTCGGAGCTGACTTCTCTATGTAGCAAATGGGCGGATAAAGGCCTTAATGAGGATGAGTTAGCCAAATTTCTTGTTCCCGACAGCCATACCATCCCTACTATATACTTCCTGCCTAAGACACAAGTCTTTGACTCATCCGCCAGGCAAGCCGATTGTCACCTTATGTGGTTCCCTTCTTGAACATATGGCCCAGTTCATTGATGAGACCCTGTTCCCGTTTGTTTCAGTGTTACCTTCTTATCTACGGGACACCAAGGACTTTTTGAGTCATATTACTGATATACCTTGGGAGGAGGGTCTAAGGTTGGCTACTCTTGATGTTGTTTCTTTGTATACCTCCATTGATCACACCACTGGGTTGGCAGCTTGCAAACATTTTTTGGACACTCGATCTCTGAATTTTCTAGGGCACAGTTGTATGATTTTGGATATGCTTCTGTTCTGCTTAACTAACAATGTTTTTCTGTTTGAGGGTTTCTTTTATCATCAGGTTAGAGGTACTGCTATGGGCAGTACCTTTGCCCCATCATACGCTAATTTGACCATGGGGTGGTGGGAGGCTACTTTTTTGTCTGATTTATTTTCATCTAGTTTCCCTACACAAATTATTGATTGGTGGCGTTACATTGACGATGTTTTTTTTAATTTGGAAAGGAAATGAAAGTGAATTGGCATCTTTTGTAGACAGCATTAACAACAAAACTATGAATCTGAAATTCACTGAATGTCATAGCTCCACTGAGATTGTATATTTGGATGTCAATGTGAGGCTTGATAACTTTGGCACTCACACATCCCTTTACAAAAAACCTACAAACACAGGCCTCCCTCTGCATGCCACAAGTTGTCATCCGCCCTCCTGTAAGAATAGCATTCCGTATGGTGAATTTATTCGATTTCGGCGCAACTGTACAGATATCCTTGAATTTGACCAGTGTTGCAGTCTGGCTGCCGTAGGTTTTTTACAAGAGGGTTATCGAAAGAAGTTTATAGAAATGGACTTTGTTAAAGCACGTGCACTTTCGAGGGAAAAGTTATTGCATGGTCCTACCAATAAGAAGAACAAGGACCATGATGATCCCCGCCTCATTGTTAATAATGCTTCTTATGATGTCCGGAAGATTATTATGAGACATTGGCGCATTCTCATGCTTGACAAAGATCTTGGTCCAATACTGCCAAAGTGCCCTATACTGACCTACAAACAAGCACCTTCGCTGAAGGACAGACTGGTTTCCAGTTATTTATCACCTGTCCAAAAAAACCCTACCATGACCAATTGGCTACCAAGTTTTCCAAAAGGGTTTACCAAGTGCCAAAAATGTAAGGCCTGTCCACACGCTACTGCCTGCAAATCCATTATACATCCTATTACAGGCACTGAATTTAGGATAAAACATTTTATCAACTGTGATACCCCTTTTGTAGTGTATGTCCTCGGTGTCCCTGCCGGAAATGGTACGTAGGGTCCACTACATGTATATTGAAGCTCAAAATTTTGCAGCACCTAAGAGCCATTAAGAATTTTGACCCTACGTACCCCATGGCCAAACATTTCAGGCAGGAACATCATAGTGATGTACACCTTCTTACGTTTTTTGCTGTTGCCCATGTCCCGACTAACTTGAGAGGAGGTGACCGAACCCTGAAACTTAGACAATTGGAAACCAGGTTAATTTTAGACTTTGATACTAAATACCCCAACGGTCACAATGTGGATGAGGAGTTGCATACTTTTAATGGCATCTGATACTCTGTTCCTTTCGCTCCAGTTTTTCTTGTTCTTGTCCGTTTGATTCTGGTTACCTAACATTGCTTCTCTTAGGTACTAATAAGACATACTGCTTTGGCCTGGAAATGCCTTGTTTATTTTAATTTTATTGTCTGTGTTATTGCACCAGACTCATTTTCTTTTTGGTTTTACGGCTGTCTTGCCATTCTGATACATTAAGGGACCATTACTATTATGATTTTGATATAGGTTTATTCTAAATCTAATTTTTCTATGGATATTGCTCTCTTTCCTTCCAATGTTTGCCTTCTTTCCTTACTTGCTATTCTATAAGGTTGAGCACTGTGTAGATTTCTTGTTTTCATATATTTGCTTTTTACCATGTGGGCACGTGATCAACAAAAAACCAACTACTTTTTCAAGACTTTAGGACATGTAGTGTCTTTATTCCAACCCTAGCTTGCAGCCATACGTATTTTAATATGGAATTTTATCGTAAAATCCTTGCACTTGCACTTTATGAGTACCAAAACAAGTTTGGTCTCTTGTCTATTGCTGCTAAGTCGGTATGTTTACATGGAAATGCACTTGCACTTCATGAGTATCAAACTACTTTGCTTGATTGTCCACTGCTGCTAAATCGGTATGTTTACATAGAAATGCACTTGCACTTTATGCTGTAACTGTGGGCTGTCCCACTCATCAGATCTTTTGCTATTGCATTTGCACTCTATGGCCCATTTATAGAAACATGTTTTAATTCCATGGTTGCATTTTTCTGATAGTGATTCATTTATTTTTAACAAGCCACTATTGGCTTCATATCTATATTGTTATTCTATGTATTGTTTTCTTCGACTTTATACTACTGCTATGTTAATATGTTTACATAATATTGCACTTGCACTTTGTTATAACTATTGACTGCATGTTTCGGAAAGTGATGTTTTAATTTCCAAGAAAAAAATATGTTTGTGTATGCATCCATATCAATAATCCTTTATTTTTTATCATGGGACTTATATTTCAGTATTATGCCTACCTCTTATTTTGTGACACTTTAAACATGTTTCTTGAACTACTTTACTGTGCAATGTATTATACTGCCATATCTAATTGTTCATATCATTGTTATGTTTTAGACCTTACTCGAGTCGAACAAGGCTGCCCTGGTTTTTACAGCATAGTGGTTGATAAGCAAAATGGAAGAGGGACTACTGTGCAATATGTATTATGTTTTTCACTCTGGTTCCCTAACGTGACCAAGCGCTCAGGGAAGCACGAAACGCGTCGTTCAGGATCCATCCTTGGCGTCCTGCTTTGTTTGCTGTGTGTGCTTTGCTTTTTTGCCTTTTTTTTTTTACCATCATTAAAACTTGTGTCTTCACCTTGATTCGAGTTTGTCATTTTTGGGACCTGCAGTACCTCATGGTGGGGTGCGGTTTTCTTTCCTCTGTTGTGCTTTTTCATAGATATATATATATAATGTTGCTTACCTGTAACTCCTGTTCTCCAGCATTGGTATCTTTCATGGATTCACATGCTTTGAATATTCCCCGCCGACAGGCTGGGAAGGCTCGGTAACATTTTATTACAGCTTATAATAGAGATTTTAAGCTCACTTTAGTAGCCCATCTATGTCCTTTTGGGTGTACTGTGCCTCAGCCAATGGGACATCGAGTGACAAGTCGCACCCAGGAGGCTATCTTCAGATTCTAACCCCAGAGAGATGAGAGTTGGCAAAATGTAGCCTTTCTCCTATAGGCGTGGTAGGTGGGGACATGTGAAACCATGAAAGATACCAATGCTGGAGAACATGAGTTACAGGTAAGCAACATACTTCTTCTCCAGCATTGGATATTTCATGGATTCACGTGATTTGAATATATTGCCACAACAGTAAACCTCTTGTACTAGGAGGTGTAATGGGAGAAGGCATGCCTTATTGAAAAAAGCATTGCAGGACGGCTCTTCTTGAACTTCGTTCAGCCTCTCCTTGTCCCTCCGTGCAGTAATGCTTGAAAAAGGTGTGCGGGATTGCCCAGGTTGCTGACCGTTATATGTCTGACAGGGGAATCCCTGCCCACAGCGCAGCTGAAGATCCCACTGCTCTAGTGGAATGAGCATGAACAGGTCCCTGTAGCAGCCGACTGTCCTGGGTGTGCGCTTTGTAAATTGTGGCGGTGACCCATCTAGCAATACCTTGTTTTGAAATAGGTCAACCTTTGTTAGGGGCCCCAAAGGCCACAAATAGTTGAGATGTGCACCTGAAGTTCTTTGTTCTGTCTATGTAGAACTTTATAAATCTTCGAAGGTCTAGCGAGTGTAGAGCTTGTTCCGCTTGTGTGGATGGATGCGTAAAGAAAACTGGTAGAGTAACCTCAGTTTGTAAGTGGAAGGTGCAAAGTACCTCGCCAAGGAATGTAGGGTTTGTTCTCAGGATGACCTTGTTCCTTTCAAGCCGGAGATATGGAGGGTTAACAGATAACACGTGTATTTCTGACATCCGTCTAAAAGACGTGACTGCCACCAGAAAAGCAGTCTTCCAAGACCCAAACTTTATGTCTGTGGTAGCCATTGGTTTAAACTAGGTTTCATTAGACCATACTGCACAGTGTTTAAGCTCCACTTAGGTGGTGCTTTTTTCTGAGAAGGTAGGTCCGGAATAGGCCTCTCATGAAGTGTTTTACGATTCAGGCACCGAAAATGGGAGCATTTCCTTGCTTTGTGGTGTATCTAGAAATTGCTTCTAAATGTACCTTGATGGATGAGTGTGATAAACCATCTTTGGCTAATTTTAACAGGTACGGTAGGCATTGGTGAGGCTCGAAACACAACAGATCCAATTGCTCTTGAGAACACCAAGTGCAAAACCAATGTCACTTTAATTTGTATGATTTGTGGATTCCACCCTGGCAGCCATTAGGATGTTTCTGTACTCCTGTGTGAGTGGGAGTTGCCCAAACGCATTGAAGTCAGGAGCCAGGCCTTTAAGTTGAGCATCACTGGCTTGTGGTGTTGCACCTGTTGGTTGTACATGGTTAGTGGATTGGGGTCTTGACCCGGAGGAATTGGACGGTCCTGGGACAGGCGAACAAGCTCTGAAAACCATGGTTGTCTAGCCCATGTTGGCGCTATGAGGATGACCGTGCACTTGTACATTGCAATCATTTGTAAGACCCTTCGTATGACTGGTGTTGGAGGGAACTCATACGCAAAGATTCCCTCCCATGACATTGCGAACGTGTCACCTAGTGATTGATGTTGCGGATATCTGCTCACGAACAGCAGGCATTTCTTGTTCTTCCATGTGGCAAATATATCAATGGTCGCCGTTAACCATCTGTTGAAGATCTGTAGGAGTTTCTTGTCCACCAGCTGCCACTTGTGTGACTGGTTGTTTGCCCTGCTCAGCTGATCTGCAATTTCATTTCTTTTCCTGGAAGGTGAAATGCTTCTAGTTGCATGTTGCTCTGGATGGCCCAGTACCACAGCTGTTGGGCTGCTCCGGAGAGAGTCCTTGATTTCATGCCTCCCTGTTTTCGTACATAATACATTCTGGTCATGTTGGCCGTGAACACTTGTACCACTTTGCCTTTGAGCACTGGCTGGAAAGAGTGGAGGGCATGAGCCACTGCTTTCAGCTCTAGTATGTTGATGTGGAGTTGTGCGAGAGAGTGAGAGCGCGAGAGAGCGAGCGAGCGAGCGAGAGAGAGAGAGCGAGACCGTGTCCGATCCTGTTAGCGAGGCATCTTTGATCAGGGTTTCTTGAAAAGGTGGATCCCGAATGGGACTCCCTTGGAGATGTGGGATGGTATGAGCAACCACCGCAAGCAGCAACCTTGTTACTGTCAGCTGGTCATTCCATGTTCCCTTTAGCTGGGACCACCAATCCACTAACAATTCTTGTAACCGTCTCATTTGTAATCTGTAATGTTGTATTAGGGGAATGCATGACAACATGGTGCCTAAGAGTTGCATGACAGATCTGACTGTGACCTGTGAATGTTCTCAGGGCTGATCAAAGGCCAAATGGGAGGACTTTGAATTGGTAGTGGTTTTTGCCCACGACTAATCTTAGGAATTTCCTGTGATTTCTGTGAATGGTGATGTGGAAGTATGCGTCTTTGAGATCTAGTGATGCTAGGAAGTCCTCTGATAATGACTTGATGACATCTGCCAAGGAAACCATCTTGAACTGACCTATTTGTTGAGAATTCTTATGTCCAGAATTGGTCGCCATGAGCCACCTGGTTTTTGACGACGAAGAATCTGGAGTAGGTTCCTTTGCCCCTTTGATGTTGCAGGACTTTTTCGATTGCTTTTTAAGATGTTTAGGGCATTGGGGGGGGGGGGGGTTCCCTGGAATTGTATGGCGTGACCCTTTTTTATGATGTCTAACAACCACCTGTCTGTGGTCAACTGTTGCCACTACTGTAGATGGGGTTGCAAGTTGCCCCCCTGTTTGATGCAGTTGGACCGTGGGTGTGCGTGTCCGACAGAGGTCAGGCTTGCTTTTGCTGCCTGCCCATAGCGACATATGTTGGTTTTCGCCTTCTTAGACTTTGCCTGTAGCCTTTTTACTTACATGGGTACGACTGTGATATCCCTGGTAATACGCTTGCGAAGATGAGGATGTCCTTTGGTATGCCTTTCCGCCTCTACTTGTTGTTGAACGAACCGAGACCC
The DNA here is from genome assembly GCF_040938575.1 of Ambystoma mexicanum. Lineage (NCBI taxonomy): Eukaryota > Metazoa > Chordata > Amphibia > Caudata > Ambystomatidae > Ambystoma > Ambystoma mexicanum. Next base: position 829,602,211 of record NC_090925.1, on the reverse strand, counting down.
TTCGAAAGGAGAAAAAATTGTGCCTCCCCGTCAGTCCGGTGAGCGATCTTGCTGTATCAGCATCTGCTTTTATTTATTAGGCGTCCTCAGATTTGGGATCAAAGAGTTGGTCTCCCTCAAAAGGCATGTCTAGCACCTTTGATTGCACATCTGCTCTGAATTCTGTAAATTTTAATCATGCATGTCTTCTAAGTACTACTCCATTACTAATTTGTTTAAACCCTGTTTCCGCTATGTCAACTGCTATGTTGATAGCATGATTTGAGGCGTCTTCACCTTCTCGGAGGATGTCCAAGGCCAGTTTTCTTTTGTCTTCTGGCAGGTATTGTAAAATGGTTCCACGTCTCACAGTCATATCTCAAGATTATTGCAAGCAAGTTAGCCACTTTTACTGTCATGGCTCCTGTGGCTAGGACTTTCTTACCAAAAGCGTCTTGCTTCCTGCTGTCATTTCCAGGTGGTACTACACATTTTTTAACTTGCACGTTTTACTTTCTACATGCTGCTGCTGCTACTACCAATTCAGGTGGCGGCAGGGATGCAAGACATTTAGGGGGCACCTCGGGTGCCTTAAATTTCTTCTCCAAGTGGCCTTTTAATGATAGTTCTTTGAGAGGTTTTCTCATGAATAACAGCCTTTCCTCCCAAATGTGGTCTAGGATGGGAGTGGTCATTACTACCTTCCTGCGCTTGGGTATTAAATAAAAAAAGAAGCAATCCTTTTTTCAGCTCCGACGGCATTAGGCCAAATTCTTCACAAGCCTTTTGTACTGTATTGTGGAAAGCAATTATGTCATCCAGTGGAGACTGACGCAACAGTTCTTCAGAATCTTGGATCAGACCCAAGTCTCTGTGCTCCCAGTTATCTGGTTGTGTAGATTGTGAGGTCGAGGTATCAGTTTCTGTTACCTTCCTCATTGTCAGTGGTAGATGATTGGAGCTCTCCTTCCCCTTGAATGTACAGGCAATGGTACGGTCCTGGTGAGGCCCCACATTTTTTAATGGGGCTGCTGGTCTTGTTGGGTCATCTGTGCCTCATAGGCATGATGGGCGGTACCCTTTGTTCGTTCAAGTGGTTTCTGTCAGTGGTTTCTGTCAGGCCTGCTGGGTGCCCCCAAAGGACCTGGCACCTCGTTAAGTGTTTGCAGGAGGAGCCGACTTACTGGTAGCCTGGTCTCTGGTTGCTGAAGTAGGTTCTGAAGAGTAGATATTACTTGTAAAGATATCAGGGACTGTGGGTTGAGAAGCAGTTCTGTTGGTTGTGCAGGAGCAGCCGAGGTTGGTAATGTCAGTTGCGGTAACTCATGTAGCCTACTGGTGTTCTTTTGTGGAGAATATTGGCTTTCTTCAGATGACTGGTGTTAAAACCCCTGTTCAAACTCTGAATCAATGTGGTGTTCCAGTATCTGGTCTGGAAGAATTGACAAGACCGGAGACAGTGTTGGACCCTTGGTTGCTATTGGGTCATCAGTGTTCCCTTCGAGTGACTGTTTCCCAACTTCTGTTATTATGTCATGCTCTTCCATAATGTTAGGCGAGTGCAGTTGCTCGATAGGCAGTTTTACGACTATCGGAACTTGTTGGGCCGTTGCAGAGACCAGTTTTTGCTCTTGCTCCTTGCTATTTGGCACATGTTTGTCATCCAACTTGTGTTTGTGATTTTGTTTTTCTAAACCTTTGGTTTTCCCCATTTTTAATATTTTGTGTGCGCCAGTAGACGTGGCCAACCTAATGTCGTTTTTGGCCCATCCCCCCCCCCATCGACAGCGCAGACAGGAAAGGTGTTGGTGACCTTACATGTACTGTTAGTGATGCGCATTGTTTCCCATGGACAGTACCGTCGATGGGGAGGAAGTTGACGTTGTCATCGACGGGGCGAATGTCGTTGACGGGTGTGTGGACGGTATCGTCATCAACGAAGATTTTCATCTGTTTACCCATCTACGAGGTTGACAACGATGGTGTCATTGACGATGACAAGGCCACCAACGATGGCTTTGCAGTCATCGATGATAGTTGGATGGTTGTCAATGATGATGAGGCTGATGACAATGGTTTTGCCGTCGATGACAATTTTTGTCGTGGACAGTCGGTTGGCCGTCAGCGGTGGTTTCTTGGCGACCTTCGTTGATGGAGCGCCTATTACCAACTCAGTCATCGTTTTCAGCGTCGGCGGGTTGCTCGCCGGCGATGTCGTCGAACAGACAGTTGTTTCCTGCTTTTTCCTTTTTGGGTTGCAGATGAAAAAGAAAATGTCATTTTATCCTCTGATCTGGCCCTTTTATAGGGGTTTAACATTCTGATTTTCCTTCGACCACACCTCAAGGATACTGCCTCTGAAGATCTGCCTTCATTGAGCCAAAGGGCCAGTCTTCTCTTCCTATCCTTGATAGTTTTTGTGCTAAAGGTAGCACAGATGTCAGAATATTCCTGAATGTTATTAGGACAGAGGCAGTATATGTATTCAGAATGCTTGCCACCCTCAAACATTCTTAATACCACATGACTGACATGCCTTGAACAGAGCCTTCCGTTTTTCCTCCAAATTAAGACAATAAGACACACTTATCTGTCTAGATGGTGTAGTTGTGAAGAAAGATTTCAAGTTTTTGTTGGTTCTTGACTTTTTTGTCCAGGAGAGAAAGCCTTGAGGACTCCTCAGACAATGTGTGGTTAGAATCTGAAGATGGCCTCCTGGGTGGGTCTTGTCACTCGACGTCCCATTGGCTGAGCAACAATACACCCAAACGGATATCGACGAGCTACTAAAGTGAGCTTAAAAACTCTATAAGCTATAATAAAATGTTACGGAGGATTTCGAGCTTGTTGGCGGGGAATATTCAAAGCATGTGAATCCATGAACGATCGAATGCTGGAGAAATATATATAGTGAAACAAATTGCTCTCTAAAGCGGCACATACCCTACTAAGCGGGTGCTGTTATAGGGCTGATGGGAGAACACCATCAATCATTAAACAGAAACACACGGCATACACCCAATCGCCACACACCGCCAAAAAACAATAGTAAATGGCGAGGTGACAGACAGGGCTATAAAAAATCCTCAGCACATGATCTTGTAGCAAACAAATAATCAATTTATTCAAACATAGTCATGCAAAACATTAAAACTCATAGACCTACGAGCAACTGTGACTCCTATAACAGATCAACCACGGGTCCCACCCCTCTGCAGGGGCTGTGTCAGGTTTGTTATTAGTTTAGGGATTTCTTTTATATTCATGCATAAGACGTGATCATTAAATCATCACCTCTCAGAGATGCAAGTGCATTTCAAATGTTAGAAAAAACAAGCGGCCATGACGGAAACGATTGTTTGCACTAATAATCGTATGGTTTCCCCATCTATTATAATGCAACACACTATCAACGAAAGTGCATCAGTTTCAGCAATCAATGAGATCAGGTGAAAAATGCATTTTGTTTTATTTCTCTTCAACAATTTTCCTTTACACGGACAAATACCATGCTAAGTTTAAAAAACACCATCTGTAAACAAAAACGTGCTAAACTTGCTTGTGTCATTTCTTTTTAGTCCCTAAAGAAAGCATAAAAACAGAGATGCTGCTGCACAAGTCCTAAAAAACATGCTATTACAAATAAAAGTTTTTGTAAACCAGCGAAGCTGTAAAGTTGTAGCACAGTGCTAGAAATGCTAGTTTTCCAACTTGCTTGCGTCGATAGGGAAAGTGTGCTGCCAGAAGATAGACTGACTGGAATTACCTTGTGAAATCAAAAGGACCAAGGAAAACAAAAAGAAAATGTTTTGTACGACTATGTTTGAATACATTGATTCTTCTTTTGCTATGAGATCATGCGCTGAGGATTTTTTTTTATAGTACTGTCTGTTACCTCACCATTTACTATTGTTTTTTGGTGGTGTGAGGTGATTGGGTCTATGCTGTGTGTGCATATATACCCTTTCACCTGAAATTTGACAGTAGGAAAGTCCATTTGAACCACGTCACACATTCCACAAAGCCACTTAGTAGCCATCACTGGAAGTTCACCTCCAGCTCTGAGCGACAACAGCATGGCATTTTGGGTATGCAAATTAGCTCAAATGCAAACCTTTTTCTCCAGGAAATTGTCTTTGTCTACCAATTATCTATCCTCACAGCGACAGAGCAAGGAACGAGAGCAACGGGTCGAGGACAAGAGGGGTTCCATACAGAAGGTTGTTGCCTCCAACAGGCCGTGAAAGACACGTGAGAAGGCCATACCCCAGACAAGAAGGCTGCATTGTGTTTCAAGGATGCCAGCGACCCTCCCAGGTGAATGTCAGAGTTGGGGAGGCAAGGCCAAGCCTCTGGTACTAAACTTGATTTGTGAATTGAAAAACTAAAGACAAGAAAGAAACACACAAAGCCGGTGAGTTGGCAAGCGACATGAAAGACTGGTGTGTGATAAGGAAAGATTGAAGTTGCAACATTATATCGCACAATTGAAGGATGCACCCCTGTGGATGAGACGTGAAGAAAGGCAAACCTGTGAATGAACTTTGAAATATGGATAGCTGTGAAACCAGCGATACTGAGTAACAGAGTGATCCGGTGAAAGGAAGTAGCCCACTCGAAAGTCTCTGTGAAAGGGTGAAATGTTTGTAGCGATAAAGTGCATGAACTGTAAAAGTGAAGTGATCAAAATTAACCCTGAGAAAAGGGGAGAGTAAAAAGGTGAACATCGAACTTTGGGTACTTATGCGATTGAACTACCCAGGCCAAGAAGCACTGGGGCAAATAACACAAGAGAGTGAACAGAAGGGAAAGTTGAAGTGGTCTTGCAGAGGTCTGTAGTAAAAGCCACACACATTTGAAAGTCTTTGACATTAGGAAACAGTCCGAGCCCGACTGAGGGAGACCAGAGGTGTAATAAGTTAGGAGAAGGGAACCCCTAAAGGATGTGAATTAAGCTTGGGCAAGGGAGCCCCTGCAAGTGTTTTTGAACTTTTGCTTTGAAAGGTCTGAGCCCGACAGAGGGGGGCCGGTGTGACCTTTTTGTTGAACTGTGTTTTGAAAGCTGGAAAGACTAATGTGGAAGGCCAGGAGGGCTCGATCCACATTTTGAACTGCCTTTGTGTTAAGAGCATGAGCCAGAGTGCGTCATCCTGCCTACGGGGACCACCTTACTCATTGCTGTCTAACGTGGGGAGGAGAGCTTACTCAGCCACATTTATTCTTTATACATGAACACTGATTTTCCTTGCATAACTATTCTCCTTTACACACTTTTTGTACAAGAAATAGGGAAGCCATTAGGTTTTGTTAGTATAGGCCATTTTGATTTGACTGACACAACTGCGTTGAATCAGGCTCCCAGAAACAAAGCATTCTGCGATGGCTCCAAGCAGGACTTTGGATAATTTATGGAAAATCCCAGATACGTCAGCAGACGCACAGTCCTCACCATGGGCTGTCTTGCCAGAGCTCGAGATCGAACTAGCCAATCATCCAAGTATGGGTAGATGGGAATGCCCTTGAGACGAAGATGCGCCCCGCCACTAGTGCCAAGCACTTCGTGAAGACCCTCAGGCTGATTTCTGGCCGAAGGGCAGTGCCTTGAACTGATTGTGTCACCCCTGGACCACAAACCACAGGAACTAGCAGTGCTTCCGATGGATTGGGACATGGACGTAGAGATCCTCCAGGTCCGGAGATGCCAGGAAGTCACCTTCCTACAGTTGGCCGAGCACATGCTTCAACGTGATCATCCTGACCTTCTGGGACTTCAAGTACTTTGAGGCGAAGCAGCTCCAAGATCGGCCTCCACCCTCCCGTCTTCTTTCAGACCAGAAAGTATCTTGAGTTTACACTGGAGCCCCAGAGGCACTGGGGGACAGGGTCTATCACCCCCTTTTTTAACATGCTTCAGACCTCCTGCAGCAGCTGTGCCACGTGCTGTTCTTGTCGAGTCACAGGGGGAATACAAGAACACCTGCGTTTTAACTCCAAGGTGTGCCCATGTCCAAGAGCATCCAGCACCCATCTGTTGGTGGTGATGGTCTTCCACGTACTGACTAACCTGGCCAGACGGCCTCCCCCTGGGGTGCACCAGTGAGGGCACGAGTGCACGGCAAGTTCAGGCCTGTTTTGTGTCGAGGTACCCCCCTCCGGGTAGCGCTGATGCTGTCCTCCACTGCCATATGCCTGTGAGAAACCTCTGGACGCCTCTTGCGCGGGAAGGCTGCCGATAAGGGGTGGTGTAGCCCTTGGAGGATCTTCTGGGCTTTCCCCTAGAGGAACGAAAGGACGATGATTTACGTTGCTGCAAGGTACCCAGTGAATGTGCCGTCTGTGTGTCGATCTTAATGATTTGAAGAGACTTGACGACCATCTTGCTAAATAGGTTTTCTCTGTCAAAAGGAATGTTCAACACCTTAGACTGAGTGTCCGGCCTGAAGTTGGTGGCTTTTACTCATCCCTGCTGACAAAGGGACACACCATTGCCCATTGGACTTTGTGAACGGAAGGAAAGGGAGGAACGGGAAGAAGGGGAGAAATGGTTGAATCACCTCCGTGAGGGGGAAATACAGCTGAGTAACCACCCTGAGAGGGAACAGTGGCAACACCTCCCCGGACTGAACCCAGCAGCGCTGGGAGCCAAGGAAACAGGCAGTGACAGCCCGGCGGTTCCCGCTCCCTTATCGCATGGAGCCGAGCTGGAAACGAACAGTAAAGACCCGGAGGTTCCCAACCTCTTCATTCACAGCGGGTCATTATATAAGGAGGATACAGCTAACGGGAAGCCCTCGCATGTGACCGCAGGCTCCGCACAGAGGGAGAGTCGGGCAGGAGGTCACGGTCTCTTGCATATTCCAGTCTCCCCTGCAGACATGCGCCACGCGGCTTTCCCCACAGATGCCGTCACTAAGTTACACATGTCAGAGTCTGCATTTCCCAATCATTGCTCACCTGCCTGTGGGAAGTACAACGCTACGGAAGCGTTGATAGCATTGTCTGGCAGGGAGACAGAGGTACCCCGCAAAACTCCGGTGTTGACGGTAGAGGCTGCATGGCAAACCACAGGCAAAGAGAAAGGGGCGAAGCTTGGGGGTATATTTATAGAAAAAGAGGCCAGAGCAGCCCTGATTGGTCCACACAGCCCCCACCTCTATATAAGGGTGAAACCGATGAAGGACTGTGTTTTTCCGCTTCTCTTGCAGAACCCCGGGGAAGAGAGAGAGAGAACTGCACCTGAGACGCTCTGGGCGTATGAAGACTAGGCGTCACCTTTTTATGGTTCATCCTTATCACATAAGAAGAAAGAACTCTATTCAAGAACTTTGAACAATCATTTTGTTTTTTTTTCTCTTCTTTGTGAACCTGAATAAAGGCAATTTTAAGTTCCTTCAAGCCAGCTGCTGTCTGCCTCATCCTTACAGGCATGTTCATCCAGGCTCTTGCCAGGTGGGTGACGCTGATACTTCAACAACCTCTTTGTCTACCATCCTCATATTACAGCCTGCAACTAAGGCAGTGCTAAATAAAGTTAATCATCTGGCAACCTCCACTCCCAAGAAGACAACTAATTTTCTTTTTCTTTTTTTAAAGCTCTCTACAAGCTGGCTCTAGTACTCCCCAAGCGGTATTTAAGGAGGTTATATCAGATTCAGCTATGGTTCGTGGCACTGTGGAGTCTGAACCTATGCCAGAGACAACTCAAAAAGTGACTATTTCTACAGATAACAACATGACGGACCATTTGGAGAAAATAGCAACAGCAGTGGATAAAACTCTCCATACCATGACTCAGGCTATACTGCAGAACTCTAACCCGGTGAATCAATCTGCTCTACATCCTCCTTTGCTAGTTGCCACACAGGGTGGCGACCTGCCCGTCACCTGGTTTGAACAATGTAGCTCTCAGTATTTGGTAAATCAGTGGTCTCTTGCTTCAGAATTATACGCCGATTCATTGTCAAGCTTGGAGGGATTTTTCAGCTCATCCTTCTAGACCTCCTCAATCACCCAGACTTCATTCCCGACACTCAATTTTGTATTTATCATGTTGGTAAGGCTCTATGAGGCTATTAACTCCAAAAAGTCTGAGCAATCAGCAACTATATCTGCACGCTTAACAAGGTTCTCCTACTTGGAGGGCTACATCACGGCCTCCTGTCAAAGTAATTTGACCCCTTTGAAAAACCAAGTTGCATCAGTGTCCAGTGTCTCCATACCTCACCCCCTGTACCAGATTTGGGCACTTCATTGAATGGTGATGGGGAGAGATAGTGCTCTTGAGCCCATCATTACGGAGTCCTATCGCTCAACCCAAGTTATCTGACATACCCGAGGTTCAAGACTCTAATTTCCAACTACCTAAATACACCATGGTCAGGGCACTGGTGGATCAAGAGGAAGTCTCTGTTCACTTTCCTATTTTTAACTGAAACGGAAAATTCAAGCTAAACAATGGAAGAAAACCAAATATTTCAAAAATCTACATAGATCTACTTCTACAGGTTCCAGGAAGTTTTAGAGATTTGTAACACCACCTGTGGCATTGTTACCGAGACCTTGTTGTAAAAAGAAGTCCGCCAGATGCCCTCCAATATTGGCTGAAGCTTCTAACATCCCAGCACGAGCAGAATATGAATCTTTTAATGAACCTCACCCAACATTCAGTGGCTAGAACAACAAGTATGACCCGACCCTCAAAGAATTAGGACTTGTACTCAATCATCTCCTTCTTTACAACCTTCTGTTCCTCCACCATTGCTCCTCAGTCAACTTCCAGCCATTTTACCTATGGTATTCAAGACAATTGATGTACCTCATATTTCGGCTGCTGCACAAGTCAACTTTCCTCTTTCTTCTGTGGCAGTATGTCCTATTTTTACTCATTCTACTCCTGCTCCTATACAGAAAAGGTTGGTTCCAGAAGCTAGATATTGGAACAAAAAAGATTGGTCCTCCATCTCCAGAAGAAGGGTCTGGTACCAAAGCTTCAATCTTCACCTGCTCCTAAAGTTGACTCTGTTCAGGACTCAAATTATTTTTTATTGGAAAGATTACCCGTTTCGAGTGAACCAATGATATTGAATCGTTCAAATGTGCTAAAATTAATAGGAGCCATTCCTTCACTATAAAATATATAACCTGCCGATATTGAGCAGGTAGAGTTTATTTTTAAAGACAGGCTGGACATAGTCTTACACCATACAGGGTCAAGAATGATATTAAAGTTCATTCTTGACATGGCCCCTCTATTTTTGCCTATGGGGTATGATTTAAAGATGGCGAGTTGGGGTGAGATGCTGGCCCCTATTAATAATGTCCCTGTTTCTGACTCTGCCCAGCTAAGATGCTGTCCTTCATTACAGATCACTAAATCAGCAAATTAGGGGTTATTTCACCAGGTGCTAGAATGCAACGTACATCCTTCTCTGTTGCAAGCCCCTAATGCCGGGGTTTGGCTCCCAGGTGTTTTAGCAAATGTTATTCGAGTAGTCTAGCTAGTCTAGGAGCAAAATATGTTGATCTCTATGCTTTCGCGGAACACAAGAGGTTCTTCTCATCTTTTACAGTCTGATGTTGGGAAAACATGATATTTTATTGTAGGAAACCCGATTCAATGTTCCACCTGAAAGGAAGGCATGGTATGGTATGGTATCAACAGTAAGACGGACACAAGTGACCACAGTTAAGGGGTGTTTATTGAACCTTCACAAGGATGAGAAATGTCAATCCAAACCTAAATCTTCAGATGGGAGCTAGCTACAACCATCAAATAATAATAATGCAGTCCTAGTGGAGTCCTGTCAACATAAAAGGGTGTATACTAAAAAAAAAAAAAAGAAAAAAACGATTGCCAATCCTTACTACTAATCTACAAATAATGTGGAGTAATGTTCATGAAAAAGAAAGAAGTGATCACAAAATGATAAGTCAAGATGATTGGGCCGTTGGTCTCCCTTCCCCAAGTTTTTAGCACGGGACAAGGCGGTTCACTCAAGCAAAGCACACACTTTGGCTTATGCGGCACAAGGATACTATTCAATTTTTACAGTTCAATACCTTCTGTGTTCAAGTCTCTACTTCTTTCAAGTCTCTTGACTTAGAGGCTCTAGTACACAAAAACAACAATGGAACGTTATTTTCCTTTTCCAGTATTCATTTTGGCTGTTTCACTCTGGATCCCCCCTTAGCCGGCCTCCGATCCCTCTTTTTCACTCGATTAGTCTCCCTCAGCCGGGCTCTGACCAATTGTGATGTACATTTAAACTATCAAAGACTTTTGAATTTGAACGGGGTCAGCTTGACCCGTTGCATGACCACTTCGACCTCAATATTCTTTTTCTCAGACTCAACATCTGTTGGATACCAAACAGACTTTCGAATGAGCACACACGTGGCACCGCACCACTCTGTGTATGGTATCTTTTCCTGGTCTCCAAAGTTCAATTAAAACATTCAATTACTACTTCTGGTTTTCACTCGCATCTGCGTCGCTTTTTGCAAACGCCTCACACACTGTTCTCTTTGAACAATGTTGCCGCTGACAACCTTGGTTCAAAACACAAGTTGGTTTGGTATCAGTCTCTCCGACTCACCGGCTGTGCCGTCTTTTCTGATGCTGCTTTGTTGTAGGAGCCAATGACAGTACAATGGCGACAGTCACTCCTCCCCGCCTTGGTTATCGACCCTGGAGAGCCCTGGATACCTCCATCACATTGTGCTGGTTTAATTAGCCTTCGTTCCTGGTCATGCCGGGGCTCAAGAATCGTCACTCAAATGAAAAAGTTCTCACTTGGCACAGTTGACCTGATGTCCGGACAGAAGCCCAAAGTGGAGGACATCTTGCATGATGGGAGCAAGGTTACGCTCTGGGTCCCTGAAGTAGAGCAATGCTCCATCTGCGTACAACAAGATGATCTCGAGGGGCCCGAGAGCCATATCCCTCTGCTGGCATGTTTTAGTTGCATCAGATCAGCTAAGGGCTCTATGACTATTGCAAAGATAAGTGGGGAAAGCCGGCAGCCTGGTCTAGTTCCGCTGCAGATGTCGAATGGCAGGGAGAGCCGGCCGTTGGTACAGACCCTGGCTACAGGTCATGTATAAAGTAGCCTTATCCAAGAGATGAATCAGGAGCCAAAGTTGCATTTCTCGAGCACGGCCCAGAAGAACCGCCAGGATACAGAGTCAAAAGCCTTCTGCACATCAAGTACAGCAGCGAATGCCCCGAAATCTAGGTTGATCCGGGATAGAATATTAAATAGTCACCTCAGGTTGAGGGCCATGGAACGACCGGGAACAAATCCAGACTGGTCAGCATGTATTAGGTACATCTTGTAGGGAGCAAGCCAGAGGGCAAGTACCGTTGCAAATATTTAAACATCACTGTTGATAAGTGATAAAGGGCGGTATGAGTCACAGTGAGAGGTTTGAGGCACACAGTAACCACTGCCTCTCTGAGTATGGGGGGCTAGTACCCCCTTTGCGCAGGACAAGTCCCATAAGGCAGATAAGTGAGGCACTATAGTCTTATAGCATTCATGGAAATCCATGGTGAGGCCATCCGGGCCCAGGCCTTACTGGAGGGCAATGCTTCTATGGCTCATGATATCTCCCTGATCTCCATCGTGCTGTCAAGGGCCTCCCTAGTCTTGCCAGAGAGCACTGTCAGCGGGAGTCCGTCTAGGAACGTATCTATATCCGAGTCAGGCACCTCATAGTTATTGGCGTAGAGTGCTGCAGAAAACTTCCTTTACTCCTGATTCAGTGTGGGCTAAAACCCCGTTGGGATCTTCGATTAGCGGAATGTGGCATCCGCCCACCTCCTGCCGCACTACCCTAGCCAGCAACCGACCCGGACGTTCACAATCGCCATATTGTCTTGAGATTCCTGTATTGTCAAGAAATGAAGTTTCCCTTTGGGCAAGTCCTCTAAAGTTGTCTAGTGCCTCTTTAATTTTGCCTAATCTAGTAGAGGCCGGGTCAATAGCGTTTTGTGTTTCAAGTTGCTTGAGGGAGGTCTCACTTTTCTGCATATCTTGGCGGATCGCCCTAAGTATGCCAGATTCTTTGGCCAGGGCCATTCCGCGAATGTAAGCTTTAAAAGCACCCCATAGAGTAGCCTGGGAGTCCACTGTGCCCGTGTTAATCCTAAAATAGTCGCCCACACATTCCCCAAGCTCAGTTTTGAATACCGGTCTGATAGTGCCTGGGATTTGAGCCGCCAAGGGCGTCTAGGAGACTGTTCTCCCCAGGTTAGGGTTGGGGTGATTGTGGAATGATCTGAGTATGTCCTGGGGGGTATGTCTGCCTCAAACGTCCATCAATGTCCTAGACACTAGCCATCGATCGATTCTAGAGTGTGAGTCGTGCACTGTAGAGTAAAACTCATACCCACGATACTGGGGGTGTAAGAGTCTCCAGGCATCCTCCACGCCGAGTCTGATGCATCTCTCGAGTGTGGTCCGGGCAGCTCTAGTTAACTGTTAGGCTCTATTCCCAGATCTGTCCAGGCTGAGGTCAACAATGGTGTGAAAGTCCCTGCCCCACAAAATAGGAACCAGGGGGTACATCGCCAAAAAGTCTGCCATCTGTGTATAGAAATTGGGTTTGTCAATATTTGTCCCGTATATATTGAGCATTACCACCTCCAGGCCAGACAGCACGCCAGTACATAACGCCCCAGGAGGTCCATGTAAGTGGCCCTAGGTACATATTGCAGTGATTTATGAATCAGGATCATAACACCCTGGCTTTGGGTAGAGTCTTGTGTGTAAATTAATAGTTACTCACCATAGTGACTAACATACTCTTAGTCCGTAGTTCCCTTTCCTCCATACTGTATGGGCGTCCCTCGCAAGGGAGGGGAGACAGAACATTTTTTACCAGAAAAATCTTCTTCCCCTTTAAATTTAGAGGCGCGCGGGGGTGCTAGGCTGCCACTCCTCAGTCCCCATTGACATGTCGACAATATTCAGAATTGCCTAATGACACCAGTTTAATTAGGGGGGAGGATGATGGGACCTATGGAGGAAAGGGGACTTTTGGAGTGAGAGTACGTTAGATACTACGGTGAGTAACTTAATTATTCTTATGTCTCGTCCCCTTTACTCCATAATGTTTGGGAAATTACAACTGAATGTAGCCCCAGCGTGGAGAGGAGACCCTCCTTAAGAAAACAGGTTTCTTAGAACCACCTGCCCATAAGCTGTATAAGACCTAGAGGCGGCGTCCAAACAGTAGTGTTTATAGAAAGCCAAAAGGGAGGCCCAGGGGGCCGCCCTGCTGATGACCTGCCACAGCACATGCCGTTGGAATGCGATGGCCGTGGCTTTGGCTCTGACCGCATGGGCATGTAAGTTAGCTGGTACCGACTTGTGTTGCCCCTCATAAGCCTCCTTGATGGCCGCGACCATCCACCTATGGAGCCTGATAACCGGGCCTTGACTCACTGAAAGTGACAAACGGGGCGTCCGACTTGTGGAAGTCCTTGCTCCTGTCTATGTAGTATTTCAGGGCGCGTCTGACATCCAGACAGTGCAAGACCCTCTGAGGCTCATCCTTGGGGTCGGCGTAGAACGTGGGTAAGACTATCTCCTTGTTGAGATGAAGGAGGTCGTCACCTTGGGTAGGAACGCAGGGTGCATTCGTAGGACCACCTGGTCCTTGTGACAATTGGCATAGGTCTCTGATGCCACCGGAGCCTGAATCTCGTTGACTGCGAGCGTAGGTGATGCCCACGAGTAGAGCTATCTTTATGGTGACCAGCCTGATGTCCGCGGATGCCATTTGCTCGAAAGGTTTGTGCGCCAAGGCGCCCAACACCACATTGAGGTCCCACACAGGGTGTGGTTTCTTTATAGGCGGGTAGAGTCTGTGGAGACCTGCCAGATGCCACTTGACCACTGGGATGGAAGATGAGAAGAGGCCCTCCTCCGAATTCCTGTAAGCCCCTATGGCTGCCAGATAGGTGCAGCGTCTGTCCACCTATACGCTGGAGTTTGCAACGTGTGCTGAGAAGGAGAGCATGTCGTCCAAGGTGCACCTAAGAGGGTCAATCCCCTTAGAGTTGGCCCAATAACGAAATCTAGACCATTTACTCCTACATTGGCTTCTAGTAGCCTTGCTTCTAGTTCCCCGGATGAACTGTAGGTTAGCTTGAGAGAGTTCAATTGTTTCAACCTGAACTGCTCAGTAACCACGCTGCAAGGGCTAGTTTGTGAGGAGCGGGGTGGAGTAACCTGCCCCCCTGCTGGTCCAGGAGAGGAGCCGGGCCCAACGGGAGGTGAATGGGTGGCCTGTCCAATAGGTTGAGTAGCCCGGAGAAACAAGGTCTCGCGGGCCACCATGGGGCTATCGAAATGATGCTGAGGTGACAAGATTCCTTTATCTTGCAGACCACCCTGTGGACCAGGGGTGAGGGCGAGAAGGCGTATGCCGTCATGTTGTTCCACCGTATGTGGAATGCATCACCCAGGGAGCCAGGGATCTGCACCTGCCAGGAGGTGAACTGCTGGCATTTCCTGTTGTCCCGGATGGCAAACAGATCCACGCGGGTATGGCCCCACCTGAGGAAGTTCTCCTTCAGTACCAGGTCGTTCAATTGCCACACGTAATTGTCTACCCCAGTCTGCTGAGTCTGTCTGCCTCCAGTTGAACTCCCCTGGGAGGTGGATTGCAGTGAGGTAGATGTTCTCCAGTGCCCACTCCCACATGCTAACGGCTAGATTGCACAGTAGAGGGGATCTGATACCCCCCTGCTTGTTGACATAGACAACTCCACCAGCATGTACTGTCTGGATAAGAACTGTCTTGCCCTCTAGGAGAGGGAGAAAGGGCTTGAGAGCCAGCCATATGGCCTTCAATTCCAGCCAATTGATATGGGACTCCTGCTGAGTCCAGACACCATGGATGCTGTGGCTGTCCAGAGTGGCTCCTCAGCACTCTAAGGAGGAGTCTGTAGTAATGGTGACCTGAGGGGCCGGCTGCTGGAAGGGCTTGCCCTGCCGCAGGTTGAAGTCTGCAGACCACCACATGAGGTCTGGGTGGAGAAAGGGAGGAATGTCGACTGGTTCCGCTTGGGAGCACTTCTCCTGATTCCATGAGGCTGCAAAGTGCAGCTGTAATCTCATCTTGAGCCTTGTGTGGGGGACGGCCAACAGGACCGCCACCATTATACCAAACAGATGTTGGTACCACCAGGTCGAGGTCACTGCCCTGGAGAGGAAGTGAGAGGTGGCTTTCTTGATGGCCGCTATCTTGTCCTCAGAGGGAAAGACTCTCCTGGAGCACGTGTCCCAGATGAGGCCCAGGAAGGTCAGGGTTTGTAGGGGCTGCAGCTGAGACTTCTTGAGATTGATAGTGAATCCCAGGTTATGGAGTGTATTCATCAGTGCAGAGGAGGTATGGTGAACCACCTCCGGAGATGTAGCTGGGACCCAGGTATGGGTAGACATGGTGGCCCTGGGCCCTGAGGGGGGCTGCCACTGCATTCATCAACCTGGTAAAGACCCTGGGGGCTGAGTCGAGGCCAAAGGGTAGCAACTTGTATTGGCAATGGCAGCCCATGATCTTGAACCACAGTAAGGAAAGATGCAGCTGCTGCAGTGGAGGGGGATTGGAAAAAGCCCTTGCCCGCCCCCCTTCTGTTTACTCCGGTGCTGACTCAGAGAATGGTCAGGTTGCCTGCACCTTCGTTCTTGAAAGCCCCGGAACCAGCCAAAGGATCGCCCCTTGTCAGAGCATTGCTGTGACTGGGTGTAGGCCTTGGGCGTGGCCTTCGTAAGATTAGATAAAGATTTAGCCGTTTGCGAGCTGCTGTTCTTTTTATCCAATTCTTCATCCGTGGTGGAGTGAAAGAGGTTACTACCCTCGAATGTAAAGTCCAATATGCATTCCTGGACGTCGGGGTTAAACTTGGTAGCTCAGAGCCAGGCAGTCCTTCTCATCAGATGGGCCGGCCAGAGGTATAGATGTGGGCCACGGTGGAGTCCATGATGTCCTGCACTACCAGCCTGGCTTCTCCTAGGCCAGTCTTGAAGCGCGCTTGGCTCTGCGCTGGAAGTTCTGGGAGGAAGTCCGCAATTTCCCACCAGAGCCTTTGGTTAACGGCTGCCAGCATGGCATCCATTTTTGCTTGACGCAGGTGCAAGGAGGCCGAGTACAGCTTTTTCCCGTACGCCTCCAAGATCTTCTCTTCCTTGCCTAGCAGCGTCGAGGACAAGGTGGTCGATGACGACTGAGGCTTAGAGTAGAGTGACGCTGCAGCGATCACTGAAGAGTGCGGTTGAGGATCGGCCGAAAGCAAGAGTGCATCTTCCTCCATCTGCTTATACTTGGCGTTGAGGCGCTGACTGACAGGTTGGTCCGAGTTTGCGGCTTGAGCCACCCCTTCTTGGACAGGGCAACTACGTCTTTCTGCATCGGGACCCCCGTTCTGGTAGGGGCTCTTCAGGTGAGGACTTCTGCCAAGACCCCCCCTCCTCGGGCTGCTCTACCTCAGCCTGAGGAAGGCCCAAATATTCTGCTAAACCTGCAAGGCGTACGTGGAAGGCCCTGGCTGAAGATGGCGTGTCCGGGTCCTCCTCCTCGTCCATGTCCACTAGAGTGCTCGGAGGGTCCGGAACTGGTGGAGGGGTGCTGGGCGCTGTGGGCTGCGGTGTGGACACCGGAGCCAGTGGTTGCAGAGGAAGCTGTTGTGGAGCTGCCTGTAATGTGGGATGCAGGGAAGCGGTGGCTGCGCTGGGGCCTGTGGCACCGGAGCCATAGGAGGAATGACTATGGGTGCCGATGGGGTGACCTGGGTAGCATGTCCCTGATGGCCCCCATCTTGGGAGTTCACATCAGCTCTAGGAACCTTTCGAAGAACCTGTCTTCGGAGGCTGTAGAGATGGCAGGTGATATTGACAGAGTGGCTAAGGGCAACTGGGGCCAGGGCACAATCTGCTGGGGTGCAGGGGAAACCTGCCCTGCGCTGCTGATGGATAAACAGTATGCCACATACCTGGTTGACACCAGTCCCACCTTGTGACTCTTTCCTCCACCCGCTCCGCAAGAGGGGGTAGCGGATGAGCGGCCATCTTGCCTGCCATGGTGGCCATTTTGTCGAGTTGTGTGTCACGTGCCGAAGTCGTGGTGCCTGGCTCGCTGGAACCAGCCCCGTCTAAGACGCTTGGTGTTGGAACAAAAGGCCTATCTGACACCTCAGGCTGTGACCTGGAATGTTTATTGCCCTCAACAGAGTTGCCGGTAGTGCTGCGTGAAGGCGCCCCCCCTAGGACATGATGGCGGTACTAGGGCGTTGCCCCTCGGGAGTAACCCCGGTAAAAGAACCTTGTGGTCCCTCCGCACTGAGCCCGGAAGGATTCGGAGACCCCTCGGCCATGAGGCTAGCCTTAATATGTGTGCTGGTGCTAGAACCCAAAAGGTTCCTCCCGGTCGGGTGCTTCCTTGGGAAGGAGTTGCCTTTACGGGGTGCGATGGTGAATAGAGACCTTTCTTTTGCTCTAGAGCAATGTTTGACGACGTCCTTTAGGTCCTCCTGAGGTGACTTCTGGAAGAGCTCTCTCCACCTATCTAGCCTGTTCTTCAGTGCCCGTGGAGTCAGTGTGTCGCACACGGAACAACCTTCCCAACCGTGGTCGGGGCAAAGTCAAAGGCAAAGGGCCTGGGGGTCAGATCTAGGAAAGAGCCCCTTGCAGGCTGGACACCTTCTGAAGCCCGCTGAAGTCCACATGCGCTAGGGAGGAGCGTGGCGTTGGAGGACCAAGTACCTAATTGAAAAGAAAAAGGCAAAGACAGAAGAATATCCAGGGAAGAGCACGTGGTATTACATGTCCGAAGCCAAACCCAGGAGCGCTGGGGAATTCAGCCTGTTCCCATCGATGCGGAAAAGCAGACTGGGGCTGGCGGCAGAGTCAGGTGAGCGCATGCTCCCAGGACCGTGCCTCTGCACACCTCTAAATTTAAAGGGGAAGAAGATTTTCCTGGTGAAAAAGGTTCCGTCTCCCGTCCGTCGCGAGGGACGCCCATACAGTATGGAGGAAAGAGGATGGGACGTAAGAGTATAATGCTGAGCTCCCCAGATTTGAGCAAATCTTCTGCAGCTTGTCGCTAGTGCACGAGTTTCTTGTAAATACAAGTATGCAGGCCCTGTGTTGTTCAGCGTGCAGCTACAGTTTACGCATCTTTGCATGGCTGCCCAGTCCTCTGATGTTCCAACTCATGCACCCCAGTGTGTCAGCCGCCATCTGGCCATTGTAGATGGTAAGTCATGGCACCAATATGGGTCAGTAGGAAACACCTAGTCAAATACAAACTTGGGAGTTGTAGCCCTCCGATAGCCCTGTCACTCATGTCAACCATTTTATATTTACCATACCCCACCCTCCCTCCCACCTCACCCACCCTCCTCCCACCGCCCAATCAGGGGGGTGAAAACCCCATAACTGTCACGGCTCGCTCCCTTCGCTCCCGTTCCCGCCACTTGGGGGCATGTTTTGGGGTTTCTTCCCTACTGGACCTTTCCTCTGAACCTTATGCTACAGTGTCCTGATGAATTGGGAGTGCTAAAACCTTATTTCCCAAATTACTTCCCTTCCGGATCCATTCCAGGTTTTTGGCAGCCAGCATGCTACTGCTACTTTAATCAAATGACTATGCTTCCCAGAATGCCTGGCTCACTGCCTCACCTCCTCCCTTGCAGGACAAGGCTGGGTGGAGGATAGGCAACACCTGTGGCTGCAGGTGCAGCAGGCGACACGCCTGAGGGGTGTGCTCGTTAAGCAGCTTTAAAAGCCTCAGTGTGCTTCAGTCCAGCGCTGGTCATTGTTGCAGCGTTCCTGTCTTGACTGGTCCCTTGTTCCTGGTTCCTAGTTTTTGTGCCCAGTTTCTAGTTAGTGGTTCTTGTTCCTTGTCCTGGAATTCGTATTTGTATGCCTAATTGATTTCTGCCTTTTGGAAATCCCTTTCTCCCTTTCTCTGTCTGCAGGCAGCCTTTCTCTGAGCTTTCCCTTTGCCTTAGCCCAATTGCCTGTGTTCACAGTTTCCTAGAAATTGTCCTTTGCTACTGAAAGACTTGTTGCATTAATCTTTCCTTTACAGGTTTAGTTTCCTGCCTTTTCACCTTGGATGGGTGGGAAAGTTTCCCTTTTGATATCGTTTTCACTGCTCCTGATCCTTGCCTTCTATTGGGATCCATGCCATGTTTTCCTTTACACTTTTACATTTATTTCCTATTTTATTATTAGGTGTGGGAAGCTGTTGTAACTAGCTCCTGTGTGATTATCTTTTGTTTTCCACACTGTACTATTCCTTCTTGCCTCTTGACTTGGGCTTAGGTATTTAGTCATCCTCACTCTTTGCCTTTACTGCCTTCTGGGTTCTTGTTTGATTTACAGGGTTGTGGGTTAGTACTGACTTTTGAGTGGTCTTTCCGGTCCTCGTGAATACGGACATCCAAGTGGTCTTTCCGGTCTTCGTGAGTACTGGCATTCATGTGGTCATTCCGGTCCTTGTGAGTACTGTTTCCAAATTCTTTATTCAGTACCGTCTAGAGTGTCAGTTTACAGATTCTGTCCCTGCTTGCCCTCTACGTGGGCTTAGCGCTGTCAGTATCTGTAATAGCATAGTGGGTAAGGAGTTTGCCGACTTTCCTTTCAGTCAAAAGGAGGTTCTAAGTGCTTACCCTACATTCCTTTTCATATAGTGGTATACGCGAGTCTTGGGTATTGAATGCACGTTGTTACATTCAAGGTTGTTTACTGTGTATTTTGTGCACATTTCCCCCGCCATATCCATCGCCTTCTTCCTTTCCTGACAATAACAGAGATAACAAGAATTGCAACTTAGCATAGGGGGGACTGCAAGTTGTACAGCCGTGCCCACAAAACAGCAGAGTAGAGTAGAACAGGTATGAGATGCACATTAAAATGTAGTTAGAGCTTACGCAGAGGGGAAAGCAGTGAATGGCAACAGAAGCCCAGCGCAAGCACAAGTATAAGGAGTCCTGCGTTAGTATCTTAACTACGGTCTGTAGAGTCAGTTACTAGTATAATGGGGAGATTACCAGACTCATCCAGGGAAGTGTTGGTCCAGGAATGTCATTGCTTCTTCAGGGATTGTGAAAAAGTAAACTTTCTCAGAGTGCTCCACTCTCAACTTGATGGGAAATAGCATAGCATATTTGACCCTGAGGTCGCGACGTCTTTTTTTCACTGTCATGAAGACTTCCGTTCCTGCTGCACTGCGATGGAGAAGTCAGGATAAAGGTGTATTCTATTAGATCCTAACAGGAGCTCACCTTTGGCCCTGGCAGTCCGTAGCAGTGCATCCCTGTCTCAGTAATTCAAACCTCTGGCAATTATTG
Source organism: Ambystoma mexicanum (assembly GCF_040938575.1). NCBI lineage: Eukaryota > Metazoa > Chordata > Amphibia > Caudata > Ambystomatidae > Ambystoma > Ambystoma mexicanum. The sequence goes on along the minus strand of NC_090925.1, from coordinate 829,581,870 downwards.
GGTGGGGAGGGGCTCCTGGTTTTGGCTTTGTGGTCAGTGACCGGAGTGCATGTTCTATGGCAAAGTGGGCCAAGAGCTTGGGGCCCTCAAGCAGGGAGAGAAGAGTGCGCTCAACGTAATCCTCCATAGATCCAGTAAAGTAAACCTCAGGGACCCCAATAATGTATATATTATTGCGATGTTACCGGGACTCCAAATTACTTGTTTTTCTTGCTCACAATTTGCACCTGCTTGATGAGCGCGGTCAAGTCTGCTCTGAGCACGTTAATGTCGTCTTCCGCCACCCAAACTCTGGTCTCGACTGCAGTGACACTGGTATCCGTCTTCTCCATGCAGACCTTTATGGTGCTGATCGTGCCACTCATGTCGTCAAGTGTAGTGTTGAGGGTTGTAAACCCTTCCCGCATATAGTCTGTCGGTTGTAGCTCCGTGGGCTCCCCAGTGGGTGAGAGAGAAGGGCCCCCAACCACGTCGCTGGTATACCCTGGTTCCTTCGCGGAGTGTTTGGCGAACATGTTTATGGAGCTCTGCTTTTTGTCACCTCCTTTAGTCATGGCTGCTCCCCTGGTTAAGGTTGCCTATAGATGGGCTAGACAATGGAGCGCTGCCTGCAGGCACAGAGGGTGCAATATCCAGTGTGTTACCCCTCACTGAGGCTATTAGACGAGTAGGTAATGACAGCGATGCCTGAAGAGCTGGTGGTAATCTGTCCACAGCACTGCGGTTGGCCGGGTCAGTCCTAGGAGGTCTGCAGCTTCAGTTGTGTAGGAAATGATTTTCTCTGCAGGGCTGTACGTTGAGGCCCAAGTATAGCAGTTATTTCAAAGACACAGCACAGTGAGTAGTCAAGGCAGGAAGGGCACTTAAGATGTTCGAGATAATGTAGTGCAATAACATTGATGAGGGGCCCCTTCACTCAAGGAGGGAGCGGGAAGACACCATGACATGTGTCTCAGGGAATAAGGAATCCGGGTGCCTCAACGCGCTGTCACTCACCGTTCAAGTGTTAGCCAAGGCAGTCAATCAGTTTTGTAGATTCCAGGGTGTCGGGTCAGCCAAGGCAGAAGTAGTGGTTATGTGCACACTGGGGCCAGCCGGCAGTCCCACACAGATCGGGCCAAATCAAGGCATCAGGTCAGGTGTCACCCAGTCTCATGTATTAGGTGCACCAGCGTTGGCAGGAGGGGCACCCCAACCTCAATGTCGCTGGGGAGGGAGGCACACGTCGGACAGCTGCTGCAGATATGGGTAGCTGATGTCTGGGGTTGGCTGGGATAGGAGTGTCACTGTCTAATCCTCTATCCGCAGTATTTGGTGGGTTTTGTGCCAAATATTGGTGTGTGTGCGTGCACTTCCACGCGAAGGCCATCGGATCGTAGCAACCGGGCCAAGCAGTGTATTCACTTGCACACGGCTCTTCACCTACCGAGAAAGGAGCATCTGGCTCCAAGTGGGCATCCGGGACCCGTGGAACGTCACTTTTTGCTACCTGTCACAAAATCCTATTGGTAGGAAAATCTGACAGGAATTGTAAAGTCATTTTTTGCTACCCATCAGAAAATCCTACTGACAGCAAGCATTCGGCAAGCCACCCAGGGGTAGGAAAATCTGACAGCCTGACCTGTCATTTTTTCCTACCCATCAGAACATCCTACCGAGAGCAGGCATTGGGGAAGCCACCCAGAGGTAGGAAAAAGTGATGGGCTAGGAAAATCCTACCGAGAGCAGGCATTGGGCAACCCACACAGGGGTAGGAAAAAGTGACAAGGTAGGACAATCCGACAGCCTGATTATTGTGTAAATATAGATTGGGGTGTGTGAAAATCACCCCTCCAACAAAAGGGCCCTGCCTCTCTGACTTTCAATCCTGATGAGACCCCTGGCCCAGGCCAGATCCCCCATGAATGAGGGTCTTGTGGAACGCCAGGCACCCCCTCCCTTCTCCCTGACATCAGCATGATTTGCCCTGCCACGCCTCACGTTACTGCTGGAGGAGATGGCTCATCCGGGCAGTACTGAGCCTCGAGCACATCAAACAAGATCTAAGGCCGGTGCACCCCCTCACCCACGCCCTGGGCCGGTGTAAAATGGCTTAGGTGTGTAGACACTGCCCTAAGCGCTGCTCATTACCAACAGAGTATTGTGCTCATTTATCGACCTCAGCAGGTTAAACATCAAAGCTTTCTCTGAATACGGAACATGAGGGAAGAAACCTGGGCATGTTCTGCAGTGGGGGCAGCGAGGGGGGTGAGCGGATGGATGCGAGCACGCACGTATGTGTGAAAGAGCCCAGTGGGGCATGGAGAAACATCCACAAGGGCTGAGAGGCCAATGTGGACATGTCTGCATACAGTCTGGTGCAGCAGAGGTCCACTAATGGCAGCGTTCTCTCTGGCCATTTTATGGTCACAGTAAAAAGAGCTTCCTGGGGGGGCAGGAGGGTCTGGGGGTGGGGGGGGGGGGGGGGACACACAAACATCTCAGAGGCAATATGCCCTGGCCTTTCTACAGCACAATTCCAATCATGGAAGTGACTTTTGAATAAGTTGCCATAAGTAAGCAAAATGGGAAACAAAAGCAAATGCAAGTTATTTAAGAACAAACTTACCTGGAAAGGCAGCAGCAGTACTACTCAGGGACTCTTCACCTTTCACTGTTCAAGTCAGCAAACAAAGAGGGCTAGTACTCACCAAACCTGTGCATATAAGCAGTTCCCCGTCTCCCACTATCCAGCCTTGCTCCTGGACAGCCCCTCACACCATGCCCCAGTATTCGGCCAATGTCCTTCTGCCTCCTCCCATCCTCTTCACCCCAGCATGCCCTCCCTTTTATCACACTCTCCCATTTGCCAGACGCCCCTCCCCCTTGGAGCTGCCTGCATCCCTTCCCCCCCCAAGCCGGTGAATCTCCATGGCGGGTGGGGGGCTAACCACTAGGTGTTAGGTGTGGGGGCCACCAAGAGGCCCAAGTGGACAGGTCTGCATACATACTGGTGCAGCAGAGGTCCACTGCACACTTTCAGTATTCATTTCTGCATGTATATAGCGCTACAGGCTTCTGCATTTTGGAGCTTGTAGTATTTATTATATGTCAAATTTAATATGGAACTCCAAGTTCCAGGGTGCAACGCGAGTTGACTAAAATTATAGGAGCGTCCTACCATTTCACACACCATGAGGAGAAACTATACCATTTGGTCACAGAACAAGTGTGCTGATAATTGTCCAGTAATCAGGGTATGTGCAAAAAGAAAGATGTTTTTGGAGGGGACACCATTGTGTTACCTGACTGGCATACTTTTGTGTTCTTCGCTTGTGTTTGAGCCGGGATCATGACCTAATCCTGTTAAAAGTTAAATAATGAACAATGTGCGCATAACGTTTAGTTTCCTCTTCAGGGCAAGATAGCTCTAGGAGCTAATGCACTCCCTACAAGCAATCAGCTATCAACCACCTGGTCGTGCATTGACATCATGTCAGGGTGCACAATGCTCAACTCTTCTTAATTCGTTCCTGTCTTGATATTGGGTAAATGGTGCTAGGGACCAGCCCTTGGGAGCAAAAATTACCCAATTCAGCCCAAAATACAGGTTCTATTGTGCCGAGCAGTGAACTCATGCTAGTGACAAATGACACCTTCAAAAAGTTTTAGTATTTATTCTAAACAGTGAATTTCAGCAACATCTTGGGATTCAAGTTAGAGAAGATTACAAAGCACAAAACTTAAAGAAATGCAAAATATAGAGGAACATAGAACTTAGAAAAACATAGAGAAACACAGTCTTACGCCCCTTCAATCAGCACTGGGAGACCCTGGCCCTCATAAGCTAGCTGTAACAAGCCCCGCTCAGAGGACAGCGCTGCAGGGTGCCGACAGAGCCATAAATTCCGGACACTTGATCTTGCTCGAACCAAGTCCACAGATCGATCTCCCACCTGAGTCATGTGGGCATGCATTTTTATAATCTCGTGCTGTCAGTCCATGACGCACAGTTCCAGAACTTTCCCTGTGCAAAATATAGGCTTGCTCATGGAAAAACCCAACTCTGTGAATTTCCACTGTGCTCCTTTTCTGTGCCCCTCCCTACTTGGAGCCCATCTGCGCGAAAGCTCAGGAATGTCTTATCAGTGCCTTCCCAGAGAAAGGAAGATTAGTTTAGAGGCCATGCAGGGCTACCGTTAGAAAGGCAAAATATTCTAAGGGAAGCCGAGATGTATTAACCCTATTTGAGCAAGCTCTAAAAGGCATGCACTCATAGCTTAGTGTTCATAGCGCTTAAGACTGGCTATCTAAGCGCTATATAGGTGCCATAATGTTCCAAACACTCCAATAATGTCTATTAGCTACAGAGCTGGGGCCTTCACCCTGCCTGTTTATCTACAATGCATAATGTGACCTACCACCCCTACTAGGCCTGCATATTCCTTGTAGCTCACTACTGCATAATGGAAGTGCTACAACAGACTACCGTCACCATTTTTGGCACATACTTTGAATAAACTATTGGCTTTCAGCGGCTAATGCTGTCATCTAAAGCCCTGATTGGCAAATTTGCAATTTTGTGTATCACTACAGTTCCAGATACATTTATTACAACTGTTATGACGCCCAGTGCCGGTCACAACAATTCTTAATTAACATCACGCTTCATTGCACCCAGAGTTCGCGTTCTATCTATACTGCGCCCGGTCTACTGGCGCTGAAATCGCTCGCACATCAGTCTCCTGCCTCGGTTTACTGCCCTAAATTCCTTAACCTTGTGCCTTAACCATTGGACAACCTACACCATTCACCACAAGGCGTTTGAGAAATGCTTGACCTGCGGTTCGGAAGCCGCTGTGCAATGTTTTATGTGCTCCCTTATGTGGGTCCCCCACCAAATGCATTCTGGTATCTGTGGTCCGGAGCCAACTATCGCAGTAAACAGAAGTTGGGTCAGTGCTGTGCTGTGCCAGGATTGGTGGAGGCTATGCTGGGGTGACCTAGGTGAGTGGGCATTGCAGTGAGTGAGCTACGATGGGCCAGTGCTGTTCTGGGGGTGGTTGAGGTGCTGGCTTCATCTGGGGCCTGTTGGGTGCCAGGTCTAAGCTAGAGTGGGAGGGTGGAGTGCTTGGAGGCGCTAGGGTTGGTGGAGGAGGTCCTACAGTGACCTGGTTGGGGGGCAGCGCTGTGGTGAGTGGGCTGCTGGGCTGTGCTAATGTGGGTGCAAAGGGCCTCATTACATGTTTGGTGTTCATTCAGTGCCCCCTATTCTTCATTACCATGACCGCCACTTGGTCCCATGAGTGCATCATGGGATTACAAGTGGTGATAATGTGTTTGTAATTCCCTGTGTGTGTGGTGCACAGGGCTCCATGCAGATTTGTGGTGGATTTACCAACAGCAGATTTGTTGCTGGAGGTAAAACCTCCACTTTATATCCAAATGTATAATTCAGTGGTTTGTGAAAAATTGCGGTACTGCTGCTAACGCCCAAAAAGTTGGCAGTAATGGAATTACCACTTTTTGCCGTGCCACTGAACTTGTAATGAGTCCCTTAAAGTGTGCTGCTTTTAGCTCAGTTGGGTGTGTGTTGTGCTCGATCGAGCTACGAAATGCTTGTGTGTGCTAAATGTTGCTTTTCTGAGCTATGGTATGCGTGTGTGAGCTAGGGGATGCTTGTGTGAGCTATATGATGCTTGTGTGAGCTAGGGTTTGCTTGGTTGATGCAGTGGGCGGGCATCAAGAAGATGCAATCTATGGCGGTGTGTGATGTCTTGAGAACAGCCTGTACTGGGATGTAATTGGGGGCTTGGCTATACAGCTCGGGTGAGTTTATGGGGGTGGGTGGGCTGCTGGGATGGGCTAGTGTATGGAAGGATAGGTCCACAAGACCCCCCTCCCCGACATGCCCCCCCTATGTGAGGTTCGTGGCTCGTCAGGGGCCCCCCTGTCACCAGGGCCCAGGTGACAGGGTGACTACTGATCGACACACAGGACTGATCATGCTGTACTGTAACAGACCATGGACACCATTTTGGAAAGCATCAGGACTCCATTTTAGATACTGACAACCTGAATCCCAACGAGACAGCCTGCCTGCGAATGCTGCAGCCTGGCCCCCACTCAGAGAGCCATGCCCTTCCCCTGGTGCCTCCGCTCCATGGCAGATCCGCTGAAGGCCCCTTCTCATGAGCAACCAGACATGAACAAGTATCAGAACAAACACTGTATCATTTACCTTCCGCAGTGCATCACTGTCCCTGAAGTGACCTGACTCGCGGTTCAAGTCTAGAAAATAACAGAAAACCATGCTAACAGAACAGGCCTCGACCCTGCATCTAGCCCGTAACATGTAAGATATATGATGTCAATATCCTCTTTGTATGAACCCTTGTCGATGTCCAACTACACTCCAATGCCTGACTGTTTACAAAGATTGCTATATTAAATATAAACATCCATGTTTAAGAAAGGGATAAAAATTCATAAGTATTGGTAAAGCAAGCATGGCCTCAGCTCATACACGATGCTATGTGTCTAGAAGACTTAATGAAAACAAATTGATACAGACCGCCTAGGGCTAACTAACAAATGCTGCCAAGTACAAAAGGAAGGCAAACAAAGCATTACTGCAAGCATGTGTGTGTGTGTGTGCATAGAGGGACACGTTTAAATGCACAAGCCAGAATGAAAATGTATTATTGCCTCTGAATGTATTGCTTTTATGCTACTGAGTATGCCATCAAACCTAATACTACCTCATGTGTTATTCAGCTACTACCGTATGACATTGCTAAAATATAGTTGTCTGATGTTTAATGATGAATGAACACTGCCAAAATATTGTAGACAACTATAAAATATACGAATGTATAGACAGTAGAAATGTGTAAACACTTTAATATTACCAACTTTATTAATTATTTCCTTGTTTTACATAGTGTACAGCCCAAGCACAGAGAATTGCTCACACACACACACCCCCAAGGCCATCTCCCCTCGCCTCCCACCAAGGCATGCCAGGACAAGCTGGTGTGCGAGCAGCACAGCCTCACCTCCCCCCATTCTGCTGGACCCGCTTCAAGTATTCACCCCCCCGCCCCATGTCCCAGACCGCCATGGTCGGCCAAATGAATCATTTACAACCCGGTCCTAAAACCCCACCGCCCCAAGGGGCCATAGGTACACCCTCGCTGATCCAGTGGTACTCCGGTTCACCCCAAGTTAATGGGCCTTGCAGAACAGATATTCATCCCTGTACTAACACATCATAAAGTAATTCTTCACTACATCTCACGACACCCGAATGACAGTGCAGCTCACCCCATGCCCTCAGACCAAACCCCCAGGTTTATGACACCCGGTCAACAGGTCAGAAGTAACAGTGTCTTGATGTATCGGTAGAGCTTCACATTATATGTATTCCTCCTGTGTCTTATTAACCCTTAGAGTAACTAGGATTTACAGGACAACTGGAATTATCTAAATGAATGAATGTTGTGCGTGTGGCCACAAGGGCAGAATGTCAGGGCACCCGTCCATCAACGACACTGACCGTGCCCGGCCTGGCAGCCCCACCCCGATGAGCCCAGCTGACCTATCCGCCCCACGTTGGCACCACGATGATGTCCACCAACCACGAAGCGGCTCGTCACAACTGCACCTATAGTTAGTCGACGCCACCCAATCCCCAAGATTATGTGCCCCTTATAGTGTATAGGTTTCCATGACGAAATTTTTTAATAAATAAGTGTCTTTGCAAGCTCCGAGAGCGCTCGGTCTGACAATAGCAGAGTCCTTTGCATGCCCCATTTGATTCGATAAAGAACCTTTTTACTTTTACCCGCACTTGGTCTTAGCCTCATTCCCTCTTGGGGTTGTCCTTTGCTGCCTCTCATTGTGGGGAGCGTAATGCCTTTTGGGGACGCTTGCCTTCAGTGGTGACCCCGACGTGATTACATTTTTAAATTTCATCATCGTCCCCTCTGGCACGAGAGATTCCGGGCGGCAGTGGAGACGCACGGTGCGCTCGCTCAAGAGAGCTGCCCGTCTACAGCAACTGGCATGCTTAGACATGCGCACAGAATAAAACAAAGGGTACGGGACCCTGCTCCAAAAAAACCCTTTGATTACCGCTCGCCGGAGCCGGGGGGCGGCCTTTGAGTGTGTGGCAGCTCTGCCTGGATGGACCCAGTCCGGAGAATCCGGTTTCAAGATGGGCATGTGAGCATTAAGTGTGAATGAATGTAAAGGGAGAAGGGGAAGGGAGTCATAGTACACAAGGTCATTTAGAAGGGGTACTGTCAATCATTAATGCTATTTGTATTTACTTTACTTTTTCTGTATATGGCCATTAGGATAAAAAGGTGAAATAAGAGAAGATAAGAGACGGGAACCTAGCTCTGCAACGGGGTAGAAGGCGGCGCTGCGTAGTGCCATCTCAACTAGTACTGGGAATAAGTTAAAAAGTGGAGAGTAAAATAAAAGTGTCTGATAATAGGGAGACCCAGTGAATATGTTAGAAACTGCTACTTTCTTTTTCTTTCTCTTTCCTCTATAGTCAGGGTACCGTAGTGTTGAACAAAAGATAAAAGGTTTAAAAGGTTTAGGGACAATTGATGATCTAGGGAAAGAGATCCTTACTAGGGAGAGAAGCACAGGGCCAGGAGAAAAGGGAGGGGTAAATGTTATGTGTTGTATGTCTAAAGTCCGTTAAGTGCCTGTCCCATGTTGCATATGTTACGTTAACCATGTTTTAATCAATTGCAAATAAATTATGTTGAATTGATGACATTGTATAGCTCTATGGTATGGTCATAGTAAGTGTGATCCGGTAATATTTTTTAAACTGAAAACATAATATGGGGGCGGAAACACCCTTGGCCCACATCTGTAAAGATCTACCTGGTTATGCTGAACGCATAAAGAAATACCACGATCAGTGGGTCACAGAACTGAAGGGAGAAGGACTACCCCAAGTATGGCCAGAATGGGGATCGTTTGATAAGAGTGTCCTAGATATGGTGGCCACATGCATATTCATGAAATACAAAGGAAAACAATTTCATAATAGAAGAAAAATACTAGATTTGTGGAGGTTGTTTGAGGAAGGGCCTTCCCTCAGAAGGAAGGAGTCGGTGTCTAACCTGCCCTCCACAGTTGATAGTCCCTTACTCATATCTGAAGTTAGAAAGGAAGAGGTAGGAACAGAGGGATTGATTGAGGTGACACGATTGTACCCCTCCTAAACAAACCAGTGCCAGCAGAAGGTTATAGTGACCCCACATATGTGCCCCCTGCTGCAGCACCTACAGCCACCCCACAACCAACTGCACCACCCCCATTACGAGGGCCCCAGACAGCACGGACAGGTAAGCACCCCTGCAGTAGATATAGAAAAATTGATGGAGGACCTAGATTCCAGGCTCTCCATGGCAAGAGATGAGTTATCTACAATAAGAAATATATGTGAGCAGAATGGAACTAATGTTGTTAGAGGTGAGCAAACACCGAGGGCACAGGCACTTGACAAGTCATTTGAAGAGGGATGGAAGAAAGGGGAAATACTGTTCAGAATTCAGGAAGAGCCAACTCGAATAATAGAACTGGGGCCACAGGAGATGGATGAAAATACAGGTGATGAGGGAATGGCTACCGGGGGCATGGAAGAATTGTGGTGCGATATTGAAGACGAACAGGAAAGTGGGAGGTTGAGTGTGGCTATGGGAGGAGGGTCCGGTAGAGGAGAAGAAACATCACTGGGAAGAACAATGGAAGAGGAATGGACAGGAAGGTTAAGGAATAGAATGGGCAGAATGGCACCGTTAGGAAGGAAAGGATTGAAGGTGAGTACTGGCAAGACGACAAAGGGCAAACTACAACTCCCATTGATACATAGGGGAGGTGAGAGACCAAATTATATACCCTGGGCTCAGATGGACAAAGCCAATTTGTTAAAATCATTGCCCCTGCTATCAAGAGGGGCAAGTAAGTGGATATATGCATTCGAAAAGCACACTGCAGGAGTGCCATTAGCAGTAGGAGATGTCAAAAGTCTACTAGTATCGGCAGTGGGAGACCAAGCAGATAGAGTGTGGGCAAAGGCTGGCTTCCCAGGAGTGACACTGGATTGTGATCGCCATGATGGTGCATCTTTTAACAGTGCGCGCGAGTGTATGGGATGCATTAAGAGAAACATTTCCAGATTTACAATCAGTAATGCAGTGCACAATGAATGATGGGGAGGATGCTATGGATTACATTTGTCGGGTGCAGGATATGTGGAGAGCCGAAATGGGCACGCCCTGGTATCAGTCAACATCTTTATTTTACTTTATAATAAAGAGAGGACTCCCTAAAGGAGTACAAAAAGCACTTGACAAAATTCGGAGGGATTGAAGCAAAAGGGTGGCCGGAAATACAAAGCATAATAGTACACCACTGCAAAAGAATAAAGGAAAGGGAGAAAGATTGCTCAGAAAAGGTTGGCAGATGAGGCCAAGCTAGTAGAAACGAAACTTGTGAAGGTCGCTGCAGCTGTGGCGGCGCTCCCCCACGACAGGGAGGGGGAAAAGGAGGAGGGGCTGGTAGCAATACAAGGGAGGATGGCAGCAAATTGGGCAGGCAACGGGCAGCCACAGTGGAATGGACAGGAGCAATACGGAGGTCCGCAGTGGCAAGAGTGGGCCCCCGCGGAGGACGAGGTGGGTACAGGGGCCGCAAAGGAGGTGGTCAAGGGTACGGGGGAAATGGAGGGTATGGAGGACAAGGTCCATGGGTGGGGGGGCAGGGGAACTGTTGGAATTGTGGAAGGTGGGGATATTTTTCACGAGAATGCAGAAGTAGACCAAACAATGTGTATCAAGATATCGAACAAAGTGGTCACCCTCACCCGGGCAGCCCCTATGGATTACCCATGGGAGGACCACAAGGGCAGCCAGAGCGGGGGTATGTAGAACAGCGAACAGAACTCCCTCACAATGTACAGCCGCATCCACAAAACCGCGACCACATGCAATACACACAAGGTAACCCCTTTGCCACGACTGCTAACGGTGCACCAGCCCTGTATGGTGGGGTGGCGGTGGTATCAGGGAATGTCTTCAGTCAAGGGGGGGACATGAGACATCCAGCATAGGACAGCCCACAGGGAGCACTAAACAGTTCATATTTATGGTAGACTCGGGAGCTGAAAAATCATGTTTACGTGAAGGACGGTTCCCGTTATCTAATCGTAAATTGGAGACGCAGGGGTTCTCTGGGGCTGTTGTCGAAGTTCCTTACACAGAATATTTAGACGTCACAGTGGGGGGTAAGACAGTGAGAGCACCCCTACTATACTACGAACAGTCACCGATTAACTTGCTCGGAAGGGACCTTCTCAGCAAGCTTAATATGACTATCTCCTTCACGGAAAGAGGGATAGTTTGCTCCACCCTAGGGATCTGTCCTTTGCGTGTAATGCTGGTGGTGCATGCACGAGCAACAGCACCAGAAGTGCGTGGCATACCGGTGGATCCCAATATGTTTATCCAAGGACTGAAAACAGTGGCACGAGTAGTACCGGAGTTGAGAGCTGGAATGGCGAGTGCCAGCAGAATTCATTTTCCGACCAATAGCACGCCCAGAGATTGTGCCAGGCACAGTGATGTCCCTAGATTTACATGCAGTTCAAATCTCAGCCAAGAGAATAGCCGTAATTGCAATGGATGTACACAGCTGCGAATGGCGCACAGTGTTGTGCATCAATGCTGACATTGCATTGCAGGATCTGTCAGACGAAGACCTTTTTTCAGACTCTGAAAGTGACAGTGAGATAATAATGGAAATAGCAATACCCTGTGACATCATAATACAAGAAAGGCAGGTGCTAGTACAGCTGATGGCAGTGGTGGGGGCACCGCCTTCCTTCTTTGATGATGATATGAAATTAGTGCCCAGTAATCTGTGGACTCCAGACCCCCATGATGTGGGATTACTGCATGGAGTTACCCCAGTCAAAATAAAACTTAAACCTGGGGCCATTCTGCCTAGGGTAAAACAGTACCCATTGTTCCGAGAAGCAGAGGAGGGGATAAAAGAAACAATCAGTGCATTACTGGCCCAAGGAATAATAGTACCTTCAAATTCGCCATGTAATGCTTGTATCTACCCGATTAAAGATCTACGCCCACTCAATGACGTCATTCGAAAAGAGTTCCCTTTGGTCCCTAATCCTGCATCGAAACTGTGCAGCATCCCCAAGAAAGCCTCACATTTCACAGTGGTTGATTTGAAAAATGCCTTCTTCTCCATCCCATTGGCAGAATAGTGCAGGTATTTAACAGCCTTAACACTGAGGGGAAAGAGGTAGGAACATTGTAGGTTACCCCAAGGGTATTGTGAGAGCCCCAGTATATTCAATCGCATCCTCCATGAAGATTTAGGAAGCATGACAGCCGAGAGCACAATTATTCAATACGTAGATCATTTGCTCATCTGCGCACAGAATGAGGAAGACTGCAGAAAAGATTCCGTCACTCTTGACATTGTTGACCCACAAAGGATACAAGGTCGACAGAGGGAAGCTTCAGTACTGCCAACCAGAAGTGTTGTACTCGGGACAGCTAATATCAAAATATGGCAAAAAGATAATACCAGACAGAGTAGATGCCATTTCAGCAGTGAGAAGACCAAGTACAGTGAAGGACATGCAAACATTTCTAGGAATGTGTAACTACTGTAGAGCATGGATATTAGATTATGCAGAATACACAAGACCACTACTGCAGGCACTCAAAGAGGCTCAGCGGGAGAACAGAGAAATCCAATGGTCAGCAGAAATGAGTGACTCATTTACCTCACTCAAGGAATTGATTAAGCGCACTGGTACTCGCGAACCAAGATTATGACCGTGAGTTTTACCTGTTCTCCCACTGCAAGGGGATCCTCATGACAGCAGTGCTAACAAAAAAAACATCCCTGGGACACAAGCCACTTGCTTACTACAGTGGCACATTAGACGCAGTGATGCAAGGACACTTTGCGTGCGAGCAATCTCTCGCAGCCGCAGCGTTCGCCATTGAAAAAAGTGCAACAATAGTGATGGGATGCTCTGTAACACTATTTGTGGAACACTCCCTATTTGCTATGTTAGAAAGATCAAAAAGCACACTGACGACACAAAGAGCAACTGCTTATGAAATAATACTGTCCAGTGCAAACATACACATAGTCAGATGCAAAACAGTAAACCCAGAAACATTCATTACAGAGCCATGCACATTAGAAGACATGCAAGAACACGACTGTGCCACTTACACAGGAGAGGAGGGGGAAGGCCCAGTGGCAAGTGAGAATGCCCTAAATGAAGGAGAGGTTTACTTCATAGATGGGTCAGCATCAATCGACACTGACACAGGGGAAAAACATGTGGTGGTGGCAGTTGTGAGATTGGAAGAAGGTGAGTACGAAGTGATAGTACAGCATCGCCTGCCCTCCCATTACTCAGCCCAAGCAGCTGCGTTTATAGCCCTCATTGAAGCATTACGTGCAGTGAAAGGATGTACAGTGACTATTTACACAGATTCAGCATATATGACTACTACGGTACACGGTGGGTTGGCAAGGTGGGGACGGAGAGGGTTTCGCACAGCAGATGGGTCACCTGTATAACATGCAGAGCTCCTGCAAGAACTTATTGAGGCGTTGAAAGAACCAACTATGGTAGCAATAGTGAAACGCCAATTCCACACGTCCAATACGGACGTTATCTCTTTGGGAAACGCTGCAGCAGACACCGCAGCCAAGGAAGCTTCCTATTTAGTAAAAGAAATAACAGGTGAGTACTTAGTGCAACAACAGGCAGTGGAGGAGCTTCCGGAAGGATACACCACCATGCCCGTGTCACAAATACTAGAGTTACAGGAAGGAGCAAGTGAGGAGGAAAAAGGGCTGTGGGAAAAGAGAGGTGGTAGTCAATCAGCAACAGACCTTTTGTGGTGCCAGAATAATACAAGGAAGGTGGGGATGCCCCTCAAACTCCTAGAAATAGCATTTCAGCAACTACACTTCCCAGCCCACAATGCTAAACAACACATAGCAGCAGAAATACAAGAAGACTGGTCTGTGCCAGGCCTCCAGGAACATATATCAAACCTAGCAATGGAATGTACAACATGTCAAATATACAATTCAGGAATGACACGGAAACACTCAGAGGAGCAATATCCAAACCTTCAGAGAGCTGCATATTGACTATTCAGATATGGGGGAAAGGTGTAATGGGGAATGGTATATGATAGTGGCTGTCTGTCCATTCTCCAGATGGGTTGAGGCTGGGCCGTGCGCACGACCTGATGCCAAATGCACGGCAAAGTTCTTAGTGAGGGAAGTATTCCCGCGCTGGGGAATTTGCGACGTGATTCACTTAGATAATGGCACTCATTTGGTTAACGAGCTGTTCAAGGAAGTAACTGCCCTGTTAGGAATAAAACATAAGCTATGCTCGATTTATCATCCGCAAAGCAATGGCATAGTTGAGAAGATCAACGGCCTCCTAAAAGGCAGGCTGTCAAAATTGTGTTTTTCACTAAAAAGGAATTGGGTCCGTTGCCTGCCTCTGGCCCTGTTCGAGCTGAGAAATCAGCCAAGCAAGGACCACCATTTGTCACCACACGAGATTGTGACGGGAAGATGTATGCATACAGCACACTCTCCACTCCGCAGACATTCAGATGCACACAGAAGTGCCACGATACTAGGAGAAGAGTTTACTAATTATCTGACAAAACTCACAAGAGCAGCCCACATGATATCAAGGCAGCTCGCACCAGCATTTACCCGTGAAGAAGGGAATGAGACAGTAACATTTGTCGAGCAAGGCCCACAAGGGCAGTTAATGCCAGGGGACCAGATTTATGTCAGAAGTTTTATACGGAGGTGGAATGCTCCAAGATTTCATAGCCCTTATGAAGTGATATTTTGCACAATGACTGCGGTGAAAGTAAAGGGCTTGAGATATTGGAAACATTTAACCGACGTACGTAAAGCATATGATAGTGTCCAAGAGGAACGCGAAGAGGAAGCACAGACAACAGCAGATAATCAACAATAAAGAGGAAAGCAAAATGATGCACATGAAACATGGATCGAGAGTAAAAAGATTGAAAATAAGAACAAATTTACAATACCAAAAGGTGTTCTGGTGATTAATGAAAGCCAACAATGAAAATACAAATAATGTTGGATTGTAAATATGGTTCATGGTTCTCTCTCTCTCTCTCAAGAAATGAAAATCTCAAGTGTTTAAGTATGCTTAATGTACTTTTATGTTTTAACATATAGGAGTAACCATGGCAACGAGCGGGCAGCCCACAACGAATAGTATTAGGGCAGTTAGAAATGTAAATAATGCATTTAATTGGTGTAGATATTCGTATGAATGTGGCCTGTTTGTGTGTGCTGTTTTATTCTTTATAATGATGTTTGGTCTCGTTACGTACTGGTTCATTTCATTCATCTCTGTTGAGATGAATGAAGGGGGAGGGGAAAACGAAACTAACACAAAGAATGCAACCAAAGTGGTCAAAGAGGGTGATTACTTAATATGGGATGGATTTCAGCTTGTATGGGGCTATGGTACAATCCCACCCAAAGCGCAACCCTCAATTAATATCCATAGCAGCTCAAGTATAAACCCAACCTCACTCCCAAATGTCTCGGAATATAATGTGTACAGTTTAAATGACCACAACCCTTCTGTCTTGTCATGGCTATACGATACTACTGCCACACCACCCTCATTAGAAGCTACTCCCACAACAGACATTACAGTACCTATAGGAGAAAAGGAAGAGAATGAAGAAATGTCACAGAAGCTTCTGTCTCTATATGATGAATGGGAAAAGGAGGGGTGCGAGAAAAGGGGGGCCAATATCACACATAGCCCGAGAAGCAAGCGGCCACCTCAGAAGCAACAGGAGGAAGAGGGAGGTGGGGAGGAGAAAATATGACGAGTACTATGGTCTGGGTCTAGACACAATAGAAGACCCGATACATCCACACCAGTCAAACAAATGGTATGCGGACATGAGTACCACCGCAAAACAGACAACCAACGAAAATTGTTATGTCTGTTCCCTGATCCCCCATGCCTCAGGCACACCTAAAGTTGTGTTGCCAAATTGCCTCTTGCAGATGCCCAATGTCTCCTTCATCTCACCTTGTGCAGAATTAAGAAGACCTTTCAGGCACACGAAGTATCGTTTGAAATGCTGCAGAATGAGAAAACCTGCTACTCAAGAGTGAAAGGAGTGACATGCTTGAAAGAACCTTTTTTTGTGATCAAAGGGACATTGTTTTTTGACAATAAATGTAAAGACGAAGAAATATCATGCAAAGCTGAGGCACTACGAGGGCTGACAGCAGAAAAATCACAGTGGGTCGAAAAAACATGCACGCCAGTCTGGAAAGAGCACATCACGAAATTGACCTCGGTGACCGCCATAGAAAAGCCGTTCAAACTACAAAAATAAATATCGTATGATCTATGCTTCCATGGGGAAGGAAAGAACCCAAGGGGTGTGAACAAGAACTGTAACCGGACACTTACTATCCCAGACATGAAGAAGGGAATAGCAGCACTTAGGGACACTTACTGGGTCTGCGGCAAACAGGCGTACTTGCACCTCCCACAGTCCTGGAGGGGCACATGTTCGCTGGCAACACTACACTCAGTGGTGATGGTGATTCCGGAGAGTCATATTGTTCGGGGAAAAGGAGTGCCAGATGCCCCCCGTGAACAAAGCACCCCGCCAACAGAAGAGCCACAAATTTATGTCCTGTCTTCCGGCAATGTGCAAGAGGTGATATCGAGGAGGCGACGGTCATCCAACTACATACCCAAAGCCTCCTCAGAATTATTGGTGCAGATTGCAGACGGTTATTGACTGTTCAGCTCTGCAGAAACATTCTTCGCCTACTCGTTCCAAGCATGCAGGCGCGGGCAAATGCAAAATGGCTCCAGATCACACGTTGGGAGCTGATCCAGCTAGCTAACGACACTGAAGGGTTTAACGTGATCAAGGTGGAGCTAAGAGCCCTGCGGCTAATGACGATGCAGAATAGGTATGTCCTAGACCTGTTGACAGCGATGGACAGCAGTGTTTGTCGAAAAATCGGGTGTGCATGTTGCACATTCGTACCTTATGAAGACGCAGATAATGGTACATCGCCACATGTCATCGCAGCAGTGCACAACCTGGGAGAACGAATGAAAAACAAAGGGGAAGCAGAGGCCAGCACCTGGTTCGACAACCTCTTCTCTTGGGTACCATCATGGCTTGGATTGATGATCAAAATGCTGATGCCTATCGTGCCTATTTTTTGCATGTGCCAGCTGGGTTTTCGATGTTGCGCAAATGCAGTGCCTAATGCCGCAATGATGATGGTGACAATGGGCAACATTAGAGGAGTGGCAAAGGTCATGCACGAGGCTCAAGTGCAAACAGGTGAGGATCCCGGGCCAAAGTACAGATTGGTACCTTTACCTTATGAAGGAGACATAGTAGATAGATTGTTCGCACAATAACGTTGTATTTATGTTTGCGGTCGCTTCAAAAGCGACCGCAAACATAAATACAACGTTTTTAAAGCTGCGGTTTTATTTCTAAGTTTTCCGGGCTCCTCCAGCCCGGAAAACTTAGAAAAAAAAACGCAGCTAGTGCTTATTTTTTGTAAAAATAAATAAATAGCACTTACCGAGATTCAGCTGCAGCTTTCCTGCTCTGGTCTCCGGTCCGCGTCCTCCGAGTCCCGGCACTAATGAAGGGAAAGCCACCCAGCGGTAGACTTTATTTACTACAGCTGGCTGGCTTTTCCTTCATTAGTGCCGCAAAAGCCAGCACAGGAGGGCCTCCATTTCACAAAATGGCGGCGCCCTTGTGCTTGCTTTTGAGCTTAAATATCTCAAAATTTTACATAGGAAGTTTTAAAACGGAGGATGCTAGTATTTTTTTTTTAATGTGGGCTATCTATTTTTGAAATAAAAATTTTTACTAGACCATGCCTTTAATTGCTGAGGTGAGCTTGCGGGTGTGGGTTGTAGAGCTGGAGCAAACCAGAGTGGGTGGTGTTCTGTGCTGAGGTGCACGATAGGTGTTTTGGTGGGGTGCTGGAAGATGCTAGGGTGGGGTGGGCATGATTACTAGGGTGGGCGTGTCCTTTAAGTGTTGCTTGCAGGGGAAAGCAAGGCATCAGCTTTCCGCGCACTCCAACCCACACCTTCACAGGGCAGCGTGAGGCCATATGGTTTGTAGCAACCCAGCAGGGGCTTGTCTTGAAGACCCTGACTGATCTTAGCTTAGCCAGACTTGGCAGATCTGAGGATGAGCACAGTTCTCAGCAAAGAACACTGAACTCACTGAGCTATCGGACAGATGCATTTACATTATCAATCACACCTTTCAGGAGCAGTACCGTGAGGTTCCTTCCCAAATAAGAGGTCCAGATGATGGTGGTGCAAGGATTAATGTCTCCACCTGCAAAGTGCAATTTCAACACTCCTCCCCTATAACGAGATTTCATTCGCTGTTTTTATGCATAGATGGTGCCCCATAACTTGAACCTGGTGATCTTAATGTATTTTCGTTCACTATTTCTTGTGAAATACCATTCATGCTGTTGATTGTAGGCTTCTGTTCAGGATGTGGAAAATACAGAAAACATCCTCTTTTTTTCTCGACATAATACTTTAACGATTGCCTCTGTTATTTTGGCAGCCCTGCCCCCACTGCTTAACTGTAAGTCATGACTGAGCATGCGCACGCATGTGCAGTCAGCCGGATTTATCACAAATATATATGTGTATGTGAAATAAGTGCATTATTAACGTGATAATGATGCACTTAATTCACATACATGTACATATATATTTGTTATGGATACTTTCATAGTTTTGCACATTTGGTGCTTAATAGAACCCTGGGACTTTATGAAACAGTGTCTGCTGCATTCATCTTCTTGAGTCTGCTGGGTTTGTGCTGTTTGCGTCTGTTTACGAGTAGCTCTTAGCACGGCTTCACTGTGTTCTGTTATTTCAGTGAGCCTGGCTCACGTGAAGTTACAGAAAGTGCACCCCTGGGACCCCAGAAAGACAGGCACAACACATTCCTGCTGTCAATAAATCCTAACCATTAAGGACTGACAGATAGCAAAAATTGATGTTACACCGGCCCCGGGTTTGGTTGTAGAGGTGGGAGGAGTTGTGAGTTTATGTGTGCTAAGTATTGATTGGTGGGTCTGGTGCACATCATCCTTTAGGATGGGGAAGCGCCTGCGTGGGTCCGCCCACGCCTCCGATAATTGAAAGAAAGAAAGAAAAGGTTGTAGCCGTCACAGCAAGTAAGGCAAGGGACTAGAGCGGGCAACTTCCTCCCCTGATGAGGCTCTGTTGTAGCTCTTTGGGGGGAGGGGGTTCCGGCTGGTCGTTCGGGCCTTGGGGTTGGCAGCACTGTGGGCCGGAGCATGTGAAATCCAAGGATGTCTGTGTCTCTGGTCTCTTCAGCTGTGGCGTGTTAGTGTAGCGCTCAGTCGCTGATGCAGGGGGCGGCCCCCACAGCTCGATTCAGGACACCGGGGATGATGAGATCAGACAGCCATTGCTGCCTCGCCACCGGCCTGTACCAGTTACAGTGGGGTACCCATGCAGTAGTTTCCCCTTCCTCTGTGTTTTCGGTACCCTCCGTCGGAGCCGCAGCATGGGCGAGATGGAGACCACAGCCAGGGCAGGAGTAATGCACGAGTAGCTCACATACAGACTGTGACCAAGTGGGGCTGAGAAAGACTGGTGCGCTGTGCGCTGTGCGCTGCTGGCTCCGACCAGCCACGGGATGCCAAGTCGGCAGGCACCCTGGGGGCTGAGTGGATTTGGGGATGCAGGCAACAGCAGGCACCAATGGCAGGATGGAGTTATTCCCAACCCACCTTGGTGTCACTCCCTCCACTCTCTCCATACTGCTGTGGTGCACAATCATAGATAGATGGGTTTCTGTGGATATTGCATCAGCAGTGCAGGGCCTGCACAGGGCCTGTTGCGGTCTTGGAGTACCGGCAGGTCCCCAAGTCGGCAAGGGAGGTTAAATGCCCCTCCGGATTAGATGGCGGCCGTTTTCATAGTATTTAGTGCAGGGGGAAGAGTGCTTTGTTACATTGTGGTCTCCGGCTGCAGAGCCACTCGATTAGGTGACCATTTTGTTCGCGGCAATGGGCGTAGGACATCGGGGGGACAGGGGGGACAAATCCCCCCCACAATTTTAAGTGGGGGGGATGTAATGTCATTTATCCCCCCCAGAATATGTGTTTGGTGTATCCTGAAGGGATCTGTTTTTGAAGTGGGGGAGGGGCTGCTTACTATGTAAGATGCCCCTCCCCCCTGGCCCCCAAAGCATGGGGGCAATACCCTGGGGGCAGATGGGTGATCATCTGCCCCCAGGGAAGGGGCGCAAACAAAACAAAAAATATATTTCTTTTTAAACTTAGTTTTGGGTGGGGTGGGTGTGGGTGGGACCACTAGTCACAAGGGATTTTTGCAAGGGGGTGGCCCTCTCCTCCCCACCCTAAGTGGATGGGGTGCACCTTATTTAGCCCTCCCTGGGAGCAGATTTCTGCCCCTAGGAAGGGGTACATGAGATGCCCTCCATCCATTTGGGGTGGGGGGAGAGGCCACTGCAAATATTGGCAGAGCCACCCCTCCCAAGCCTGGGGCAGTACGTTTTGACCCCCCCCAAGGGCAGATGGCTACACACATGCCCATCTGCCCCTAGGGAAGGGCAAAACAAAAATATATATATTATAACTTGTTTTGGGTGGGGGGCTCACTAGACCACCAGGATGTTTTGTGTTTGAAAGGGGGGGGTTTCCCTCTCCCCCACCCTAAGTGGATGGGGGCACCTTATGTAGCCTTCCCAGGGGGCGATTTCTGCCCCTAGGAAGGGGTACATGAGATGCCCTCCATCCATTTGGGGTGGGGGAGAGGCCACTGCAATTATCAGCAGAGCCACCCCTCCCAAGCCTGGGGCAGTACGTTTTGACCCCCCCAAGGGCAGATGGCTACATACATGTGCCCATCTGCCCTTAGGGAAGGGCAAAACAAAAAAAATATATATTATAACTTGTTTATATCTATTATAACCCACCGAAACACACCACCAACTACACATGTCCTACCTTCCCGCATTTCCGCAGGTGTCCCAACGTAACGGTACCTCACATGTGTGGGTGCACCTACCTGGGCGCAAAGGGAAAAGGCTAAACCACTGGTAACCCCCAAAGGGTTTGGGGAGACAACCTACAGATTTGGGCCTAGGGTGTCGGTGCCACGAAGGAAAACAGGGTACACCATGCTTTTCCAAAAAGAAAACACCCGTGGGAATCCACAGAGGTCTGACTTGCGCAAATTGCCCCAGAATTTAATACCCACAATCCCAGACAAAGTGAAAATTTGGTGTTTTTTCCAAATTTCAGACTTTGTCAGGGATTGTGGGTCATAACGGGTGTCTTCTTTTCGGAAATGCATGAGGTTCCCTGTTTTCCTTTGTGGCTTCGACACCCTAGGCCCAAATCTGTAGGTTGTCCACATGAGCAGAATTCCTGAAAATCTGCTGTGCGAAAAGACTTGAGGTTACCAGCGTTTTAGGCTTTTCCCTTTGTACCCAGGTAGGTGCACCCACACATGTGAGGTACTGTTTTCGTCAGGAAACCTGTGGGAACACAGGAAGGTAGGCAGGCCATGTGTTATTGGCTGCATGTTTCGGTGGGTGACCAGAGTGAAATGTGCGGAAATTGTGGGTTTTTTCTGTCATTTTCCCGATTTCCCCCCAAACTATGGAATCTTTCCCTACATAGTTGTTGCCTGACCTGCGCAAATCACCCCTTCCTAAACTTGGAATATTGTCTACTTTTGAGAAATGTATGCCTTTCTGGCATCCCATTCAGCTTTCCTACCCTTTTCTTCCATTCTGTCCACGCATGTCCTATTGGACAAAAAAACGCCAAAATTGCCTACTTCTCACATAACGGCTGATTAGCATATAAAATATGTTATTTTGGTTTCCACTCAATCTGTTCTTGAAAGCCTGGAAAATGGCGAATCCAGCACAGCAAACCATTTGTTTCTAGCTCTTACAAGGAAAACACCACAGGCTTCTTTGTACAACATTTTATTGTCATTTTTTGAAAAAACCCAAATGTTCTCCTTTTTGGTTATTTTCTCTCACCCTCCCACCCCCCTACAGCAAACTAGGATTCCTGGGTGGCGTTACGACCGCCTACATGTGGGGAAAAAAGGGGCCAACTTTGGCCGGGATCTCTCATGTAACAAAGAATTTACAAGGGATTGAATTGCGACATACCAAGATCACCAAAAAAGGCCTTGGCACTGGGGGGGAAATACCCATGGCAGTTAAGGGGTTAAAACGGTAAAGCCCCAGAGGAGATATCTGTCATGACCACTGCTTCCAAGGAGTCAGGAGAAGCCCAACGCCCTTGGAAGCAGGCTCATAACATTCATTGCAGACGCCAGCAAGTCCCTTTAGGGACCTTTTGGGCCTTGTCCTGGCACCGGTGGTGCCAGGCTCATTGTGGAGACTGGTCCCGGCACAAGAAGCGCCGGGCTTATAGCAAATTCAGAAGTGCTTGGGTGTACCTACCTGCAGCAGACCATGCTGCTTCCTTACCAACAGGATGAAGTCTTCATCCTCCTCTGGCAGGAACTACTTTTCTTCTGGGTGGGGCTGGAACCACTCCCTGGGACTGGAACTCTTCTGGAAACTGGAACTCTTTTTCTTACCTGGGCGAGGCTGTGGAAGAAGACGACTAAGCACTCCTGTGCACTATTTAAACCACACCCGATTGGTGCCACGTGCTTCGCGTTATTCTGCATCAGCAGCAGGACGCTCACCGTGTCAGCTCCAGGGAATCTTCCATTCCAGCTCCTGTGAACGTGAAATCTCCGGATTTACCTGATGAGGATCCATTGTTCAGTCTTCAGCAGCATCTGCACAACAACAAAAAACACAGATTAGAAGAGTCAAGGTCAGCGCTTCAACTTACCCGATCCACCGGAGCGTTTAAGGTATTCGCCGCACCCTTTCTCCGCCATCGAGCCCTGCAAAGACAAAAGAACATTGGTTAGTAACGTTTTGTTTCTGAACGGCTTACCTTTGCGACGTACGCTCCAAAGTCAGCTCACACCGCACTCCGCTACCTGCAAGGCAAAGGGAGACATTAAGGTGCGTTTAAAGGCCTTGAACAGACTTTCTACTTACGTGCCTTCCTATTCTCCATCATCTTGTTCGCGCCTCGGTACGAACCTGGGCATCAACACCGGCGCCTTCATCATTCTCCATCTGAAAGCAAGAGAGAGACATTAAGGTGCGTTGAAAGGCCCTGCACAGACTTTCTACTTACGTGCCTCCACGAACTTTGGCATTCTTTCGCCATCATTTCTTCTCAGCCAACCCTGCAAGAAAGGGACGTTAAAAGAGGACTTGATATATGCAAAATCCGCTCGTGCAATTAACGGCGGCATCGCTCTCTACTTACCCTCTGCAATCAAGACGCTGATCCCAAAACCAGTGAAGTAACTGGACCCAGAGCCCCTGCACAAGACGCAGGATGGAGAGCCCGGCATTCACCTATTTAAGGTGAGCACAGTTAGCAACCGAGTACCACGGGAGGAGAAAGTGTGGGGGTAGAGACTTCATCTAACCTTCCAGCTACTAACACCCCCTGATCTTTTCCACTTGTAGACATCTCACCCTCCAAGTCAAGCTTTCGGTGAGAAGGGGACCAAACCAGGGAGCCAGACGGACCCTACGCCTAACTTTGAAGACGGTTTCACTGCCCAGCCAAGACCCGCGCCTCCGAGGGAACCAGGTGAGCGTTACAATATCATTTGTAAGGTAGCTCATTTAGTTAATGCTCCAAATGCAGATTGTTCACAGGAATATGTAACATCTGTGTTCACTTCCTGGCTTAATCTTCCGGTGAGATAATAGGCACAGTGAATGCATTCAGCTTCCGATGCAACACAGCATTTTCCAGGTCAATTGGGTCCGAAAAAGTGGTGGAAAATACTATTACTGTTGCTTTTTCTAATTGGCCAGATTTTTGTGGAATTTCTGGGGAGTTCGGGAGCCGAGTGGACATACCAGGACCCGCTGTATTTCCCGCTCCACCTGAAAAATGCGGCCTTACTGCCAGAATGGATTCTCATGCTGGAAATAAGGAAAAGGATTCCTCGGGCATCTGCTTGGATTGAAACCTGGTAAAAGCGGGCGGAGTCCAGAGGAAGCCATTGTCAATTCTGCCAATAATTGCTAATTGTGCAAGGTATTTACACTCTTCCAAAGTGGAAAAGCAATGTAATTTCACCTGCCTTTTACGCTAAAATGTTCCATTTTGTGGCGGAAAAGTTAAAACGTGCGCCAAAGGAAGTGGTCCACTCCATGCAGTTTACTTTGCGCCTTGATGCTTGGGAGTTTTGCGTGATGCTACACATGTAATAAATTAATAAATACTTTTAACATGACCCCAGATAAATGGCAATTTGTGATCAGAATGAGTGAGCATGGCATGTCGCTGGTGAGAGGGTGTCCTGTGCTTCTTGAATGCATTGGCAAATGCCCTTAATTGCCATCTCGCGTTAAGCAGGTGCTTAAACCCATCAGTGTGGATTGCACAATAATAAGTCAGAGGTATTTCAAATTACCAATTTCGTTCTTTGGGTGAAATTTTAAAGTGGGAGAATGTTGCCCAGCATGTGCCACTTTCTCTGCGGAGTGAATTGTGCCCACCTCGAGGAAGAAGTGTGAAAAACCCACAAGGGCACTATGCCCTGCTATTTCTGCGTGAGTCTTCCCCACAGCGCGACAGATGCCGACTCAGACATGGGTAAGCTGTACCCTTGTTGATGTGGCAAAGGATTCTGAGGCTGATAACATTAGCATCATTGAGTTGCATGCCACCTGACAGGTATGTGTGATAAAGTTGTAAAGCAGAGCTGTTAGTGGGCTAAAGCAGGAGGCAATGTCTGCCCACCCTCAAAGGGTACGTACAACCAAAAGTAATGGGCTCCTCCCCCCATCATGGCTGTAGGGGCCAGGCTCCAAACCAGGGCAAGAATACCCTCCAATCACCCATGCCCACGAGTAGGGTACCCCTTGTGCTCCAGGAACCCTTTTGAGCAACCTCTGTGCTTTACAGGTGATACTAACGTTATTTAAAGCCAGAAGTCTAAAAGGTAATTGCTTAATTGCAGCTGGAAATTAGCTCCTGGTGTGATCAAAATGCCTTAACCAAGTGTACCATCATCCCCTTCATTTATAAGCAATATGTGTGTTCTCGCGTTTCTTCATCCACTGAATTACTGTTAGAAACAAAGCCAAGAGTTGTCTCTTGTGTAGGCATTTGAAAAGGTAGTTGCCAGCCTCTGGCATAATTTGGCCATGTTCTTCCAATATTGGCTAGCTGTTGCCATCTTATGGACAGGTACAACCATCATGGCAGTGACTGGCAAATGCCTTTCCCTTGCAGACAGAAAAGTGGAAATAAGAGGCCAATTCAAGATACAGAACAAATGGAAGTTAAGACAAACTGCAGCTGCCATTGCTGTTTTAGGGAGAATATGTTGACTGTTTGTCGTGATACACAAAATTGCAAATTTGCCAATCAGGGCTTTAGATGACAGCACTAGCCGCTGAAAGCCAATAGTTTATTCAAAGTATATGCTAAATGCTGACAGTAGTCTGTTGTAGCACTTCCATTACGCAGTAGTGAGCTACAAGGAATATGCAGGCCTAGTAGGGGTGGTAGGTCACATTACGCATTGAAGATAGACAGGCAAGGCGAAGGCCCCAGTTCTGTAGCTAATAGAGATATTATTGGAGTGTTTGGAGCATTATGGCACCTACATAGCGCTTAGATAGCCAATCTTAAGCGCTATGAACACTAAGCTATGAGTGCATGCCTTTTAGAGCTTGCTCACATGGGGTTAATTCATCTCGACTTCCCTTAGAATATTCTGCCTTTCTAACTGTAGCCCTGCATGGCTTCGTAAACAAATCCTTTTTCCCTGAGAAGGCCTGGTACGGCCTTGCCCACACGCTGATAAGGACATTCCAGTGCTTTCGCAGAGAGGGCTCCAAGGGAGGGGTAGGAGCGAGCAGGGAGCATCACAGAGTTGTGTTTTTCCATGAGCAAGCCTATATTTTGCACAGGGAAAGTTCTGGAACTGTGCGTCATGGACTGACAGCACGAGATTATAAAAATGCATGCCCACATGACTCAGGTGGGAGATCGATCCGTGGACTTGGTTCGAGCAAAATCGAGTGTCCGGAACCTGATGCTTTGTCGGCACCTGCAGTGCTGTCGTCTGAGCGGGGCTGGCAACAGCTATCTTATGAGGGCCAGGGTCTCCCAGTGCTGATTGAAGGGGCGTAAGACTGTGTTTCTCTATGTTTCTCTAAGTTCTAAGTTTCTCTATATTTTGTATTTCTCTAAGTTTTGTGTTTTGTAATCTTCTCTAACTTGAATCCCAAAGTGTTGCTAATTTCACTGTTTCTAATAAATTCTAAACATTTTGAAGGTGTCATTTGTCACTAGCATGAGTTCACTGCTCGGCACAATAGAACCTGTATTTTGGGCTGAATTGGGTAATTTTTGCTCTCAAGGGCTGGTCCCGAGGAAGATTTTCCCCCATTTCAAGACACTGTTCAATCTAGGAGGTATGTATTAAGCAAGCAAGCAGTGAGACAAGGGAGAGGCAAAGAAAGGCCAGAGGAGCTCTTTGAATAATGTAGCAGGGCAGAGGACCCATGCTCTGCCGTCCTAGTAACATATGAGAGAATGAAATAGATCATGCTTTGCAGCAAATGTTAAACGAGAAAGGAACAGAGTCCAGCTCTGCATTCAGAATAACAAAGGCAAAGAAATGCTAGGCTCTAAAGCCAGCATGAGATGGATTAAGAGGGACCAGACTCATTGTGAGAGGCTGGCCCGGCCCTCGCAGGGGTGCTAGAGGGACAGCCCACATAGCGGGCTGCCCCTCTGGCCATCCCCCTGGGTCCACATACACCGCACCTACTAGGCATCCCCCGGGTCCGACACATCCGGCTGCAGACCTTGGGAGTGCTTATAAGGGGGTGGTCTTGTGATCGCGCCTCCTCCTTGTTTGCTGTACACCCCCCGGAGGACAGTCAAAGCTGCAACATCACACACCTGGTCCCTCTACTCCGATAACAGGGCTTACTCAGAGGTACAAACAAGATTTCCTCTTTCTTTGAAACCCCCATCCTTCCATTCCAAGAGACACCAAAAAAAGTAGAAACTTGCAGTTGGTAGAAAAGGCTGCAACTCCTTTATTTGGTAGGAGTCCACTTACAGGCGATCTGCCTCTTAACGAGCTGGCGTCCTAGCTGTGGCCCACAGAGGTTATTTCCTCTCGGTTACCATGAGCTCATAATCAGATGATAAATCCAGAAATGCAACATACAAAGACATGTTCTTTGCTGCTGCATCCTTTAATGTTCTTCTGTTCTCTTTTCTTCTTTTCTCTTGTTTTATACAGTGATCATTGTAATTTAATACGTACTGCTATTTTAATTCTAATTTTGTGGTAAAGTCGAGTTCTTTGGCTAAAACACAATAAATAAATAAAGCAAAGTCCCCAAGATGTCCCCTGTCCCCCCCAGATTTTATGTGTCTCCTAAGCCCCTGGCCAATGGGGTGGCTAAGGTGCTAGAGTTGTGAAACTAATCCTTCCTTAATGAGCTGGATCTGCAGGAACTCTCGGTCAGGGAACTTCCCATTGGCATGCCCACTCCCTTGGGCAAAGGCGACCCTGGGTCTATAAACAATTGTTATGGCAGTGGGCCTACTGGGAGGAGATTCAATGGGCCTAGGTTGTTATGATTCCCTTAGGGGCATCCTGGTATCCCCCCCAAAATCCTGGGTAGGTTCCCCACACCAGCCATGAGAACCGGAAAAAAATTGTCCAGAGCAAAATATATTTGAAAAAATGTGTATCAAAATGTATTGAGAGTGATACTAACAATTTAAACAATGCTGAGTCAATCACAAATAATTAAAAACTGATCACCTTACTACAACAAAACAGCAGATACCATATGCCCAAAATTGGCTAAAACATATTCACACATACTTGCCATTCATAGTACACTCATTCAAACCCAACTCATCATACCGTGACATACATCCAAAAGCTGAAAGGCAAAGGAATCAGGTAAATAACCTATGGGGAGGAGGTATTCATGACTAGTCCCCATAAAACAGACATTTTTATGTTCACAATCAATAGAAATAATTAACAAATGATCTATTGTCAGGGTGGATCGGAAGGAAAAGTGCAAAAGATCGCATCCCTGTAAGGTTTATCTCTCGACCGGTTTCGACATGTAGTGGTAGTAAACACAACGTCTTCCTCAGGAGGTAGATGTTACAATTCTGTATAAAACACAAAGACATGGCTATAGACTACTGCATAGAAATATACGAGTCATGGCTGACTGTCTGCAGAATACAATTAAAAAAGGAGCAACTGCTAAGAAGCAGCCCACATTTTCTTTGTGAAACAACTATGGGATCATACATGCCATGAAACAATGAGCAAAATAAGAATCCCAATCTAACCGCTATATATGACAGAGCGGAAGGGTTAGTGACTCCCAAAAGAGAACCGTGCAAAGTGGTAGGAAACCTTCAGGACCATGGTTAATCTGTGACAAGTGTGTAAGCGTGCAACGCAGATTATATATGAACATATAAATGTTAGTCAGGACCAGAGTGGAACCGTGCCTCAAGAAGACTAGAACTGGACCAACCTGGTGAATGCCAGATTGCTGTAGTGGCCGTAACAAAGTAGTATGACCAGTCACGCTGAGAAAAGCCAAGACCGAATCCTGACCTAAAACAAAACAAAAATGCACATAATGCAACAAAGCAAATCAAAAGTTCTATATTAAGTGCCTGTGGCTAGAGCAAAGATGGAAGCTCACCTAAAAGGCACCCTATGGCCTTAGGGGAAGCCAAGGCTGCATGTGTAGGCAAATGGGTGAACAGCACAGCTTGACCCGAAGTACCAATGTCGTCTCTGGATCACTACAACTAACCGGCAAGAGAACCCATTACAATGATGAAAAATGGCCAGAAATGCCTCAGCAAATTATAGACACTGCTATGGTAAAGTAGACACTATACTGTACAAATCCACAGCGGTCGTGTCTGCCCCTCGAATGGGTCAAGAGTATAATGTCAGTACAAAATCGCATGTATGCCATTCACATAAATACTCGAATGATTGCTCTGTTAGGAAATATGCATGGTGGCAGCGCATTGCCGTCCGGAATGCATTCCCTCTAAAAAGTGCTAAGAATTTCCAAAACTGAAAAGTAAATAGCAGAGAGACTAGCCGTACGCCTACCTCCAACAAACATATGCCGTCTCTGAAGTGGCCTGCGTAATTAGGAGTCCAAAAGGCTGACTCTTCATGCCGGAATCAATTTCCTCAAACGAAAACGCCACGCATGAGTGTAAGCAGTCTGCAAAGGAGAGGCTGACTACCGGAGACCACAAGTCAAGATCTATATAAGCTGACTGCGCATGACTGTGTTGACAAAATCAAACTCCTATGTAGCTGGGAATTAAATGCAGATGCCTAAAGGCCGTAAAGGCAAATTAAAAGCTGCCAGTTAGAGCCAAGAGGGGTTCTGGGAATGGTAGTGCATCTGAGTAGATAATGGAAAATTATGGTAAACGAAATTAAGTAACAATTCGAAATTTAAATTACAGAGATGCCAGCACCGTGCCAATTAGATACTGAGAATGGTAATGGCACTTAGTGGATGGAACCTCATTCAATTGGTCGATACTACTACTACTGCCTAGAAGGAATAGGCAGGCAAATTGAAAAGCTACTGGCAGGATGCCAGAAGTATTGTAGGAGTGGGATGGGCCAGAACGGAGCTGGAGGTGAAAGCGTCATTAAGTCTCTAAAAAATGCGCCCAGACTGCATCAAGATGGCCCATAAGGGGGTGCTATGTTGTAAACAAAGTCTGTAAGTGTGAAATGGATAGAGCAGAAACAGACACTAGAAATGCCAACAACTGACAGGCAAGCAAGAATAAAATCTGTGCAATGAACGGTCCTAGAATCAGGGGAAGCTCGCCAAAGCAGACGGCCAATTGACAGCAATTGATAAACAAAGGAACAAAAGGATGGATCGATTCACTGCACGCTCATGGTGACAGGAACACTTGGGGACTCACGGTAAGACACTCATTAACGGATATTAAAGTCCCACAACTCCAATGTGTTGAGGCCTTTATGGAGTGTTTTTAAATTAATGATCCACATTTGTTCCTTATTGGACAGTTTGTTTGCGAAAACATTTTCTAAGCAAAACCTGATTAAAGAATCTGGGTTGTGTCCCATTTCTACACAATGAATCACTAGTGGAGCCGATAGATTGGGAGTTCTGATTTTAGAACGATGCTCATTAATACGTAGGTGAACTTCCCTAGAAGTTTTTCCTACATACAAGAGCTGGCACGGACACTGAATGGCATAGATAACATTCTTGTTTCTGCAGGTGGTGAATGTACATAGTGTCCAACACCTGCCATTGTAAGAAAAGTGTCTTTTTTGGAAAATGTACAGGCTGCACACTAAGTGCACGGATAGTGGCCTCGCACCTCGTTGAGGTTAATGTCCCTAACCTGGTTAGTACGAACCGGGAGTCTTGTGGCCCGAGTGAGTTTGT
This sequence comes from Ambystoma mexicanum, assembly GCF_040938575.1. Taxonomy (NCBI): domain Eukaryota; kingdom Metazoa; phylum Chordata; class Amphibia; order Caudata; family Ambystomatidae; genus Ambystoma; species Ambystoma mexicanum. The sequence continues at coordinate 829,551,073 of NC_090925.1, read as the reverse complement.
CCTAAATTTTTGCTTTTTTTTTAAAGCAAATAGTGGTTTCTCTAAATTGAGATCTGTGGAATTAAGGATACTCCAATTTTTCAGTACTATAGCTTTAATGGTCTCACTGTGTTGACAAAAAGTGGACACGCAAACTAACTGTTCTTTTCCAACAGTTTTGTTTTTAGGTCTAAGAAGGACGTCCCTGTTGGTATAGCGTGCTCTTTTTCTTGAGTGTTAGCACGGGTAACCCCGATCTAACAGTCTGACCTGTAAGACAATCCGCATGAGTATTAATTGTGTGAGAATGGAACAATTACGGCACTGCCGTAGAAACATCCATTAAGGAAGATTGCATAGGAGACTTTTGGGATGTTGGCTTTTGAACTGTAACGTCATGTTCCTTTCTGTGGGTTTTCTGTAGAGCTGAGTCTGCAGGAACCTATCCTCATTGTAAATGGATAGATCGAGGAAGGTAATGCGAGAGGTGGAGTATTCCAAAGTGAATTTGATGTTAATATCTGCTTGATTGAGCCATTGAACAAAAAGTTCTAATGTGGCAATGTCACCCTGCCACAACACTAAGATGTCGTCAATGTACCGACGGTATAACTTGATGTTAGTGATGTAGGGATTACCGTCATTCAGGACAAAATTCTCTTCAAACAAGGCCATAAAAATAATAGCCAAATTAGGGGCAAACGCACAGCCCATGGCCGTCCCTTTAGTTTGTAGAAAGAACTCCTCTTTGAACTTAAAGAAACTGTTGGAGAGGACTAATTGCACGGATGTAGTCAAAAAATTAGTGGGGACCTCGTGGGCAGGAGCTTGACGATCCAACATAATTTGCAAACATTGAATAGCCTTTTCCTTTGGGGATGTTTGTATAAAGAGCCTCTATATCTAAGGCCACCAAGATCTGTTTGGAGGGGTCAAATGGGAGGCCTTCAACCAAGTTAATCATATCCCTGGAATCTAACAAGAATGTCGGGGCGGTCATCGGCAGGGGTTTGATAAACACGTCTATATATTTGGAGAACGGCTCTAAAATAGAGCCGTACCCCTAGACTATAGGGCGACCAGGCGGGTTAGATATATCTTTGTGGATCTTAGGGATGATATAAAAAAGGGGAGTTCTTTCCTCTGAGAAATTAATGAACGCAAACTCTTTTTTCGACAAAACACCCTCCTCAAGTGCTTTTTCAGAAAGGCAAAGGATCTTCTTTTCGATCAAAGCGGTTAGGTCGCTAATGATTTTACGGTAATGGCCGGGAATGCTAAGAAGTTGAATAACTTCTTGATCGTACAACCCAGAATCCCAAACCACTATGCCGCCTCCTTTATCGGCTCTCTTAATCACAATGGAAGAATCTTGTGAAAGATTCGATAGCGTGAAAGTCAGCTAATTGAAGATTTGGTCTCATGGAGTTCCTAGGAAGCTCAAGATTCATTTAAGAACATTTTTTTCAAAAACAAGAATTTCAGCTGGAAGTTCCGCTATGTTAGGAGTAAACCAGGAACGTCTTGCTAACCCTGATTTATTGGGCTCTGAGGTGTCTTCTTTGTCAGAGAAAAAGGCTCTCAGCCTAATCTTGCGGAGGAATGTCTGGACCTCATTGGTAAGGTGCATAGCACTCGGGGTTTGTGAGGGGACAAAAGAAACACCTTGTTTCAGAATTGCCAGTTTGGGTTCTGTAATTTACCACCGGTACGATTGGTTGCGTGTCTGGAAATTGCGGTGTCGCTGACCTTATGGAGGGACATTTGAGGCCTGCAGGTATGGTGGCCTGTGAGGGCCTCTTCGCTGTTTGAAGTTCCTGCAGCCTCTGTGGCCGCCCCTTCCTCGAAAAGAGCGATTCCCCAAGTTAGAATTAGCTTTAGTGGAATCTTCATTGCTTGAGGAACTGGAAGATGCATCAGAGAAGGTAACCTCATGTCTTCTATTTGGCCACATATTCTAGGTGCCAGATTGTTTCCAAAACGTTTGGAAGTTGAAGTCCTCAGCCAAATAAGGATATACAATCTCTTTTTTGAACATTGAGATGTCTTTGAGTTTGTTGGTCTTTTTTCCCACACCAGGCAACCTCAAATCAAACCTGTTGGGTACCCTCTTCAGTGTTGATTCTGTCTGAGTTGGAGTTTTCCGTCTTTTCCCTGGCTTGTGTGTATGGATCTTTTTCCACTCAGGTCCGGCCCTTTTCTCTTCCTACAGCTTAATACTACTTGTTGGTTAGTTCCTACAAAGTGTGGAGTACAGCCTGCTTGCTGGCCCGAGCTTCAGCATCCACTCTGCCAAAGGCTTCAGCTTCCTTGCAGGCTAGGGCTCCTGTCCAAACAATCAGGGCTCAACTTCTGCAGAAGCTTAAGCTTCCTCCTGAGCTAAGGCCTCAGTCTCGCTGGTCAAGGCTTCTGCCTTTTCTTGGGCCAATATTCCTGCTCTCGCTCTCTGGCTAGGACTTAGTCAGGTTTCTATGGCATGGTCTTCATCCTCACCATGGTCCCAGACCGTAGCCTCTTTCTGATTCATGGCTTCTGCCCGTCAATCTCTCTTCTCGTCCAACGCTTCAGTCATCCGACACGTTGCGAGGGTGAGTGCATCAAATTTCTTCTTTTCTTCCTTCATTAATGGACAAGAAACTGACAATCATGAGTTCTATAGTACAACGCAGCACAGCAGCAGCATACCCACAAAGCTTGCTCTGGCTTGGCGGAAGTCGTTGTGTACAATTTGTTATTTGGTTTAGATGCCAGTTTTTCCAACCGTTAATGACTTCTCCTGACTGGCAGGTCTTGGGATGATTTATAGAGCCATTGTTTTCTCGTGAGTCCTTTCTTGCTCTTGGACCAAATTTCCGGGTTGCATTGTGACAGAAGCCTTGGTGTAGCGACCTCGCGGACTATAACTCCTTTTCAAAAAGGAAAAAGTTACTTACCTGTAACTGTTGTTCTCCAGCATGGGTCTGGCATGGATTCACATGCTCATGAATATTCCCCGTCAGGCTGGGAATCCAGTAAAGAAAAAAATCAGTATCAGTTTCGTTTCTGATCTGTCTTTCTCAGTAGTAACTAATCACTGGTCTCTGGGTCATACTGCCCCAGCCAATGACTGCCCTCTCCCTAAGCCCCGCCTCTGGCAGCCATCTTCAGATTTGGTAGCATGCAAAGTGGCAGTATGACCAAGTGAAGAGCCGTAGAGGGGCAGGAGGGAGTGTTCGCATGACCCATGCTGGAGAACAACAGTTACAGGTAAGTAACTTGTTCCTTCTCCAGCATGGGGTCTGGCATGGATTCACATACTCATGAATATAAGAATAAATAGCAGTACACATGCACAACCATAGGAGGTGGCAAGGCTCAACATTAAGCATTACGTAAAACTCAACATTTAAGCATCTCTTACCTCCTCACCAGGCTCACCTTAAGCGAACAGGCTGCGCAGCACTGCCTGGCCGACTCTGGACTCCTCCCTGGAATCCCGGTCGACAGAGAAGAATCTCGTGAAGGTGTGCGTCGACCTCCACGTAGCAGCCCTGCAGATGTCCAGCAGGGGCACACCAGACAAGAACGCCGTAGTAGTAGCGATCGCTGTGGTCCAGTGGGCTCTCGGACGGCCGGACAATGATCGGTTTCCCAACCGATGACAATGCATGATGCAGCCGGAGAGCCATCTGGAAATGGAAGCCTTCCAGAGAGCCTTCCCTTGGTTCACAGGCCCAAAGTTCAGAAACAGCTGTGATGTCTTCCGAAAACTCTTCGTTCGGTCCACGTAGAACTTCAGCGCTCTAGCCACATCCAGCGAGTGCAAAGTCCTCTCGGCCGGAGACAAAGGCGACGGGAAGAAAACGATAACACCAAGGGCTCGTTGAGGTGGAAGTCCGACGGCACCTTGGGCCTAAACGAGGGGTGGGTCCGCAGCACCACCCTTGTGTCGTGAAAAGTTAAGTATGGAGGCTTGCAGGATAGGGCCAGGATCTCTCCCACTCGCCGTGCGGAGGTGATGGCCACAAGAAACGCAGTCTTCCACGAAAGGAATTTCAGCGGCGCCGAATGTAGGGGCTCGAATGGTGCCTCCATGAGCCTGGTCAGCACCACGTTGAGTTCCCACGCCGGGGCAGGGGCCTTCACCGGCAGGAACGATTGGAACAGTCCCTTCATAAATTCCTTCACCAGGCGATGGGACCACAAGGACACCCGTCCTGTGGTTCTGTTGTGTTGGGAGATCGCAGCCAGATGTATCTTGATGGAGGCGTGAGCCAGTCCAGCCTTGGCTTGGCCAGCTACAGTAGGTACGGCAGCACTTGAGGGCCCGTAATCCGTAGAGGGTTAATCTTCTGTGCACGGCACCAGACAGAGAACCTCTTCCACTTATGTCCGCAGCACTTGAGAGTTGAGGACGCCCTGGCTTTTGCAAGGACCTCTCTGCAGTCAGCCGGGATATCGTACCCTCCAAACTTTAACACTGCAGGAGCCAGGCCTGCAAGTTCAGGGACTCCGGGTCGTGATGAAGTATGGCGCCTCCTTCTCTGGAGAGAAGATCCGCGTCCGTTGGCAGCTTGACTGGTGGGGACGCTGACAAGTCCAGAAGGTCCGGGAACCAGATCTGCCTCGGCCACGCCAGTGTGACCAGGATCATCCTGCACCGGGACCTCTTGAGCTGGCTGACGAGTCCGAGCAGCAACGGCAACGGAGGGAACGCATAAAGGAACAGGCCTTCCCAGGGGAACAAGAAGCATCGCCCATGCTCATCGGCTGGGGAAACCTGCTGGCGAACCTCTGGCACTTGGAGTTCGTCACCATCGCGAACAGGTTGATCTGGGGTTTTCCCCCCATCGTCGGAAGAGTCGATCCACTTGATCCTGACGTAGTTCCCACTCGTGGCACGAGCGCAGCTCCCTGCTGAGTGAGTCGGCGATGGTGTTTTTTATCCCTGCCAGATGAAAGGGTACCAGAAACATCCCTTGGGCGACGGCCCAATGCCACAGATCGTGGGCTTCCTTGGAGAGGGCTGGGAATCTGGTTCCTCCCTGCTTCCGGATGTAGAACATCGTGGTGGTGTTGTCGGTGAAAATTCTCACCACCTTGCCCTTGAGGGACAGGAGAAAGGACCTGAGGGCCCAGAGCACTGCTCGGAGCTCCAGGATGTTGATGTGGAGCTTCTTCTCCTCTGGGAGCCAAAGGCCTCGTGCGTAAAGATCTCCGGTGTGTGCTCCCCACCCTTCCAGGGAGGCATCCGTCGTCACTGTTATCTGGTGGGATGGGGTCTGAAAGTCTGTGCCCGCTGTCAGATGAGCGCGGGTGCCCCAGCATCGGATCGCTCGTCGGAAGGTCTCGTTGAGCGGAATCCCGTCCTCGAAGCTGCCCGTTGCTTGGATCCAGCGGGATTCGAGGAACTGTTGCAGAGGGCGCTTCCGAAGCCTGCACAGGCGCACGAGATATATGCAGGAGGACATCATCCCGAGGAGGGACTTGATGGACCTCACCCTGGCCACGTCTGTGGCCAGCAGGCGCTGCACGTTGCCCAGGATGGCCTTCGTCCTTTCTTCCGACGGTGGAGCCAGGCGCGCCACTGTGTCGAGCTTTGCTCCCAGAAACAGTGAGACTTGTGACGGGACCAGGTGGGATTTGGGAAAGTTGATGGAGAATCCCAGGACCGAGAGCAGCTGGACGGTCTTTGCTGTGTGATCCACGGCGAGTTCCCTTGCCCCTGCTCGGATGAGCCAGTCGTCCAGGTAGGGGTAGACGTGGATCCTCTGCAGGCGCAGCCATGCCGCCACAGGTGCGAGGCACTTGGTGAACACCCTGGGTGCCGACTTCAATCCGAACGGGAGGGCCTTGAACTGGTAGTCCCGTCCTTGGACCATGAACCTGAGGAACTTTTGGTGACCTTTCAGAATGGCGATGTGGAAGTACGCATCCTCCAAATCCAACGACAAGAAATCGCCCTTCTCCAGTTGTCCCAGCACGTGCTGGAGGGTGACCATCTGGAATTTATGTGCCTTGATGTATTTGTTCAACCGTCGCAGGTCCAGGATGGGGCCCCATCATCCCCTCTTCTTTTTTACTAGGAAGTACCTTGAGTTTACTCCGGAGCCCAGGAGCCTCTTCGTGACGAGCTCGATGGCACCTTTTCTGAGCAACGCCCTCACCTCCAAGAGTAGTTGAGGGATGTGATTTTCCTTTCTGACCACGGGTGGAATGCAAGGGCACTTTTTTAGAAATTTGAGGGCGTGCCCCTGGGCCAGGGCATCCAGCACCCAACGGTCGGTGGAGATGGACTCCCACACGCTGACGAACTTCGCCAGCCGGCCTCCCACTGGGGTGCTTCGGTGGGGGCCCAACCCCGCTGTCGGTTCAATCTTACTTGGCGGATGCCTTGCCGCCTTGGCCTCCCTGGCGACGACGGCGGGGCTCCCCCCCCCGACTTGCCTCGTCCTCTATAGGCTTCCTGCAACGAGGGACTGACCGCTTGGCGGTACGTAGAGGAGCCACCGCCGAACCCTTGGAGGCACACTGCTTGCCTCCAGCGCTCCGAAAGGATGGCCTCCGTTGCCGGAGAACGCCAACGGCCCTAGCAGTCTCTGTGTCCGCCTTGATGGCTTGGAGGGACTCATCCACCGTTTTCCCAAACAGGTTGTTCCTGTCGAACGGCATGTCCAGCACCTTGGCTTGCACATCCTTGCGGAAATCCGTCACCTTGAGCCAACCTCGTCGTCTAAGGCAAACGCTGTTGCCTAGCTGGCGGAATCCGGTGTCGGCAATGTCCGTTGCCACCGTAATGGCGTGGTCCGACGCCACACAGCCCTCTTGTCATCCGGTAGGAAGTCCAACAGGGGGGCGATCTTGAACCATAACTCCCTGTCGTAAGGGTCCACGATCGCAAGGGCGTTGGCTGCCTTAATCATCGTTGCCGCCAGCGAGATAACTCATCGTCCCATTGCGTCCAGCTTCTTCGCTTCGCCGTCCGGCGGGGAAGTTGACATTGAGACCGACACCCCCCCCCGCGCTTTCTTCTTGGCCGCCGCTGAGACGACCGAGTCCGGGGTATGACAGAGGGGCCGCTTCGGGGACCCGGTACTTCTTCTCATACCGATCCTTCTTGGCAGGCGTCATAGACGGGTTCTTGAGAAGGGTGAGACCCTCGTCCCAGATGTCATCCAGCAGGGGCACGCCGAGGACTGACTTCCTCCTGGTCTCGCACCGTTGGTAAAGGAAACCTTCCCTCTTCTCCTCGGGGCAGAGCTGAAAAAGCTTGGATGCCCTGGCGATCATTGAGTGGAAAGATCCGATCTCATTGGACAGAGAGGCCCGGGCTGGTGATTGGGAGCTCTGTCCCGTTGTCACTGCCGTCGTCATCGGTACCCGTCACCGCCGTGTCTGTTCCCGTGTCATCCCCAGGGATGGGGGATGTGGGTAAAGGCTGAGCAGGCCGCGAAGGCGGGGCTGGGTTGATCCGTCTTCTCTTGTTCGGGGGCTTCCCGCCGGGACCGGCTCTGGTTCCTCCGTAGGACCTGGTACCGGGTCCTCTGTCGGTGGTAAGGGCAATCTCGTCCTTATCTCTGAACATAAGGATTGTATTGCCAACAAAATGGCTGCCGAGTCATCCTGCGGCTCCTGCGACTAGGACCCTCGCCAGTGCCGCCATCACTCTCATCGTCACCCTCGTTGGGATCCCTCCCGTGGGGACGGGCCTCCTCGACGCCCTCGTCGAGGCCCTCTAGGACTTCTGCCAACTCCTCCTCGGATGTTGTGTCCGTGTCCACAATGGCCACCGGCCCCCCCACTCTTTTTCTGCAGGGGTCTTCACGGTGGTCTTTTCGATGGGTCTGAAAGAGGCTTCCCTCCACGGAGGCAGGGAGACTCTGGGCTGCTGAGGTTGGCTCCACTGGTGTAGCCTCCACAGGCTGGGCCAGGGCCGCAGCGACTCCCTCGACAGAGGCCTTGGCCAAGTGAATCAAGGCCTTCACTGCCTTAGGCGCGCTTGAGGCCTTCACCTTGGGGGGAGGGTCACCACCTCGCTCCCCCTCGGCCGAATCCTTCGAGATCGACCAGGGCCTCTCCAGAGGCTTACTCAGGTTCTCGGATTTCCTCTTCCCTGAACCAGAGCGTTGGCTCGTGGTTGATGGTGCCGGGGAAGGCGCGCCCTGCCTGGTAGCCGAAGAGCCCGACCGTTCGGCGTGCCCGCGGTGCTTTGCCTTCTGTTGGGCCCCTGTCGCCGGGGCGCCCTCAAAGGACTTAGAAGGCCGCTCTGACGACGACTTCTCACCTGACAGACTCCTTCCTTCCAACCAGTTGGAGACGCGAAGGTGTCGGTCCCTGATGGTCCGTTCCGACATGTTCCTGCAAAATGCACAGTCCTTCTCCACGTGCGTTTTGTCCTCATGAAGGCAATAGAGACATTTTGAATGCTCGTCCTCCATGAACACATTCTGTAGCTGGCATCCAGGGCAGACCCTGAACAGCTTTCCGGGCGTCGAGCTTCCTTTCTCCTGGGCCATGTTCGGGTAGGCCGCAGAAACTTCTGGAATCCTCCAAGAAGCGTAACTCGACAAAATCTTCACCCTTGAGGGGCGTAGAAAAATCCGACACGGATCCCCGTTAATCGGATGTAGAGACGGTGGAGCTTGAGGCTCTATTTGACCGAAAAATGAGAAATTCTCCTTGAAAAAGCGCGAAAACGCAGAAAAAGCTCGAGAGCTAACCACGAGGACTCCCAACACTTGAGCGTGCAGTAAAAATCTGAAGATGGCTGCCAGAGGCGGGGCTTAGGGAGAGGGCAGTCATTGGCTGGGGGCAGTATGACCCAGAGACCAGTGATTGGTTACTACTGAGAAAGACAGATCAGAAACGAAACTGATACTGATTTTTTCTTTACCGAGGATTCCCAGCCTGACGACGGGGAATGTTCATGAGCATGTGAATCCATGCCAGGCCCCATGCTGGAGAAGAAAATTGTTACGGAATCCCTCCTGTTTGGGGGTGGGGGCTGGGGGGTGTGGACTGAGCATTGGATTTATATCACTTTATAAGACAATAGTTTAAACCAAATAAGTATGGCTGAGGGCCAAACCTTCAGCTACACTCTTGAAGAGACAGCTGTTATCATTCTAGGACCCTCAATCTTAGACCCATATGGGATCCAATATTAATGAGACTTCAACAATGAGTGTGTGGATTTGTTAAAAATTAAGAAAAAACTATTCAGAACAGAACTTCATGGTCATTTTTTGCCGGAATATTTCCGAACAAATACTATTCCGGCAGGTCTGATTGTCAGGAACGAACCGTGTTCGTTTCTAGGCGATAAATATACAACCACATTCAGCCATATAGCTATAAATTGCAGTCGTAACCATGGTCTTGACAATTACAACTGCACAAAGACAAAGAATTAGCAAAGATATTCAGAAAGAATTGGAGGGGAACAAAAATTCCTTCATGATACCATTCTAACTGATGCACGTGAACAACTTGTGGCTACCAATAAACTTTTGGAAGAATTAAAAATAAGCATTGGCAAAAAAACAAAGAAACTTAAGACATCCAGGAGTTCAAACTAGATATGATATTCCCCTACACAAAAGACAAAACAATTGAAGCCGGTAAAGTACAACAGTCTTCACAAAATCAGAGTCAGCCCAAGAAAAAATGGGTTTCTTTTTCCAACACAAGCAGCAGAAGCTCAGATGACCAGAGTTGCCAAAACAAGTTTTGGGGGAAATTGAGACTTTTAGCAACCATAACAACCTCCACAGCATTTTTTAGGAAGAGGTGGAATGATGGGGGGGGGGGACCAGGATGGAGCCCACCGTGGTTCCACCAATTCACCCCAATGATGCAGGAACGAGGTTGCAGATGGCGAACCCGTGAAGAGTCCCTACACCAATTCTTTACTTGGCAAACATAGAATTAACCCAAGCCCGACATCTCTATTATCTAAAGGCTTGTCATATGTTCCAACAGACAAAACAGTACAGAGATGGAAATTAGAACGTTTTTCAGAACAGTACACTTAAGTCTTTTTTGAGCATGAAAGCCCCATAGAGATTGAACTGGACTCGGGGAATTCATGTTCCCTCTACTTTCTGCCCCATGGACAATCAAATTCCTCAGGAAATTATTGCCTTTGAAAAATGCATCATGGCAGATCTCAAGAAACTCAAAACAAATAAACATCACACCCATAACATCATCAGAGAAGAAAATCAATCCATTACTGAACTCTCTAGAAATATGGCTCTTTTGATAAAATAGGCAGACAAGGGAGTGGGCATTGTCCCGTTGACCTCAATACAATACAAAGCTATGGTCAATGCACTGCTAACAGATGGAGAAAGTTATTTAAAAAAATCAAACGGGACCCCATCAAAAGCATTTCCTTAGAGATCGTTGAGATGGCGACATATGCTAGACATCGCAAATGGATTACTGTCAAAGAATTTGAGTTCCTCATTACCAAACAAGGAAGAACACCATCCATATACATGCTCCCCAAAATCCATAAAGACATTGAGAATCCAACTGGACGACCAATTGTCTCCAGGTGCGGTTCAGTTTTGGAGCATGTATGCAAATTCATTGACTTTTTTGAAACCCACGAGTATCCGAACATGCACATACCTTTGAGATGCAACACAAACTATCCAGGCCTTCGAAGGAGTAAGATTTGATGACAATATTCATCTATTTGTAACTTTGGACATTTGTTTTTTGTATATGAGTATACCACAAACAGCAGCAATCAAATGCATATGAAAATATTTGATACATTTCAACCTGCAAGACAGAGTCCCAGAAAACTTTATAATTGAACTGCTGAATCTGGCCCTATCCAAAAATTATTTTTAATTTGATGTCCAATTCTATTTCTAGACTAAAGGTACAGCAACGGGCGCTACTTTTGTGCCCAGCCTGGCAATACTGTTTACGGCAGACTTTGAAGAGACTAATATCCTGCCAGAGACAAACCCGTTCAGAAACTAGATTAAACAATGGAAGCGGTCCATTGACTACATCCTGTGCATCTGGGAAGGTTCGACAACAGACCTTGTGGCATTTCTACAGTGGCTGAACAATGTGGACAAGAATATTCAGTTCACCATGGAGTACAGCAATACAGAAGTCAATTGTTTGGACCTAAAGATCCAAATTGACAATGGTATTTTTAAATGCAATCTGTTCTGAAAACCAAGTGACAGGAACACTTTACTGCACTTTCCGAGTGACCATCCCAAACATTTACGAGAAAACCTTCTGTATGGCCAATATCTCTGAATCAGAAGAAACTGCACAGATGTTTGTGGCTTCAATAATCATGTTACAGAACTGGACAACAGACTTGCGGAAAGAGGATACCCACACTGCATTATTTCGCAATCAAGAAAAAGGGCAAGATTTCACAACAGGGAAGCCCTCCTGACTGAAAGAGAAAATACCAAGGAAAGGGTACCCAGAACCACCTGTGTAATTACACATGGGAGACACCTCCCAAATTCGAAAATAAATAACCAAACACTGGCCCCTTACCAGAATTAGGGCCTCACCACGAGTTGGGCGGTAACACCAGCGGTATTACTGCCGGCGGTATTAGCCCTACCGCCAAACCCCCCGGGCACTATTAGCGCTGGATCACGGGTTTGGCGGTAATGGAATTCCCCATTCCCCACTGAGCCCATTCGGGAATGCCCCATTCCCCATTGGGCTCAATGGGGAATTTTCGCGCTCTTACCATTTCCCCCCAGCTCAGAGCTGGGGAGAAATCTGCCGAAGCCCTGATTTGGCAGACCCTTAAATCCGGCGGTAATAGCGCGACCGCCGGATTTAATGGTTACCGGCAAACTCGTGATGAGGCCCTTAGTCTACAAAATGAACCACCACCACGGTTCGCCTACAAACGGGCGAAAAATCTAAAAGACCAACTAGTCCATTCTAGATTCACCAGACCAGCCCCAAGGCTGGGCCTGCGGAATTTAAAGACCAATGTCAGACATTTCCCATGTGGAAACTGTACTTCCTGCAGGTTCACAAAAAAGATCAAGGAATTTACCATTGTGAACGGGAAGAAATGGGGAAAAGGCAGGGGGAACGAATGCCGTTGGATCACCTCCGTGAGGAAGGAAGACAGCCTGGGAGCCACCGAGAGGGGGAAAAGCAATGCCGCCTTCCCGGGCTAAACCCAGCGTCACATGGAGCCTAATTGTTGGGAGAGACAAACAGTAATGTCCCGGCAGTCCCCGCTCCCTTCGTTCACAATTGTTAATTCCCCGATATGAAAATAAACACGGCTGACAGGAAACGGTCACGTGTAACTGCAAATTCCTTTCCCAACCAGAATGAATACCAGGCAAAGTGTTACAGTTTCTTACACGCTCCCGTGTCCCGTTCAGCCGTGAACCATGCGGCTTACCTCATAACCTAACAAATACAAACAACAGACGCTGTCAGGGTAATGAACATTTCTCGGTCCCCAGTCCCCAGGTATTACTCACCTTCCTTGTCAGGAACCAACACTCTGGAAGGTTTAGCTGTGTCAGTTTGCATGGAGGCAGAGGGACCCCGCAAGTTACTGGTGTTGACAGGAGAGGCTGGATGGCGAACCTCGTGCAAAGGGAAAGGGGGCGGGGCTTGGGAGGATATTTATAGAAAAAGAGCCCAAAGCAGCCCTGATTGGTCCAAACAACCCCAGCCCCTATATAAGGGTGAAACTAATGACAGACTGTGTGTGTCTTTCCGAATCTCTTCAGAACACCGGAGGGGAGAGAGAGAGAACTGCACCTGAGACGCTCTGGGCATACGAGGACTAGGTGTCACCTTTTCACTGTTCATCCGTATCACAGAAGAAGGGAGAAGGCTATTTGAGAACATTGAGCCATCATTTTTTTAATTTCTGTTGATCCTGAATAAAGGCTGTTTTAAGTTCCTTTAAGCCAGCTGCTGTCTGTCTCATCCTTTAAAACCAACAATGGCCGATTATGGACATTACGTAGTACGACTAATTACAAGACAAAAAAGGCAGTATATGCGGCCTAAGATATGTGGGCCAAACACTAAGACCTATTCACATAATAATGTGAACACAGATCTAGAATCAGCTGTAAAACCCTTGGTGCACCACTTGTCAACCATTACATTGAGGCTCAACACACAGCAGTTGACCTACTCTGGTGGATTGTGGACACTGTTGGAAACTCAGCCAACGTCATTGGGAGCCTTTTGCAGAAAGAGGCCAGATGGATCCATAGACTGGACTCGTTCATCATGGTCTCAATGAGTTCATTTGTTCAACATGAGGCGATTCCTCCTTCCCCCTCCAACTACAGTACTTTGCCAAGGGACTTACTAAGGTGCTCTTTCCCTAGTCAGTTTTGTCTTGTCACAATAGTCTAACCATGGTCTATACTAGCCTACCGAGGATGTAAAACCCTATCCCCTCAGGGGTGACTTTAGATGCAACACAACAAAACCTCAATTTGGAATATGCAACACTTCATGACCAACCCTTGACCTATTGGCATCCAATCATCGATCTGTCAAATATACAACAGACCAACCCATAGCCACCACCCAGGGGCATTTTCTTTATAGCCAAATAAATAGTTTTCTCTCTGGACTTTGTAACTTGCAATTATAAATTACCCAAGAGAGACAGCCGCGAGTGACTGCCGCCACGGCTAGATGTCATTTAACAATTCTGACAATGTCCCCGCAAACAGACTAACGCTGATGCTATTCTCAAGTACAAAACAGCTCAATTTTTGCTGTATGCATATGAGTTATTAGCATTCACCTTATTAACACATGCTCCAAGTTTCTTTTTGCCCTGTGTTCACTGTATCTCACAAGGACACAATTTCAGTGACCAAGGCCGTGACACCACTTTGGTCACTATGGCAACGCTTCCTTCACTCCACCACAAATATGTAGGTGGAACCATGACTACTGGATATATTTCAATTTTTGACATTCTGATGCGCCAACTGGAACATATCACTAACCCTGCATCAACACGAGAATTTGTATCTCGTTGTGTTCTATGAGACATCCTTTCCTTTTGTTCTATTCATCCACAATCATTGAATAACTTCATCCCTAGGAAGGTGTAACTACCGAATGGTAGCTTCCGTCCGGGCGTGCTGCATTCAGGTCAACATGAGGACAAGCTGGGCCACACCAGACGCTCCCGAGACTGCGCGTTCACAGCATCATTGCAGTTCTTCAGCACTAGTACGTGAACCGTCACCTAAACTTCGTCTAGCTCTGGGATTTGAATCGGACGTATATTCTAACAAGTAAGCAGCCCAAACGGTAATACTCTGTAAATCAGACCATGTAAGGCTCTGGTACTTACAAACAAAAAACCTTCTATAAATGGATGTACAGCTTCGTTTACACCTTATGGAAACGCGAACATACGAGGACTGGAGAAACCTGTGGCCTCAATATGGCAGCGGTACGATTAACAGCACTCTGCGCCTGAAAAACCTTTTCCACTATTAATACAGGCACCTAAAAACCCCAATACATGTAGGCTTCTATTACACAATTATTCTGATTCTGAATAATAGTTTCAGGCAGAGCCACAACCCTTTGAGAAAACCAAATACATGCTTATGTAGCTAATGTTCTAATATGAAACAAAACATCTCTTCACTAGAACGGGTACCAAGACTAGCGTATACCAACTGTATGTTCACATGCAGACAAAAGCTACATGGCTAAAATATAATAACATTTGTATCTCTAGCTCACTTTAAGAATGTTTTAGGAATAAAATGATTCCCGGTTCTTTTAAAGATACCCTAAAAAAACCAGTTGCTTTTGGTTTCTTCACTTTGTTCCTTAGGAATCTGGGATTTGAAAATGTCTCTCCCCTCCCATGCAGTGATACTAGTGGCGAGACAGGAGAGCGGCAAAGAAATAAGAAAAAGATGAAAAACTAAAAGATGAGACTTTTTTGAAGCTCAGTTTACAAGCACCAGGATTCAAACCCAAGGTATTGTACAGACAGTACTTCGGCTCTTGCATAGTATTTTATGAAAGACTGACAGACTAGCAGGGCACCATGTTCTCGTAAATAGAAATGTCCTTACTTTTGCCCTCACAGTTACCGGGCTATCTACTTCATAAATCACTAAGTGACTACAAGTGTCAGTCCACCCGCTCTGCAGGGCCTTTCGTTTTTGGAAACAAGGTCACACGTTCTTCATACCCCTGTCAGAGGCACAGGGTGAGTATTACGTGGACACTTGCTCTCTAAATTAACTGCAGTTTTTTTAAAAGAATGTTCTTTGTAAGAAAATGTATGAATGTGTCTTGAATGAAACACTGACATATACATGTATCTGCCTCCCTCCTTTCTAGGACTAGGAGGTCCATTTGCCCTGAGGAAGGATCAACATAGATGCCGTGGCATGCCGAAACGTGCTTTTAGTGCCCATCCTGAATAAACACATGAACAATTATCCTGAATGTTTATATTTAGAAACATGCGCGTTGGCAGATTAGAAACATGATCATGTACTGATCATGTAATATAACAGACAATTAATCAGGAGTACTTGAAAAGGGATCCTGATACTGTTCAAAGGCTTATAGTCATAATGTCAGAAACAAAAATGTCGAAAGTCATAATGTAGAAAAAAAAATGTTGAAAAAAAAGTCGCATTTTTTTTCCAATACTTTTTTTTTTCAAAATGGGGGGTTCCCCCCCAACCCCCCTTTTTTGTATTTTACCCATTTTTTATACTTACCAAACCCCAAAAATACATATAAATAAAAAAATATGATTCGACTTTTTTTTTCCGACATTTTTTTTCCGACATTTTTTTTCCGACATTTTTTTTCTACATTTTGACTGACCACCCTGTTCAAAGTAGTAAGAAAGTCGGTTGTATACAAATTGATCGTTTTACAACTGCTCGAATGACAATTGACCTTTTCACAATTGACCAAATTGTGAAGGTCAATTGTACCATATATGTGGGGGGAAACGCCCCACAACCCCCACCCAATGCCAAACCCCCATATATATATATATATATATATATATATGGTCAATTGTGAAAAGGTCAATTGTGACCCTTTAAATTCGGTCAATCGTTCATTTGAACAATTGTAAACAACCAATTTGGGTAATACCAGAAAGTCTACTACACAGAAACACTAATGATTTTCTTGATTCAAGTGTATGTGTTCCTAATACTTTAAAAACGTTTTAAAAACATGTTTTTGTTTATCTTTTTTATTTTGTATTGGTATATATATGTAATTGTGATAACTTGTTTTGGCTTCAATCTTTAGAAAGCGTCATTGTAGTATGTATTTGTGATTATTTATTGCATTATCATTAAATGTTGACAAACTCCAGACATTTTTCTATGTTTTCTTACTTGTGACCTTTTTTGAGCATAGAACAGTTATTGATGAATTATAATGAACAATGACTGAACATTGTGCTGTTTATAGTGTGGATTCTCTTTTCTTTTCGTCTAATATTGATGGCTTGGGGGGCCAGAATAAGATACTCTGAGGTGCTCTGGTCTTTCTGGGCGCACCTATAACATTTTCTGAAAAGTGCCTCAGGTTTTACCACAGGGTTCTCTCTAGATTCAGCTCAGGCTCTTAAATGTACCATTTTCAACACAATCTCTGGAAGGTAGAGCCTCTAGTATGTGTCAGTGGAACGGTCCCATGCGCAATGGCTGCAATGTTCAATTGTTGCTACTTCAGCTTGATGAAAGCCATGTTCAGCCTCGGGCTAGCTGCAAAGGCACCCTTCCAATTCAGCTTTTGGCTCCCTGCTCTGCTTCTTTGCAGGCCATGTCTGCTTCAAACTCCTTGAGGTCTTTTCAAGAAAGTCACAACTGGACTCTTGTTTCCTGTTCCATCTCTAACCTGCAAGCTCTCCATGAATGTAAATGTTTCATTATAGAAATGCTCAAAATCAACATAAGCTGTCAACGTGCTTGCAAACAGAAGGGGGCAGGGTAATAGTTTCGAAATTCATAGCTATAAGTAAGTGGCCAACAGGGTGCTCAAATGCTCAAAAACAGGGATACATCTCATGTGATGAAAGGGGGCAGAAGGATTTATAAGTGTCTTATGACCTTTTTTCTCTTTCTCTAAAGGGGTCCTTCTAGTAAGATGCTCCAGGTTCATCTGAGCCTTGGATGGGTTTGTACAGAAAATATATCAACAGCTCACGGGCAGAGAGATGTTTCAGGGGTCAGCTGGATCACTGCCTTCTATGCACTTTCCTTGAGGGACTCTCTTGCGGGCATTCACCACGTCTCCTCAGACATGGCTCAGGATTGCTGCTTGTGAGATGGTTTGCATGTTCTGCTTGTACCGTCAAGAAGCATGACTATTCTTCCAGCAGGTAGGGGACAAGGATGACACTTGACAGCTGGCTTAGGACACCCTGGAGGTGTTAAGCACAGAAGCGTGGCCTTACCTTCAACCTCCACCCACTTCCCACCTTCATGTTCTTCTTGGAGGTCTCCAACCTCTTGCCTCTAGCCTCTCAGCTTAGGCGTTCCTTCTCATTTTTCCACCTCGCCTCTATGATTTCCCTGGACCAAAGTGGTCCTGCACCTTCTTGTGCTTATCAGATCAGGATATGGCTTCTCCTTTTCCCTTAAACTGGCTCTATGCCCCTCTATAGCGGTTCAACCTCTCCAACGCGGTCCTGATGGTCTCCTCTCGTGTATATCTGTCATGACTTCCATCCAAACATCAGATGACACCAGTTCCCCCTCGTCCCCCTCAGCCCGAATTCACCCCCCACTCATCCTCCGGAGCTCACATGGGCGGTCCAGGCCGGCTCGCACACAGTCACAACATACGCACACCACTACTCCACACTCACGTCTGCGTCCATTTCTTCATTGGCAGCTGCCATGGAGATTAGGTCACCAAAAGAACAGGTTTGATTCTTCGCATTATGCTGCTAGAGTTACCCGATCACGTGACTGGAACTCGCGTTCACGTGACCTGGCTTCGCGGTCGCGTGATCAGAAATCACGTGACCGGAACTCGCGTTCACGTGACTTGGCTTCACGATCACATGATCCGACACCAAAAGGTACTTAAGCAGAGGAATACCTCAGTACCACGCTTCACAGCTGTTTCTTGAGACTCTGTTTGGCTCCTGTCCCGTTATCT
Source organism: Ambystoma mexicanum (assembly GCF_040938575.1). Lineage (NCBI taxonomy): Eukaryota > Metazoa > Chordata > Amphibia > Caudata > Ambystomatidae > Ambystoma > Ambystoma mexicanum. The sequence continues at coordinate 829,532,935 of NC_090925.1, read as the reverse complement.
TGTGTCTTGTTGGATTCTTGAACTCGGCTACCCTTTTTTGGAACTCTTTTGGATCACGATTTGTCTGTACCTTGGCTTGGACTGATATTCTGGGCTTCTGACCTCGGACCGCATACACGGACTCCCCTTTTGGATTGTGTTCTTCATTGCTCTCCATATTCATACTGCTACGTTTGGTTTTAGACCTGGGACTGTCCAGTGTTCGAAATTCTTCAAGTGGATTGCCTTCCAGTCAGTATCTCACATCCAGGGCCCATTACCGTCTTGAGCCCCAGAATCCCTTTCAGCTATTGAATCCTGGTAAGAGTCTTCCCCTTATTTTTTGTCTACCTACGTTTTGCCCTGCTTGCTTGGTGTTTAACATTGCCTTCCTTTACAGCTTCCCTGGGACTCCCAGTACTTCACGGTCCCGGATTCATCTCCACCTGTGGCCTCAAAGGTTGTCTAGGGAGCGAATTGTCATTCTCCCTGTGCGGCACTTGGGGACAGAGGTCTCACATATCTGCACGACATTCAGATTATAACAGTCTGTGAAGCCTTGTCGTGCCAGGTATGGAGGGAACCGCGGAAGATCCCATGGCTGCTATAATCCAAGCAATCACGGTATTACGGGCGGACATGGTCGCTGCCAACACAGTAATTCATCAGCGCCTTGATTTATTGCAGAGTGCCCAACATCCCTTGCCTGCGGATCCGGAGCTCGGGGACGCCGCTCAGGTTCCTATGCCAGCCCCTCCATTAGCCCCGGTTCCGACTACCCCTGCACCCTTCCCTGTTGTACTACCGTCTCCTTTCCCATTGGCAGCCCCAGAGAAGTTTCATGGAGATCCCAGAAAATACAGGACTTTCCTTAACCAATGCAAATTACATTTTCTATGTCGACCTCTTGCCTTCCCAGATCCCACTACTAAGGCAGCTTTCACCCTGTCACACCTAGCTGGTACAGCTGCGGCTTGGGCAAATCCCCTATTAGAAAATAACCACCCAGCTCTCTACGATTTCGACCAACTGGTATCGGAGATGTCACGAGTTTTCGACACCAGGTATAAAACCCAGTCACATGATTTAGAGTTACTCGAACTTACTCAGGGTAAGGGGTCCCTAATCGATTACATCACCCGATTCAACCAACTAGCGGCCGAAACATCATGGCCAGAAAGTAAAATGGCAGTGGTCTTTTACAGAGGCTTAAGTAATCCTATGAAGGACGCATTAGCCGTGGTCCCATCCTTGCCCGTCCAATTCCCGGCCCTTGTAGATTTAACCCTCCAAGTCGATGCACGGCGTTCTGAACGAAGAACTGAAGCCGGATTTTCCCACTCCACAGGTCCAACCGCATCTTCCTCCACCTCAGATACCACAGGGGAACCTATGCAGATTGGAGGTATCAGGAGTCCCATCACGTCTAGGGAGCGGGAACGTAGAAGAGCAGAGAATGCTTGTTTTTACTGTGGCCTGGGTGGACACTTTGTGAAGGAATGTCCCCGAAGACCGAAACCCAAGAACCAGGTTTTTCACCCAGCTCGACCCTAGATACGGGGGAAGGGTCGAGCTCTCTATGTTCCTCCCCGGGTTCGATCCCGATGTTCGGTAGAATCAGACCCATCAGAGTACAAGCTACTTTGCAACCCACACCCGGTATCATTCATCCTGTAGTGATCACCCTTGATTCAGGAGCTTCCGGGAACTACATTGACATCACGTTAGCCAGAGCATTAAACCTGCCCCTGGTTAATAAAAACCGACCCGAACTGGTACATGCAGTTGATGGAACAGAATTAGCATCTGGACCCATTCGACAACAAACGGCACCACTCATACTGACGATCCACTCCATTCACAAGGAAACCATACACTTCGACTTGATAGCCATGCCTCAGTTCGGGATCATACTCGGGATGCCATGGTTGCGGGATCACAATCCACACATTGATTGGGGTTTGGGTCATGTACACTTTGAGTCCGAATTATGTCAAAACTTTTGCCTCCCCCTAAATGGAGAGGAGAACAATCCTGCTTCAGCACTGGGTGCGATTGCTCGGCTCAATATCACAGAAACCAGGGCGTCTTCTGACCCACATGTGGTGGGTTTAGTCGATGCGTACATTCCCACGGAATACCAGGACTATGCTTCGGTATTCGATAAAGGTTCTTCCGAAAATCTGCCCCCACACCGTCCCTATGATTGTCCGATTGACTTGACCCCTGGGGCTTCCATACCCTCAGGTCGTATCTACTCGCTGTCACAGTCTGAAGATCAAGCCCTCAAAGAATACATAGACAAGTCTTTGCTCCTGGGTCATATACGCCCCTCCACGTCTTCAGCTGCCAGCCCAATCTTTTTCGTGCCCAAAAAGGAAGGCGATCTACGTCCGTGTGTGGACTACCGCAGACTCAATGCTGTTACCATTAAAAACCGGTACCCGATACCTCTTATCACCCCGTTATTGGACCGGTTGACACACGCCTCTATCTACTCCAAGTTGGATTTGAGAGGTGCTTACAACCTTGTCCGCATTCGTAAGGGGGACGAATGGAAGACCGCATTCTGTACACGATACGGTCTTTTTGAATATTCAGTAATGCCCTTCGGATTGTGCAACGCCCCAGCCACCTTCCAACATTTCATGAATGAAGTGTTCTATGATGTTTTGGATATCTACGTGGTGGTGTATCTTGACGATATCCTTATCTTCTCTCATACCCTCAAAGACCATGTACAGCATGTTCGAGAGGTATTGTCCCGGCTACAAAAGCATTCGCTTTATGCGAAACCAGAGAAATGCCAATTTCATGTGGACAATATCGAATTCCTGGGATTTAACATCACTCCTGGTGGTCTGGCGATGAATTACTCCAAGGTCAAGGCGATTCTAGAATGGCCAACCCCACAAACCCTGAAGGCGCTGCAATCATTTCTCGGTTTCGCTAATTTCTACAGGCGTTTTATATTTGGCTTTTCCTCCATTGTGTCACCACTCACTTCTCTCACTAGCCCCCATGTACCTTTCAAATGGCAGGGGACACATCAGCAGGCTTTCGAAACTCTAAAAAATGCCTTCACCACTGCCCCTGTGCTCCAGCATCCTGACCCTGACCTACCTTTTATTGTCGAGGCTGATGCCTCCTCCTTTGCATTAGGGGCAGTCCTGTCGCAGGTCTGTTCCGCTACAGGACATCTACACCCTGTGGCTTTTCATTCTCGCAAATTCAATTCTGCAGAAGTTCACTATACCGTTACCGAGAAGGAACTCCTGGCGGTGATGGACGCTTTCCGCATTTGGCGACATCATCTGTTGGGCGCAAAACACAAGATCACTGTGTTTACAGATCACCGGAATCTACAGGATCTGGCCTCCCTGAAATGCGTGAACAGCAGACAGGTCAGGTGGCACTTGTTTTTTGCTGCCTTCGACTTCCAAATCAAGCATCGTTCCGGTATGTCACACGGTAAAGCCGATGCCTTATCTCGTTCCCCTGGGGGTGTTTCGTTACCCATATTTCCGGACACTCTCTTGTCCCATGAGAACGTGGTATGCACATGTACACCCCCGTTGGCATTGTTAGACACCATCCGTACCTGGGTCCAGCAACATCCCGAACAGCTATCCGAATGGGACCCGGTGTATTTTGATGGGTTACCATATGTGCAGAACCGCCTAGTGTTACCTACCACCGATACCAGAAACCTAGCTCTGGAGTGGTCTCATGACGCACCCTTCAATGGTCATCCAGGTCAAACCCGCACTCTGGAGCTCTTGAGACGCTGGTGTTGGTGGCCATCCATGAAACATGACGTTATCTGCTACGTCAACACCTGCGCTGTCTGTGCCCAATGTAAAAATCGCAGGGGTCGTCCACTTGGCCTCTTGCAACCATTACCCATACCCCCTAAGCCCTGGCATACTGTGACCATGGATTTTGTGACTGATTTACCTAAGGTCCAGGGTTACGACACAATCTGGGTGGTGGTTGATGCATTCACTAAAATGGCCCGTTTCACTCCTTGTCGGGGTGTTCCTTCTGCACCTACGTTAGCCAAGTTGTTCTTTGAGGGGGTCTTCTGTCTTTTTGGTCTGCCGTCTGTGCTCATTTCGGACAGGGGGTCCCAATTTACTTCTCGGTTCTGGCGTGCCTTGACCAAGTTGCTTGGAATCGACATACGGTTCTCCTCAGCTTACCATCCCGAAACCGATGGACAAACTGAGAGAACGAACCAGTCCATGGAACAGTATTTACGCTGTTTGGTGCTACAGCAACAAGCAACTTGGTTGCAGGTTGTTCGCTTTGCCGAATTTGCCTATAACAATGCTATACATTCCTCCACTGGTTCTTCCCCCTTTTATGTCTTGTATGGCCAGCACCCCCGTGTCCTCCCGATTCCCGATGCCTCTCCCTCTGTCAACCCAGCTGCAGCTGCCTGTATTAGGGACATGTCCTCTCTCCATGCCCAGACCGTGGTTCATCTCCAGGAGGCCCAGTCATCTATGAAGGCTTACGCTGACTCGAAACGTAGCCCTGCCCCGCTATATGCGGTTGGTTCCCGAGTCTGGCTGTCCACCCGACATCTCCGTTTGGCGGGTTGTCGGAAGCTTCTGCCTCGTTTTGTGGGCCCTTTTGTGGTATCTCGAGTCATCAATCCAGTGGCTTATCGCCTGGTACTCCCGTCTTCCTGGCGGATTCACCCTGTTTTCCATGCGTCCCTTCTCAAGCCTTGCTCTGTCTCGTCCCGTCTTCATTCCCCGGCTGCCCCTGTTTCCTTGGATGCCCCCGATGTCTTTGAGGTTTCCGCTATACTAGGTTCCCGACGTTTCAGGGGCAAGTTGCAGTACCTGGTGGACTGGTTGGGTTACGGCCCGGAGGAGCGATCTTGGGTTTCGGCTTCGGATGTCCAGGCCCCCCGCTTGGTGGCTCGGTTTCATCGGGAATATCCGTCCTGCCCACGTGGACGTGGGCCTTTGCGGGGGGGCTCTGTCATGACTTCCATCCAAACATCAGATGACACCAGTTCCCCCTCGTCCCCCTCAGCCCGAATTCACCCCCCACTCATCCTCCGGAGCTCACATGGGCGGTCCAGGCCGGCTCGCACACAGTCACAACATACGCACACCACTACTCCACACTCACGTCTGCGTCCATTTCTTCATTGGCAGCTGCCATGGAGATTAGGTCACCAAAAGAACAGGTTTGATTCTTCGCATTATGCTGCTAGAGTTACCCGATCACGTGACTGGAACTCGCGTTCACGTGACCTGGCTTCGCGGTCGCGTGATCAGAAATCACGTGACCGGAACTCGCGTTCACGTGACTTGGCTTCACGATCACATGATCCGACACCAAAAGGTACTTAAGCAGAGGAATACCTCAGTACCACGCTTCACAGCTGTTTCTTGAGACTCTGTTTGGCTCCTGTCCCGTTATCTTGTGTCTTGTTGGATTCTTGAACTCGGCTACCCTTTTTTGGAACTCTTTTGGATCACGATTTGTCTGTACCTTGGCTTGGACTGATATTCTGGGCTTCTGACCTCGGACCGCATACACGGACTCCCCTTTTGGATTGTGTTCTTCATTGCTCTCCATATTCATACTGCTACGTTTGGTTTTAGACCTGGGACTGTCCAGTGTTCGAAATTCTTCAAGTGGATTGCCTTCCAGTCAGTATCTCACATCCAGGGCCCATTACCGTCTTGAGCCCCAGAATCCCTTTCAGCTATTGAATCCTGGTAAGAGTCTTCCCCTTATTTTTTGTCTACCTACGTTTTGCCCTGCTTGCTTGGTGTTTAACATTGCCTTCCTTTACAGCTTCCCTGGGACTCCCAGTACTTCACGGTCCCGGATTCATCTCCACCTGTGGCCTCAAAGGTTGTCTAGGGAGCGAATTGTCATTCTCCCTGTGCGGCACTTGGGGACAGAGGTCTCACATATCTGCACGACATTCAGATTATAACAATATCACAACCCGTTCCTCCCTCCAGCCTACTCTCCTGAATCTCCATCTGATTCAAAGCATCCTCTCACTGTGGTCTATCCCAGCCAATGTCTCATCTACCTCCCAGATGGCACTGTGTCCTATTGTATCTTTAGCAATCTCTCTCCAATTGGTCATTTCCTTCAAACATACAACATACTCACCTGTTTCCTTCCAAATACTGTCACTCCTGTACCATATTATGTCTCCTACTTGCTGATAGTACTATTTACACTCTCCTCCAAGGTGATACCCCTCTCTTTCAGAATCCAAACAGTTAAATATTCTGGGGACAGCCAGTCGGGAATACCTTCCTGCTCGGCCCTCTCACTATTCCCCGCCTGAACTGCAACAAGCTCTACCTTTAAAGGACCATCTTTCTTCTGTACCACATTTCTGCCTCCACCATTCACCAGTCCAATCTCCTCCAGGGCCTTTGTCGCTGCACTCACTCATTGTGAATCTTTAGGGCTGTGGTCTCCCAGGATCTGCCAGTATCCTCCTGTTCACTCTTCCAAGAATCCTGCCTGGCTTCACAGGCTCTGCTGCTCTCGTCCTGCCAGCTCTCCCCAAATGAGAGAAAGGTTGGCTGGCTGCATTTTAAAGGCTGATATCTCCTTATCCGGAGTGGTGATTAGGGATATTAGTTCCACCTGTGCTGTATGGTCCCAGCTTTTTCCTAATTGAACTATGTGCTCAGGGTCACGTGAGATTAAGGGGTTACAGAAAGGCCTGCCAAAATTTTGGATTTTCTAGCAGTATGGGGGAAGCTCAGTGGATGGATGCCTGTGCACACATGTCAGCGTAACCCTTGTGGAGCTTCAAGTGTATGTGATGGGGTTTATGGGTGTTTCCATGCTGTTCCCAGAGTTATGTCTTGTTACTATTCTGGACACGCCACAGATTTTTCTTGTGGGTTTCTGGACCGCTGAATCTGGATCCGTGAATCTGGTGCAAGGACAAAATCTTGCATTTTTGGTTTTCCAGAAATCTGAGGATCAGTGGTGCTGACATGGGACCCCCTGTTGCCATATATATTTTCTACAAAAAGAAGATGTACTAAAAGTTGTCTAAACCAAAGGGTAAAACCAAACACCTAAAAATGATGTGTCTGATATCCAATTTTCATACATAAAAGTTACAATTTCTATTAAACATATAGAAAAATTAGCATTCCTAAAATGATCACATTACATAAAACTAGATAAAACATATAAAACATAAGTACAATAAAACACAAGGAGTACAGAAATGTAGGTTGACTTTTGTACTATCAATACAAAAACTCTGCGTGATTCTTCACACTGGAATTATTATCCTTATTTTGAAAGATTGTTGCTATTCTCTAAAACCCAACTCGCACAAGTTTCTGTCCTTAAAACACATACAAATGTAGGACATTCATCAGGGGTGTGATTTTTCTTGTGTTTAAACTGATGACAAGCCTTCTCTATTTTCACTTCTTATCTCCCACATATATACAATGATGTGGACCCTGTAGGTTAGAGTGAATCTTTTAGAAATTACCTTTTGGCATTTGGATCTTATCAATAGATCTTCAACACCCTCCCCGATCCTCCTAAGGGAAATAGATATGTTGCATTATGACATACCGTATGGACTGATGGAAAGAAGAGTATCCATAGTCTCATGTATAAACCAAATGGTTATGCAGGAGATTTCCTTTTAGTTGGGAATATCGCCCCAAAAATATTTCCCATTCTACAAAAAACAGAGCGCGAGGGACATCATATTGAGTCTATTATGGAACCACTAATCACAACTACTGCAAATTCTCAGGAAGACCTCTTACCTGGAAGAGTTGCAAGGGATTTTTTTCCACACACTTTTCCTAATCAGCCTGCACATATGCAGCAAGGAAATGTTGCTATTACACCTATCTGTGGTGCAGCTGGGGAAAACAAAGGGAGGAAAAAACAAAAGAAATTTGTTGTGCATATTCAATACCCCTGTTCTGATTATCAAGATAAACCTATGTCAAATGGAGCCAACGCTTATAAACTAGTGTCACTCAGGTCACTTACTTCAAGAGAGTACACAGTGCATGTATCCCAGTGTCGAGGTAAAGAGATTATAGCAATCTCAAATGCACACAGGTTATCATGGGGTGGAAATCACCTCACATCCAATTCTAGAAAAATGGAAAACCACAATATTCCTAGGAGTCAGGGTTCTTAAATGAAAATTACCTTCCAAGTAGATTCCAGGCAATTCGGTCAATTTTTTAAATAAACTTACCCTAAAACTGCCTATACCGGGCATAGAAAGATCACTACTTTAGTTTGCGGTCCATTTTGGTGAAAAAAAACGGCCACTCTAAAGACATGCGTGCACGAACAATGTGTTGATGTCATCATGTACTCGCGGTAAAAATATTGAACGTGTACCTCCGAAATGGCAGGGAAATGTAGTTCCCATTTAAAAAAAGTTAAGGCTAGTTTTAAAGTGTATTGGCTGTAAAACACAAAAAGTGAAACCTGACAAAAACCATATCAGGTATCCTAAATTTCGAATTTCATTCTACCATAGTGTGGAATCCTAAATCTGGCTCCTAGTTAAAGTTCACAATTGAGCAAAGGAAATCACTAGTTGCCGCATACATGGTAAATTATGATTTTATCAACTGATACTTTGTAGGGAAAGCAAGGATCCCAGTTTACTTCCAATATTGTTGCACGTCCAGTCTCTTGGACAGACAAATGGACACAGAGAACTGCAAACAATATCAATATGTACATAGGATTTCACAAGGGTTCTTACCCATTCTCCAATATCATCATAGTTCTCTAATTTCCTCAATAATAATAAAGGTCCTATCTAACATCAACTTTGTTATGCAGTGATGAAACATAGTGGAAATACTCGCAAACAATATCAATAAGTACATAGTGGTTCACAGGGGTTCCTACCCAATTTCCACTGTCATCATGATTCTCGAGTCACCAGAAGTCCCTAATGTCTTGTCTACCATCAACTTCATTACATAATGATGAAACAGAATAACAGTTGAAGGTGAACTAACAAGCAGATTGAGTACAAAAGTTACACCTCATCTAGGCATTATGCCATTCAATGTTTTCATTAAGGCCCTGGATATGACTTTTGGGTCAGAAATTAGTTTCTGTTCCAGATTCAATAACTTCCTGTTAACTTGGTCATGGTTTTTTCACATGCTTCAAAATAGTCCAATTGAAGTCATTACACTTATGTTTTTTTCCCCAGAAATGTTTTACTAATGATGCTTGTTCTACATTAGTCTTGATGCAACTTTTGTGCTAAATCATTCTTGTTTTACATATTTTATTAGTTTTTCCAATGTACATAAGATGACATGGACATCTGATCAAATAAATCACATTTTCAGTGTTGCAGTTTGTATGTTCTGTAAGGTTCCAATCCCTCTCTAAACCTAAATCCACTGCTACAGTTCTTAGTCTGTACACACATTATGCAATTTCTGCACGGGTGGTGCCCTAACACTGGTGGCAAACTCCATAACCTAGTCTGCTGAAGTTCTTTCTTTTTTTTTATTATATCATTCCTCATCACTAGATTGCGTACTGTGGTACTTTTTTAAAAAGCTGCCAGAGGTTTTCCTCAGTCTTTCTTCATTATTTTATTCCAGATTTTGTTTACAATGCCTTTAATTTTATAGGATAGGTTACTGAAGGTATTAACAAATACCAAAGAGGTCTCTTTTTTTGTTACTGTTTCTGTGTAACTGCTGGTCTAAAAGGGCCTCTCTGTTGTTAAATGCCCTTTTAGCAGCATTTTTCACTAAGCGATGGGGATATCCTCGGTCTGTCAGTTTGTTGATGAGGTTGTTAGCCCCGTTCTCATAAGATTCATTGGTGCTACTGTTTTTCTTAAGACGTAAAAATTCACCAAACGGTAAATTGTTTTTGTCACGATCCATGCCCCTGACCCCCTCAGGTATAACAGCCCCCTGGCAGCAGTGCGGCTAAAGCCCTTCACACTGGCCCCAAGGGCCTTAAAACTCCATCAGAAACATACATGAGTCAGTCCTGGCGTCTTTGGCGCCAGGCTCGTTATCAGGAATAAAGCAATACCAGTTTTGGACCTTAATCCAACATGGAGGCCTATTACACAGCTCAGTTCTGTAGAACCAAGCCATGCGGTCTAGTGTTGTGGGTGGGGCTGGGCGTGGGCCTGGAACTACTTTACCTGGGCTATTTACACCACACCCAAACAGCAGAACATGCTTCGAGTTATTCTGCACTCCTGCAGCGTAATGCTCACCGTGTCCAGCTCCTGCTCATCTGATTCTCCGGCAGCCCGATCCTGAAGCTCTAGATCCGGATTCCATTAATAACCCGGAAGAACAAGAACAGCATTAGCAAGCAAGAACACTTACCCGTGAAGTAACCGGCCCTGAATCCATCCTGCGCGTCGCTTACCTCGCCCATCGCCGGAGTTCGCAGCAACCTGCTAAAGTAAAGAAACAAGGACAGCATTAATAACAATTCTTACCTGGCAAGCAGCGAGTCCTGGCAGCACCCTGCACTTCTCTTACCTCGCCCATCTTCGGGTTTCACTGCAGCCTGCAAGGGAGAAGGAACAAGGTCAGCATTAACAAAGCACTTACCTGGGCAACCAGCACTTCGATCGCTCATCACTCCGGAACATCACCACAACCTGCACAGAGAAGAGAACACAGGTTAGCAATTAACACCAATAAACAGCACAGCGCTCCGTGCATCAATAACTCACCGTGGTCTTTGCTATCGGCGCAGGAACTCTGTGATCGCAACCATCCCTGTGAAAACAAAAAGACATTGTTAGGGAACAGCGTAGTGGGGCAAGACGTAGAGAAGACAGAGAAAACGGAGGGAAAGAAAGACAGAATAAAGACGGAAAAGACATTATAACTCACCTGGAAGACAGCAAGCAGAGTCAGAGTCACAGCCGGTCTGGAGCCGACATAAGAGCACACGGACCAGTGAAGCAACTAGGTCCAAGGAACACATGCACCAACCAGGCGCCCCTGCACAGAGATGCAGGACGGAGAGTTCAATGCACAAAAATCTAAGGTGAGCAATAACCCCAAGGGAGGGGATTTGGACCAGAGGGAGGTGGGAGTCCACCCACCACAGAACCAGTATCTTAACCCTCCATTCTCTTGTTATAGACGCTACCCAACGTCTGGCACATAACCAAGCAGAGAGGGGTCTGGGATAGCACATAGACCTCCATCCAGTATCGTGTGGTGCCCCTCGTGGATACCAGGTGAGCATAACAGTTTTTTACGTGCTGAGCTTGATGGCCATTATAGTGCAAGAGAGCATTTTTATCAGTATCTTTGGTGTACGGTTTAATCAACAGATTGCCTTGATGGTGATATATGGAAATAGCCAAAAAATTGACTGAGCCATTGCTCATGCCTATGGTAAATTTAAAGTATCTGTTTTGCTCATTCAGCCACTTAGCAAATTGGTTAGCCTCATCCTCGCTCCCTCTACAGATAACAAAAATATCATCAATGTATCTGAGGCAACATAGAATGTTATCTTGGAAAGGATTCAGAGTGCGGTAAATAATGGTCTCTTCAAACATGTTTACATACAGGTTTGCTAAATTGGGAGTCATAGCAGCTCCCATCGCTGTTCCCTCAACCTGCATGTAAAAGTGGCCCATGAATTGAAAAAATGTGTTCGTAAGGGCCATTTCGGTGCACCATTTAATGAAACAATTGGGAACGGGGTGATCAGCTTCTCTTTTGAAGAGTGTTTCTTCCACGACCTCCAAGGTGGCTAATTGGGGTATATTAGTATAGAGAGCTTGTATATCCAGACACAGCAACAGTTTGACACAAGGGTCAAACATACTGCCTTCGATCCTACTGATGGCATCGGTTGTGTCTTTCATGTAACTCTTCATACTGGTTATGAAAGGTCTAAGGTAGAAGTTCACATATTTTAATAAATGCTCCAACACAGTCGATGCCCTAGACGCTAGGTTTTCACGGAGGCTTTTGCAGATTTTTAAGTATTTTAGGAAGGCTGTAGAATATCGTACTCTGGCATTACTCTGCCATTTTCTCTAATAAGGTATTCACCTTCCTGCTTGCTGATAAGTTGTAATTCCACAGCTCTAGTAACTTTACTTCTGATGATAGTAGATAGTTCATTACTAGGATCCCTATCTATCTTTTGATAGTGGTTGGTATCCAATAACAATTTCAGACATTCTTCCACATAATCGGTTTTGTTCAATACAACTGTGGCACTGCCTTTATCTGCTTGTCGGATAATGATATCCTGATTGCCACCCAACGATTTAAGAATAGTCTGTTCCGTCTTGCTCAAATTGGAATGTTTGGGAATTCCTTTTGACTCAAGGGCCTGTACTTCCTCCATAACGTTCCTTTCAAAAACAATGGATTCCGGAGTGTAGGAGTTTGAAGGAGCACAAAAATTAAAAGGATTTCTAAGTCTGCTACAATTATTGGTTTCAGCAAAAGGATTATTCATAAAAAATTCTTTGAGGTGGACTTTTCTCATACATTTTTGAAATTCAACTCTAAACTCAACTCAAACGGATTGTGATATTTAGATATCACGTAGTGTAGGCCTTTGTTTAGAACAGATTTTTCTTCATCCATAAGGGAGACAGTCGAAAGGTTCACTACCAGCCCCTGTCCCTCCGGGTCTGCATCCGGTCTGAGGCCCATTGTCTTTGAGCATTGCCTCTTTCTAACAAAAGCCTCGCGTTATCCATTTCTGCTTTGATTGTTGCCTCTTGTGCCTCTACCCCGGTTGGAACTGTTTTCTCCTTCGCTGTTACCACTGCTAGTGCCAGCCCTATTGTATTCTTCATCATCATCAGAGCCCCCACTCGAACTATATGAGGTATTTCTAAAACGTACTCTACGATTTAGTTTCTGATTTTGCCCTGATCTAGAGTCACCAAACTTATAGTCTTTGTTTGTATACACAAAGGCCTCTTCTTCTGTATTTGTCTCAGTTTTGAAATCTTGCATCTCTTTAAGATGTTTCTCTAAACTGCTCTTGAAGGCTTCCACCTCAAACTTCTTGTTAATTTCCTCTAATGATTTCAAGTCAATTTCAATTTTTTTTTAGCAGTCTCTTGTGCTGTACCTATTATTAAAATAAGCCAGTCACGGCCACATTTATTAAAGATATAGCGCCATTTGAGCTTGAAATCATTATTGTCTAAAAATAGTCTACGCTCATTCCTCACAATAAGTCCTTGTGGCAGAGCCTGATTCTTAACATACTCAAGCATGATAATGGCATGTAGTTCAGTTCATATTAACTGTTTCCTCATCTGAGTGAGTTTGCCCCATTGATCATCTTTCTTTAGAATATCCAGATCTTTGTTAAGACCCATTATCGGTAAAGATTCCATGAGTTTGCGTACATATTCGCCATTGTAGGCAGACACTTTCCAGATTGGGAAGACATCACAGGGAACATCTCAACTGGCCTCAAATAGTGTCCTCTGTTAAGTAAAAAAAAAAGGGGAAAAAGAATTTGGCTATATAAAAAAAAACACCGAGACCTAATGGCCTCTAAATACACTAGTCTCAAACAGCATAAATCATGCTGTGGGGATCGTACACGTCTTACCGCACGGATAAGATACATTTTCTACAAAAAGATGTACTAAAAGTGGTCTAAACCAAAGGGTAAAACCAAACACCCAAAAATGATGTGTCTGATATCCAATTTTCATACATAAGTTACAATTTTTATTAAACATAGAAAAATTTGCATTCATAAAATGATCACATTACATAAAACTAGATAAAACACATAAAACATATGGACAACAAAACACAAGGAGTACAGAAATGTGGGTTGACTTTTGTACTATCTATACCAAAACTCCACGTGATTCTTCACACTGAAATAGTTTTCCTTATTTTAAAAGATTGTTGCTATTCTCTAAAACACAACTTGCACAAGTTTCTGTCCTTAATAAAATGTAGGACATTCATATGGGGTGTGATTTTTCTTGTGATAATACTGATGACAAGCCTTCTCTATTTTCACTTCTTATCTTTCACAATATACAATGATGTGGACCCTGTAGGTTAAAAGAAATCTTTTAGAAATTACCTATTAGCATTTGGATCTTATAAATAGATCTTCAACACCCTCCCCGATCCTCCTAAGGGAAATAGATATGACATACCTTATGGACTGATGGAAAGAAGAGTATCCATAGTCTCATATATAGCACACATGGTTATGCAGGAGATGTCCTTTAAGTTGGGAATATCACCCCAAAAATTCTTCCTATTCTATAAAAAACAGCAAAGCCCATGACAAACGTGCGCAGCCAGGCTCATCTCAAGAGGGGCCAATGTGAGCAGTAAGGTTGTTACACAGATTCACAGTGACAAGTATCCAAATAAACACTTACACTCAAGGGTTCATGATTAAACAATTTATTTATCAGTCAGTTGAATAAGCTTTCTTTAGTACTCTGAAGTACTGTTTACTGTGGGCGGGTGCTGTCGGATCTCGAGTGCTGCTGTGGATCTGCGGCTCGCAGTTTATCGTGACTGTATTGCTCCCTTGGAGTTCCGGGGGCTGTCAGGACATCTTATTCTGCTGCACCGTTTTGCCTGGACTTCAAATACAAAGGTGACTGTCTTTAAACGAAAGCTCACGAAACGTAAACGCTGCTACACCATCAATCCATGGGGTGTGTTCATGTAGTGCTCACGTGATGCCGTGTCTCACTTTGGCAATAGACGTTGTGTTCACTTGACTGTATATTCGAACATTGTTACAACGTGTTGCAACGCCCATTAATACACAGTTTTTCTTATTCTTTTCTGAAGGAGTGTCACTCCCACGTAATCCTGCCCCCCTGGCGTGGCGTCGCCTTCTTTGGCCTTTCAAATAACGTGGACCCAGCGCACCTGCGCGCGCACCATGGAAGTACTCTGAAGTACTGTTTACTGTTCACGGTGCGCGGGGTCCATGGACAACTTGTCTGAAATTGACTACCTTCTGGTCCCAATAGTCTCTGAGGTGACTGGCTACTCGTGCACACTCAGGTAATTGTGGAATTTAATTACTAATGGTGACAGTGGGTAGTAGACCCTCGGAATAATGTTGGCCGCATATTCCACATTACTCTGAGGGCGCAACTGATTTCACACTCTTTGTTCCATCCCGGTGGGTGTTTGGTTGTTTGCAGCTCTAGTCTCCTTTGGAGCCCCAAGGGGGACTGCTGCTGCCTGTGTACTTTAATATGAATGCCTGTTAATATATGTAGTTATCCTTTAACTCAGAATAATGGTGCTAAATGTTGATTTATAGGCAAGCAAGTAAAACAAATTAGTAAACCTAAATAGATTAACTTGTGGCACTGCCTGGCATTTGTTGTACACAATTATGACCTTGGCATAGTACTCACATTTTAGTGTATGGGAACGCTGAACTTGTGCATTAAATGCAGTTGCTGCCTTGTGATAATAGGCATTGACGGGTGGTTGTCTCATCCTACTTACAGGACATTGTAGATGATCTCTCACTGAACACTGCATTCTGACAATTGTGATTACATACGGGAGAGCCCACAGGGTTGTTTATATCCCCAGTACCAAATGGTTTACTTTCTACGTAGTGGTCGACCTCCACGCAAATCTGTGGGTAAAAGCACATATCACAAAAAAGCAATCAAAGCCGGCGGCACTACTCTCTCCCCCATTGTAGAAACTGCTAACATGGAGCGACCACAGGGGGCGCAAAGTAATATAGCTAATTGGAACTCAGCATCTGCAAATGATATAATCTGCCACGAAGTGGCCTTTGCATATGCACAATCACAATCAGAACTAACATTGCCAACTCTCCCTACTATGAATGTTGATGCCACTAAGGGGGGGCTTGGCTCGCACAGCATCTTCTCGAAAAAGCTTTTTGAGCATGAGGATGGACGAGCCCTCACCTCCGGGGGAGAGCAATGCGGACCTTCTGAATACCTCTCACTCTGACAATTCCATCCTCGCACCGGCAGTTCTCGATGCCCTTGATAAACGTGTTTGGTTGTCTGATGGCCCTTCTACTCCGTTAACTGTTCCCGCATTTAGAAGGGCGGACTTCCATCTACACTGCAAAGAAAGCAATATGTTAGATTTATCTAACATCTCCCCAAATTCAAAGACCTACAAAAATCCCATTGCATCAACGGCCCCTGTCAAAGAAGCATCTTTTCCTGAAAAGATAGATCTGGCTCCCCCGACTTCAGGTGCTGCTTCCTCGGCCACTCCTAATCCTTCTGTCCCACCTCCTTTTGACCTGCTGGATCCAGCAGATGATATGCAGACCCTAGAGGCATCTTATCCGGTTCTATCACGGATCTTAAACTTATTGGATAGAGGACATGACTATACCCATTACGAAATTAGAGACTGCAAATCCTCCTTGAATCAAATCCTCTTTTAACTGAATAAATTTGAAGGTTTTATCTTTGCTGACTCTATTCGTGCTGATCGTGCAGTCCCTCTAATCAAGGAGAGAGCATCTGTGGCCAATGGTAAAACCACGAAGGTTGATTCTGTGAGTATTGCTACCAAATAAGAACATAAAGAACAGGCCCTCTCTACTGAACCGAATGTTAGGAAAGATTTCTTAATTGTGGGTAATTTTCCTTCCATGTGGCAACCCCTAAACTTTTTGCTGTTGTTTTCACCATGATCTAGACTTTGCCAGAGAAGTGCAGCCTTCTGCTGCACTCCTCTGGGCTTTCGCTCCATTCTTACGGGGAAACTGACATGCCCTTAAGACAGTCAGTACCGGGAAACGCTATTTTCCGTAGTTTCTTTATCATGTTGCAGCTTTCGCGCAACATGGCACAAGAGGGCACTGTAAGCTAAGTTACTGCTCTCTTGGGTCTCTAGTCTTCTACAGGCCCTAGATACTCTCTTTGGATTGTAAATGAAAGGTGCAAGTGAATCACGGACGGGATTGGTGGCAGCGATCGTTTCTTGTGTTTTTGAGCTCCTTTTGGCGTTTTAAGCACGTTTCTCGCGCTTAGCCCAAAATGGTGGCCTGGCTCCCAAAATGGCCAGACCACGAGACTCTTTGTCCTGTCCGCTGACCGTCTTGCCCCCTTCACCTCCCCCAGGTCGAGCCGGCCCGGGGCCTTCCTTATTTGGGCATGTACTTTCCCGCGAAACACAGATGCTTTTGCAGGCTTCTGCAGGCCTTGTGTGTGCCTCCAGGAAGGGGGCTGGGATGTCTGGTCCCAATACACATCCTGGGCGCCAGAGAGTCTAGGGTGATGTGAATGCCTGGGACCCCCGTGGTCCGTGATAAGGTCCACAGATGGTGTGAGTGTTTTATGAGCGGATCTCCCATTGGGTCCCCTCCGTTTTGGCGCGAAGGGAACCGTGGATAAGAGGGGGACTGGAAACGCCACTACCAGGTCGATCTCCTGAGTTCTCACGAACAAAGGAATACAGGAGCCAAGTATCCTGCAACCACGAGGCTGAACCGAGGAATCACTGGTGACCCGCTGAAGGACTGCTCCTCTGCACTGCTGTCGCTTTGTGAAACCCTTTCTACCTCGGATCGAATGAGCAGGCCTGTACTGGTACTTCGACCCTTGGAATAGTGGGAACAACTATTCTCGGCATCTTCACCATCTCCTGCACGTAAGCCTTCGGAAGTGTCTCTGGGCCATCCAGCAGACTGATTAGCCTACCCAGGAGTCTTGCTCTGTAACCGCCGTCAGGTTGAGTTGTATTACGAGTCCTTGTCACTCTCACACGATTCGTACACTTGGCATTCCCAGGTCTGAAGTGAGGAGTGTACATTTGGCTGAAATACACACGGCCGCTCTGTTGCCCTGCTGTGGTAACAAACTGTGCGGTTTCACTGCGTTTGGGACGTCCTCAACTCAACTTCTGCTGCTGCGGAATCTACACGACGACGAGACGTCCCCTACTCCTATCTGAACCTGCCAGCACTGAAACTGATCCGGAGAAGCCTGGGTCTGCTTGCATCGGGGACCGGTGAGTAGCATAGCAGGAGCCCATAAGCTTTTCCCCACTGTGTCTAACAGCACGCCTTTTCGTACTCGTGCTCTGCTTCTGCCCACAGTGTAGGCGGCGCTTGAGTTGCGGAGCTCTGTTCATCTTCATTTGTTCACCGAACTAAACTGCCTGATTCCCTCGAAGAGACTCCCCTTTTTGCCCGTTGGCACCAGCGTGTGCAGGTACTTTTGAGCAGAAGGCTCCACTCTCCGTAGGGCTTGGACTTCCTTTTAGTTAGGTTCCTCTGAAGGCAGACTGAGTCTAATTATTATTCGCACTGCCTGTTTACCTCCCCATATAGGTGGTCTACACATTTCGTGCTTCTAACTCGTTAGACTCGTTTGTATTTGTATATATATATTGTACTGGTTTGGTATGTGTTGGTTTACTTGAGTTTTATTGCGATTTCTCGCTACGGTCAATGTTACAAAGGCCTTGTAATAAATGTGTATATATTTTTAATATAACACCTGCTTGGAGTAATTTGTAAGTGTCCTTGCTTTGTGTGCTCATTGCGGGCTTTCAGTCACCCTCACCCCTCTTGAGACCTAGTCTTGACCGCCGCGATCGCTACCTTGATTGGTCTGGCTTGTCCAGAGGTTACCCTGTTCCAAGAAACTAGGCTGGCCTTCTGAACCTCTGCACCTCCAGGACAGAGTTCAGAAATCCGTCTTAACACTGACGCGTCCATCTCAGACAAATACCTATTCATTCTCGCAATCCTTTGCGCAAACGGTCGCTGCTCGATTGGCTCCTTCTTACCAACAGATACTTACGCACGCCCAATTGTGCCAAATGGTTATTAGAAACACTGAAAAGATCGACCAACTACTTTTTTTTGCTCAAGAGAATCCAAATGAGCGTTTGACAGATTGTGAAGAGCTGCAAGAGGACACTGAGGTAGACCAAATATTCAACCCCGATAGTCCATCGGCCCTCACTAATCTATTTCTGGAGCCAAGGAGCGAGCCAACTTCTCCCACAGGCAATGGTAAAGCCAAGATTGACTATTCAGCTGGTGCAGGTCAATTCTTTGATTCCCGGAAGGAGAAGCGCCTTTTTCTCAGAGCCCTCAAAAGGAAGGCCGACAGAAATCCACCCCAGGCAGTGGCCCAAACACTTCAATCAAAATCAAACAAAAATAGTAAAAATGCAAACAAAAAGAAAAAAAAATCCAGTGTCTGATGCAACTAGTACGTCCGATAAGGCCGAACAATTAGCTGCAGAGCACGAGCAAGACACTGCCCCAGAAGTACCATCTAATGAAAGCAACAATGACCAACAGCCCGTCCCCCGGACACGGCATGCAAAAACAGCAAATGGAAGAGTAACTCGAGAAACCAAAAAGGCTCTGCAGTGCCTAGTTCTGGCGCGCCCCATGATATACATGATAAGAAACCCAGCTCTCTGCTTTCTTTAAGCCCACACCAAACAAAGCTATCCAAGCAGGGACAGCGGCGTGCCAAGACCCTAGCAACCATGAAGTTTCGCAATTCCCCAAATCACAGCTCCAAGAACAACCGACAGGCTGTCCTAAATCCCAGCCCCTTCTGGGACTGTCTTCTAGTCCTGACTAACTTGAATACGAAAGACAACGGGAGGCCCCACAATTGGCAGGGTCGTTGGATGCAGAGGTCCCCCATGAGCATTCACCCGCTCCTGGCCAAAAGGAAAAAGGTCCCTCCCCATCCTCTACAATACTGGTATGGGAGTCTGATCCCGATATCTATGGTAATAAACGATTGAATCGCTCTGCTCTGCTGAAGGCACTTAGGCAAATTCCAGCACTTCGAACCCTTCACTCAGATGACATAGAATGGATCACACTTCCCCATAACCATAATTATCGGATGGTGTGCAAAGTGCAAACCATCATCATAACCGATTTGGTATGGCAACATAGGCGTGAACTGCAAATGATTGGGCTCTCGCCTGTATCATTTGAAGTTCTAGATGATGCCATCGCCTTTAATGAAACACCAGTGACCCAACCTGTCATAATTCCAACATCGGTTCCCACCCCAAATGACTAAGGCGGCCTTAAATTGGAAGTAATTACTCAGTTGGTTTCCCTTTCCAAGGTCAGCAAGGACAGGTCATGGCTGACCTCTCTGGCCTCCACACTGAACCCCGCAATGGTCAATGTCCCCACTTAATTTACAAGAATTAAATATTCTTTCATGGAACTCATGCGGTTTTAAAAACTTGCACACATGGTTCAATAGAAAGTCTGATGCTGTTAAATGTGACATACTCTTCTGCCAAGAAACCATGGTGATGCAAAAAATCATACTACATGTTCATCAAACAATTGCGGAACGCGGCCCAAGAGGCCGTCCCCATGGCGGGGTAGCCATTTGTGTAAACACGAAATTGAGCACAACCACACATGATATGATATGAAAGTTTATTTATATAGCGCCTATACACAATGTGTTTCAAAGCGCTTCAAGGAGGGAGGGGACATAGGAGAATACAGTTACATTCAGCAAAGTCCTTGAAGCAATACAGAATGTGAAAATAACTATCATAATAGGCCTGTCGACATTTCTGATAGTGCAAGTGCAAAGAACAAGTAAGGCAGGAGGTAATGGATAGGTAGGAGAACAAAGCAAGCAGTAACATTACTATGTCTGACGACAATTTACACAGTGCAGGTGGTAAACAAGAGGCGGGGTGGGCGGGGGGGCAGGGGACGGAGGGGGAAGGAGAACAAGGCACGCTACTAAGCAAAATGTCGGTGACAAATTTGAAGAGCAGGGGAGGGGTAGAAAGGGAGAACACGGGGGGGAGGAGGGGAGACCGACAAGCTGCAATCAAGAGTCAAGGAACCGATGATAGGAGTAAGTGCTAGGAGGGTGAAGACAGAGAGGAGGGAGAAAGAAGATGGGGAGGGGAGTAGGAAGGAAGTGGAAGAGGATGGAAGTGAAGGAGGGGGGGAAGGGAAGGAGGCAGGAAGGGGGGGTGAAACGCAGAGCAGAAAAAGGGGGGGAGCAAGCAGGGGGGCACACAGACACTCACGGGGGGCACACAGACACTCACGGGGGGCACATGAAGTTTATAAATCCACTCTGTTTCTAGCAGTTCTAATATCCTTTCATGTACCCTCCTTGAATCATTACTTATGTGTATCCTTGTACCACAACCCTGTTCGATTGAAAATTACCAGTGCATTCGACTCACTCGACATGCTTTTCGATAAAGTTCTAACAAAGTATCCAGCATGTTGAATATTAATGGGTGGTGATTTTAATGCCGAATGTTTGGAACTCCTTGTCAATAACACGGCATATGATCTTGCCCACTCTTCTGTTGGTAGAGGCAGTATGTGGAACAAACACTTCGCATTTTGGGACATAGCATTTTTGCCATTCCAGAGGCACGGGTTAGGGTATACCTGGAAGAGGGGATGTCTTACATCCCGCATTGATCACTTTGCAATTTCGTCAAATATACAAGACTGCTGCAAAGCTATTGTAACTTTAGATCCGTTTCTTGGTGACCACATGTTAATCCAGTTGTCTATTTCCATCACTGTTGATGTCCTTAATCATGATCACCAAGCACTTCTGGAAGGTGACCGCCCGGGGATCTCAATCAGATGGAACAAACGATTATACGATAAGATCAATGCTCGCTTTGACGACTGGCTTGGTGGGCTCCAGGACACCTCAAATTCAGAATCACAACTTAATATTGAACCAACCAAATATTTGGAAATGATAACGGCTATTATGGTTACAATACAAAACGAAAAGAACAGTGTACATGCTACAAACCTTCAAACTGGCTGTCCTGAACTCCTCCTTGCTAAACGCTTCAAAAACGCTGAATTACGCAATCTCAAAAAGAAACTATGTTCAAGAGATGAATATGTTAAGCAGAAAAGACTGATTTGCAACGTTTATCGTAACAAATGCAAAAATTTTATACGTTATATTCACAGTCTTCACAATCAAAAGATCATTACCTCCTTATGTCGTAACGACCGGCGTTCGACATGGGCAATATTCTCATGTCGGACGCAGGCAAACTAACAACGAATCAGGCTTCAACGATAGCTGCTGCATCATGGGTCAGGTTTTATGTGAACAAATTCACGCTTCCACTGCGATATCATGACATCAATGCAATGGAACCTACAATTCCCCAGCTACCAATACCCTTATGGACACTGCAAGGCATTGAGTGTGCAATTAATGCCCTGAACTACTGGAAGGCAGCTGGCCCAGATGGCATTCCTCCTTGTGTCCTGAAACGGAATCCAATTTTATGGGCCAAACTCTTGAAGTCTCAATTTGCCAATGTCTTAATATCACTAGTCATTCCTGCTTCATGGTTGGGCTCAATAATTGTACCCATTTACAAAAAGGGAGCCAGGGACAACCCCGCAAATTATCGGCCCATCGCACTTATAGATGCACCAGCCAAAGTGTTTGCAATTCTATTTCTAAGGGAACTCCAGGCCTTCCTGAAAAACCACAACATGCTGTCATGATCTCTGCTTCCAAAAGATCAGGACTTGCCCGACTCCCGTGGAAGCAGACCCATAACCCCGGTTCCGAGTGCCAGCCAGTCCCAATTGGGACCTTTTGGACCCTGTCCTGGCGCCAGTGGCACCAGGCTCATAAAGATGCCCAGTCCCAGCGCTGGAAGCGCCGGGCTCATAATGCTTGGGTGGACTTACCTGCAGCAGACCATGCTGCTTACTTACCTGCCAGTTGAACCCCTGATCCTCTTCTGTTTGGGACTACTTTTCCTGTTGGGTGGGGCAGGAGCCACTCCCTAGGTTCAGAACACTGGAACTCTTCTGGAAAGCAGGAACTCTTTTCTTACCTAGGCGTGGCTGTGGAAGGAGACACCTAAGCACTACAGGAGGCTATTTAAACCACACCCGATGGATGAATCTTGCTTTGCGTTATTCTGCATTCTCTGCAGCAGAACGCTCATCGTGTCTTCTGCTTCTGATCCTGGGCCTAAGAGAACAAAGGCTTACCATCCTGGAATCCAGTCTTCAGCAGCACCTGTAAAGACAAAGAAAGAACAGGTTAGCACTACGGTCTTCAGTGGCAGCGCATCTCTTACCTGGTCCATCGGCTGTCACCAACGCCTCGCGCTGCATTCCGGCATCTGAAAGACAAAGGCTTACCTACTCTTCGCATGCTCCGGAGGTCTTCGCACTGCATTCCGGCATCTGAAAGACAAAAGCTTACCAGCTCTTCGCACGCTCCGGAGGCCTTCGGCGCTGCATCCCGCATCTGAAAGACAAAAGAAGGTGCGTTTAAAGACATTGGGCAACTTTATTACTCACGTGCCATTACTCCTTCCCACGCCGAATCCAGTGGGTATTCCAGCACCCTTCAGCTTCTCTAAAGCTCCGAACTTGTACCTGCAAGATAAAAGGGACAGTTAGTGCGCATCGTGAAGCAGGCTACAAGCGCTTACTTACGTGCTTCCAGGCGCTTCTATTCCTCACGCGGGTTCGATCCTCAACTCTCATCAGCCCGCCATCGCCGGAACCCTGCAAAACAAGAGATATCATTACAAAAGACTTTTAAGACATTTGAAGTGCCCAGAACTTACCGTTCGTGCAGTTAACGACGGACAGCAGTCCTCTGAGGTCAAGAGGCCTGCACCCTTATCCAGTGAAGAAACTGGTTACGGCACCCTGCCCCGAGGCAGATGGAGAGCTCGGCGTTCACTTACCTAAGACATCTTACTCTTCGAGTCAGACATACAGTGCACAGAGGTCCAGCCCAAAGAGGCAACCGTGTGTTACACATCACCTTTGAAGATACGGCATTCACCCAGTCAAGACCGGCGCCTCTGCGGGAATCAGGTGAGCGTTACACATTCTATCTCATTTTCAAATTGGTTTTCGGGCTCAGATGGGGACATCCCTCAATGCAATACTTATGGCACATTTACTTTCGAAATCCAAGATTCCTGACACAGGGCCATTATATATGGCCTCTGTAGACTTGACATCTGCCTTTGATTGTGTGGTGCGGGGTATCCTCTGGCAAAAAATGTGGATGTTGGGTATTCCATTGCATATCATCTACCTAATAGCCAAACTGCACACCAATACTGTATATTACATTAGGGTAAACCAATCTGGAGCCACTACTAGCCCAATCCCGATTGCAGTTGGAGTAAAACAGGGATGCAACTTGGCAGCCACCTTGTTCAATTTGTACCTCTGCGGCATAAATGGCATCTTGGTGAAACAAATAAGTTACCCTGCCAGACTAGGTCACTTGAAAATCCAGTGGCTCGCGTTTGCTGACGACATTGTGATTTTCAACCGTACTCCGTCAGGCTTGCAAACAAAACTATCTATATTTGCTCACCACTGTTCTGCTCATAATTTTTCATTTAACGCAGTTAAATCTTGCATTTTTTTATTCAAGAATCTTAAGAGACATCCTTGTCCATGGAATTGGACTATTGGCAGTATACCCATTCCTAGGACATCCACAATCAGATACTTCGGTTATTTGATATCCGATTCGAACGCAAATACAAGGTGGAAGAGCATCCTGAATCAAAAGGCTAAAATCCTTTCCACTCAAATGCGCATGATACTAACCAAATACTGCAAGTTTTCTCGGCTTCCCCTCTTCAAATTTTATACTCTTAAAGTTGAGGCGATCCTCTTGCATGCCCTTGACATGTGCTTGGCAAATATAGACCAATTCCTTGACCAACTGCAAGGACGCTTATGGAAGGGCGTGTTGTGCTTGACCAACTCCCTTCCAAATGTGATAGTTGCAGGAATTGGGATTGACATCCTTGTCTGCCCGATACAACTGGCGCAAATTATCAAATCTTGGAAAAATGCTATTTGCCCCCACAAATTCTCTAAACGAAGATCTGGGGATGATTACCGCATCTAATCCCCCTTCCATCAAAAGCTTCTATAGGAAAATGGAAGTTATACTGGAAGACATAGCACTTGCTCCTGCTGATCTAGAATACCGCCAAGCACATTTTAAACTTCGCCTATTTGCACACGATTGGTGCAAAACAAATGCCATGGGAAAACTTAAAATCTATAAAGAACCGACCAAATTTGCTTCGGTCCGCTTACCGCACAAATTATATCTATTGCAATTCCCATGCCCTAAAGCTAGAGACCTATATTTGAGGTTTAAGTTAAATCAACTTCAAACTTTAGAAAGAACAAAAACGTGGACGAAGTCTACTGAGGTCATATCTGGAGACAACTGCAGATTTTGTAAAGTGCCCAACTTGCAGGAGTCGCTCAAGCATTTGAACATCTATTGTGCTTACTTCGAAGTGCAACAACATTTTTTTTTTAAATTGAAACAGTGAGTTCTCAGGCCGCCTCTAGAGAATGGCTCTGGTTAGCATGCATGTGGGGCTCCACCACCAGAGCCATTTTACGGCTCACACGTTTTTTTTTTATCTATATTGAATGTCGAATTGGAAAAACAAACTGCTTATCATGTAAGCATCTCCGACTCCAATCGCAAATGAATTATTTGTGAAACACACATTCCCAGATTATATATATCAGATTGGTAATTGTAGAAACTATGCTAAAACCCTTCCTTGCTGATGAAAATATGACACTGACAATGAAAAGGTGTATGTGTAAGTATGTATGGGGCTGCATTATGGTTAACTCCTTCAAAATGCAGATATCTAAGAAAATGGAGGTTAAATCACATGGGATCCTGTTTAGCTGTCTTTGAGTGTCTTTTAGTGTTTTTAAAATTCGTATTCCATATGTAAATCAAGGTACAAAAAAATGTTCATGTATATTGTCCGAAATTGTGAAAGTGAAAACTGCAATGAAAGTTGTAAAAATGTGTCAAACTACAAACAACGGTTTTGAATAAAAATTTTTTTAAAAAAAGCTTTCTTTAGAAGGGAGCGATAGATAAGTAACACAGAAATACACTTCAATATTACACTCTCTCGGTTTCTTCTGGGACGTCATTTCAAATTCCAGGGGTAGCGGAAGTGACATCACACAAACCTTGACCCCTGATGACATCACATGAAGTGATGTCATTTGACCTCATCCCAAAGTGATATCGCGGGAAGCGATGGAACACAACCTTTCACCCGTTGACAAAAAAGAAAGTGGCATCACAAAGCATTGTACACTACGAAAAATATGGTTACAATATCGCTATAATGTGATGTGCATTTCATATAAGACTGGATCGCCATATGAATCGTTAAGATCAGTGGGTATAGGCCCATTTTACCAAATTACTGTGAATGCAAGCAAACGTCCATGACCAAATGGTAATGATGTGTTATTATATAGCACTCAAGCGCTTTATATAGAAAAAATATGCACCCAATATCACCCAACTTGTGTTGGTACTCATTTATCGACCTCAGAAGGATGAAAGGCTGAGTTGAGGAGTTTAAGAAAATAATAAATCAGTGACTCACCCCCTGAAGTGTGCCTGAAATAAACCTTTAATGAGTCTAGCAATTATTGTATAGAATTCCAGAAAGACATTATTTGGTATTCCTATTCTTTCTTATTTAGGGACAGTGCTGAAAGTGTTAGACTTGTAGCACTCCTGTTCTTATTTTTCTTTTTTTTGTAAGGGGCCTGAACAAGAAAGCCAGCCACTCCAGAAGTAAAGACAACATGGTGCTGGCCACAGCCCAGGAGCTTGCATTACAAAAAAAAAAAAGAAAAAAACCTTTTGAATGATCGCCTCCAGATGCCTTGAAGAACTTATCCAGGCACAAGTCAAGCCTCAAGGTAGGGCCACTGTTTTCATCCGTACCCCGCAGAGGGGGGGGGGGGACTCCTTCCCCAGGAAACGTCCGAGCAGGAGGGACTGTTCAGGTCCTAACACCAGCACAGGTACCGAGGCTGTTTCAGCTAACGGCTGGCGTGGGGGGAAAGGGGGGGGGGGGTCGCTAGACCCTATCAGGGAAGTCACTGAGGGACTGCAAGGTTCTGTTGCCGGGTGTCCACCCGAGGGGCTACACCCTACTACTGGACAAATGTCTGAGGGGGCACCTGGCGACACAGCCGAGGGCACAACGCCTACCAGGCCCCGTCCTGAGATGCAAGGTAGGCCTCAAGCTCCACCGCCAAGAGGTCAGGAGGAGGCCGGGCAAGCACCACGACACAGGCATGTGGCATGCAACCTGACAAAATGGCTGCTGGTCCGACACCATCCCCCTTTCGGGAGCAGGTGGGGGAACGAGTTTCCAGGTGGGACTGGTCGTCACCAGGTATGTGGCCTACAGCATATCCTTCAGTGTCACAGGGCAGATGCACCCTGCATGCAGCAAGGCAGAGTACGCCCAGGCCTCAGCAACCTCAGGGCCCTGCGCATACGCCCGCGCTACCTAGCACCCCACCGGCCTGTGAGGACAGGTTTTTTTTTAAAAGTTCTTCACTCTTATGAGGTCCTCTCAGATGGGAGCTATCCTTCGGGATGTGATCATGGATGGACATGCTAACTCCAGTACTGCCGCTAGCACTCACAGCCCTTCCTCCTGTGGCTCCAGTGTCTCCAGCTCCTGCGCAGCCCCAGCTGCCAATGCTGGGCCCCAGGCCGAGGTCTCCACTCTACGCCCCGCGGCTAGAACAGGGATTCCGATGCAGGAGGACTTTGTGGCATTTGCCAAAAAGGGATGTCTTAAACCCCATTCAGCGCAGCCTACCAATCAACGTCTCAGTGCCAAGTACAGGCAATTGGAGGGGAATTCACTCTTGCTGTCGGCACACCCTCAACTGCACTCCTCAGTGATTGCTGCGGTCTCACTGTACTCCAAGCCACAGTCTTCCTCAGCTACTTCGGCTCTCCTTGACAAGGAGGAGATGATCTTGGAGGTGTAGGCAAAGAAGATATATTCTAACACATCTCTGCACCTTCGTCAGTCTAAGGCGGACGCTATGCTTGCTGCTGTAAATCAAAGGCTTTGGCGGGAAATAGCTGACTTCCTTCCTGAACTTCCGGTAAAGAGCCAGGCAAGCTTCAAGGCAGGGTTGGCAGAAGCAAAAATTGTGGCGCAGGACATCATGGAGTCCAGGTGGCTCACAGATACCTCAGGCCGTACCATATGCATCGCTACGGACATGAGAACTGCCTGGCTATGGGTTACCAAGTTCAACCCCAGACGTCCAGGATCACATATTGGACCTTCCATTCGAGGGAAGAAAAACTGTTCCAGACAGCAAAATCCTTATCTATTCGCACGAAGTCCACGCCCAAGACCTAAAGCCAGGGGCACTAGCGTTCTGACAAGGGGCGTGCCTTCAGTGGGTTCCAGGGCTTCCACGAACGAAGGCCCGGACAGCCGGACCAGGCTTCAAGTCAGCACCGCTGCAAACAGCACAAGGCAGGCAATCAGGGTTTCTTTCAGTCCCCCTCCTCAGCCGCAGCCTCAGAAGGAAAAAAATGCATGACACTCTCCTCCGGGTCCACGTGTCTGCGGTGGGGGAAAGGTTTGCCCTTCACGCACCATATTGGTGCGCAAGGTTTGCTGACCCCTGGATTCTCAGTAGTGTCCACGAGCTCACGCCTACCGAACCCTCCCCTCCGCTCCCACAGATTGGGACAACAACTCTGTTGGTGGAAATGTCGATCGCTCCTAGAGAGTCAGGCAGTGGAAGAAGTCCCAGCCTCCCAGCAGGTTATGGGCTTCTATTCACAGATTTGCGCCATACACAAGAACCACCAGGCAGGCCTGAGATTTGTGTTGGACCATTCCACCTTGAAACTTTCCCTCCCTCTTCAAACGTTCAAGATGGTTATCCCAACGCTCATTGCGGAGACACTGTGCAGGGGCAACTGGATGTGCTCCCTGGATCTCTGGAGGCAGTCCATCACAATGCCTCCACCCTCATGAATTGGGATTTTCCATCAATTTCAACAAGTCACAGCTGGATTCCATGCAGAATCCAACGTTCCTAGGCCTCATCCGGGATACAAGCCCCAAGAGAGTTTTCCCCTCGGAGGACAAGATAACAGCCATCAAGAGGGCCACTGGGCATTTTCTCAGCAGAGCTGTGACCTCGTCATGGTGGTACCAACACCTCTTGGGTATCATGGCGGCATGTCTTCTGGCAGTGCCGTACACAAGGCTCAAATGAGACTTGCAGCAGAACTTTGCAACCTCTTGGAGTCGGGAGATGGGTTCCCAGGCGGAACTTGTCAGCATTCCTCCCCATTTCCACTAGGACCTAGTCTGGTGTAGCACAGACCACAACTTGCAGATAAGCAGGCCCTTCAGGCAACCAGCACTGAGGTTTACCATCACCACAGACTCTTCCTTGGAGGGCTGGGGAGCCGCCCTGGACAGCCACAGTGTCCATGGAGTTTGGTGCCTTCCGGAGCAGGAGGCCCACATCAACTGGCTCGAGTTGATGGCCATCTGGCTCACTCCCAAAGCCTTCCTTCCCATAAGTGGCAAGACTATCCTCATTCAAACTGACAGCTCCATCAGCATGTATTACATCAACAAGCAGGGTGGCACCAGGTCTCCTTCCCTATGCAACTTGGCAGTCAGCATTTGGGAGTGGGCTCTGGAGAACAAGCACTTGATTGCAATCCACCTCCCGGGGGAGTCCAACCTGCAGGCGGACAGACTCAGCAGACGGTATGTGGACAACTACTAATGGCAGTTGAACGAACAAGCCCTTGAGGGGATTGTCAACAGATGGAGTCATCCTCAGGTGGATCTCTTTGCCACCTGGTCCAACAGGAGGTGCCCCCAATTTGCGTCCTGGCAGGGACAGGGCTGGGGCTCTTTGGGCAACGCAATGCAGATACAATGGACAACATGAACATGCATGTCTTCCCTCCCACTCCCCTGGATCACAGAGTAATTTGCAAGATCAGGGAGGACCGGCACCTCCGTGTCATCCCGATAGCTCAGTGGTGGCCCATGAGGCCATGGTCTCCGAGCTACTCAGCCCGTCGGAACAGGCCCCGGTGCACCTTACGCCAGGTCCACCTCACTAACTGACAGCAGGGAGGCACGGTCATCCACCCCACCGCTCACAGCTTGGTTCCTGAACAGGTCACACTAAGGCATCTACATCGGTCACAGGCTAACCTAGACATTATACAAGGCGCAAGGAGCAATGCTTCCAGGAGCAAGCACAAAAGCAAGGAGGACTAGGTTTTCCAACTGGGCTGCCTCAAGGGAGGTTGATCCATTGACCTGCACCCTGGCTGATGTCCTATCCTTCTCTGCACACCTCGCACGCTTAAGGGTTATAACGCTTATCTAGGACTCTGCAGGGGCACCTGGAGTCACGGCTCAGGGCTGGAGGACTGGTTCTATTGGAGATCGGCCTGCTACTGAATTCTTCCCCTGAAACAAGTGTGTATGCATCAGGAATGGGTGAATGACTGCAGGTGTACAGCTGTTCGTGTCTGCCCAGCCTTCCCTTGGTCAACTCCTCACCATTGGTTTTGCTGTCTAGGCACAGGGGCGTGTTGCTTCTGGTGTGTGCGTGTGGTTGCGGTCCCAGTTACTTCACTGGGGTTGCCCAGTCCTGCTGCGGCTTGTGGCACACTTGTGACTGGATGATTTAGCTCTGTTTGAGTGTTTGTAGAAATAAGAGTTCTGTCCTGCTCTCTAAAGTGTCATTAAAACTTGTGGCTGTAGAGAACTGTTCACGAGCCAGGTATAGCGTGAGGAAAAGTCAGCGTGTAGAGTGTAGCGTGGGAACAGCTACTGAGTCTCTGTGCACTCCAATCGGTCTCTGTCTCCTCCATTCACGTGAAGCACGATGCTGGGGAGCGCTGGGTCCTCCTCGTGGAGTGTGAGTGGCTGAGAGCGAGCAGCCCTTGAGAACCTGATTATTTAAACACACATTGCTGGCGAGCACGTACTAGCAGTTTCCCCCGTTGGTTGTATGCGCTATGATTTGGAGGGTAGAAGGAGCTTCCGATTGTTTACTTTCAGCACATTGTCCGAGATGGTATGCGGGTAGCAGCTAACCTTGTTCTCCGTCAGGTGCAGACTTGAGCCGGGTTTCACGGGATCACTGTTCTTGCAGAGGTATCATGCCGTGGAATGTTGAGTGACCGGAGGGTAAGTATTCAACATGGGTTCTTACAGAGTCTACGGTAAGCGTTCCACTGCTAAAGCAGAACCAACACAAAGCGAGGCTGCCTGCATGGGTCTGGCTTAAATAGGGAGCTGGGCCCTTTGCTATTTTTATTCACATACTGCTGTTGTGTATGGAAACACAAGTACTTATTTGAACTATGTGCGCTTTGTTAGTTAGGAAAATTTTCTTTTTGCTGCTTTTTCTCCATAAACATCTATGAATCACCCACACCCTCAGCCAACTTTGTGCTGTTTAGTACCTGTCCTGACATTTAAAGGTATATAACATATTTTTGCTATACATTGGTTAACATCTGTTTTTGGGCCAACTATCAGTTCCTGCGGCTATCATTGCAGGAGGACTCTGTCCCCTTTACAGAATTCCTGGTTTGTTTTATACTGCGCATACTATTTAGAATCAAGTGTGACATGGGTACTTTGCATCTTTTTCTCTTTTCTTTGAATAACTTCATGGTTACTCGCATGATGTGTCCATAACTGGCTGGTGGCAGAGCATATTTTTCTACTTTTTTTGCTTTACTTTCTCATGTGCATGTTTGGCATTTTATCACATAATGCCTTTTAGAATACCAAATAATATAAAATGACCATGGCAAGAGATTCCGCCTTGTCCTTTGACCATCTTATCTTCTGGCCTTCATCCTGCCCTTGCAGGGCTGAAAGTGTCTTATATGGTAAACACAGTACTTGGCTTTTCCAGGGTAAAGAGGTGGTATCCGTTTGTGACCGGATCCGGGGCTGCGACTAACTAATGAGACGAATCTGAGAATGTCATCCCTTCTCCCTTGGGGGAGACCTTTCCCATGGGGGCAGGGACAGTGAGTCCACAGTACAATAGTCCCCCTGGGGTGGTGCGCAGAGGGAGGATCCCATGGGAGGGAAGCCCCCTATGGCATTGGGGGATGACTTTTCAGGGAAAGCAGTATTCCCCCTCCTTAAACCCCCAACCCCCGCTTTCGATAGAGCAAATGTACACTTTTGCAATGTCAGTCACTTTAATATACTTGACAAACCCAAAATACAAGAGAATACTAAGTATCTTGCATCCGAGTTGAAAATGAGTACTGTGAAGATGATCATGGAGAGTCTGAAAATCACTCGGGAGAAAGAGTGAGCAGTCTAGCTTGCCCGAACGAAACAGCTGGCCGGCGCAGGAGTTCAAAAGGAACTCCGCTCTGAGACAGTTTGTGAAGATCCTTGAAGGAGGAAAAGCGGGACTCCTGCAGCGGGCAGGCAGAGAGAAACCAAAGGGGAAGAAGCTGCGAAGCAAGGAGGGGAACCCGAACTGGAGGGACCTTTCAGGTTGCTGCCGATACATAGCCGAGGGCAACACGATCTGGTGAACTGCTTGCAAGGCAGGATCTGCAACCGGGTAAAGAGAGACACCATCGGAACCGCTGCAGACCCTGCCATCCACCAGGGAGCTGCCGGAGCAACGCAGAGGTTGTGGAAATGCGGATAACTGTCAAGAGGAAGGAAACGGGTACACAGGTTTACCAGTAGGTGTTGGTGGTCTTGGGTAGCAAGAGTGAATACGAATGTTGGAGAAAGAGGGTCTGGGACCATGAAGGGACACTGCAAGTCTGGGACCCACACCCACAAGGAAAGGAAAGTAGAAGAGGGTTGGGGGCAATAGGAAGCCCCAAGAAGAGAGAATCATGTTTGGCAGGAGAGCGAACTGAACAGATATAACAAACTGAGTCTGGGACCGGCATCCATATGAGAAACCGAGAACAACCAAGACAACAGAATCAGGTCTTTGGTAGGAGAGTGAACCAAACTTATATTATACCAAATTGCGTGTCTGGGACTCACACTCATGTGAGAGACTGAAAAGACCAAGAACCCTGGAGTAGGGAAAACAGAATCATACATCCTATAACAAACAGTATCAAGTTGACAAGACAAAGGATTGTGAAGCTAAACATATCCGTGTGGACTGTCCACAGACATTTGCCTAGGAAGATAAAGGGGCTCAAGGGCCCAAACGGAGGGAAACCGAGCAAGAACTCTAGGGGAAAGGAGCACACCCTAGTCTGGGAAACTTGCATGTTTTAACATAGTTTATTTCATCACTTTTTATTACCAAAGAGACTGGGAACTTTTCTGTTGATTGAAACCAGGAAGAAAACCTGTTTCTTTAAGAAGAGACCAACCTTGCACAATTACTTTAGATTAGGGTCAGAAGCAAGTTCTTTTGGACACGACAGTGACAGACTATTTTCAGACTGACAATTTCACTAGTTTCCTTTGAAGTAGGGAAACCCCTTTTAGCTTTAGGGATAAAGAGGCAATTTTCAAAAATGTTATTTAATAAATGTTTATACCCAGAAACTTGCCACCATTGTGTCCGAGACCATAATTCTGCACGCTTACACTGATCACAGTTCACATCATGGCCAAAGCGTCTGCTGCTAGGCAGATATGGTGGAGGATGTCCATGATTGGGCAGCACCTGCCAGTTTGAGTGGTTTAGCTCCTTACTATTGGTGGGCTAGGGGATGACTCCAGCTCAAATTTAGGATTAAGGGAGGATTCCTGAAGACACTTCAGATAGTCATTATGCACAAAGACCACTTTGAAGAGGAGCATCCAGCTGAAAACCCATTGATTGTCACTGCAGTCAACCAGCATTGCCTTCAGCAACTATCCCAGCAATACCCTGCTACTTTGGTCCTCTGAAGGCCTTCATTGGTTCTCCAACCTTTGGACCGGTGGAAACTAGTCTCGAGCCCTGTTCAAGGATCCTGCCCTGGGAAGCATTCGGCAGCGTACCAGGACCACCCCATGGATTGACCAGCTCCCGCCATAGCTACCACATTGCATTGGTCACCGTCCTGAGTTTGGACATGGGACTCCGCAGACCTTTGACTAGAGACACTAGGTCTTCACCTGCAGCTTTTCAGCACAAAAAGGGTCCATGCAAAACCAGCTTCTTAATTTCCACCATAAAGGCTGCCAGACAGCAGTGTTCATTGCTGTCTCCAACCTGTATTGTGTCCTTGGGAACTTACGAGGTAGTCTGTATCGCATCATGGTGGTCCTTTCTTCACCATGCCAGCTGTCCAGTGCCAGGCACCATCTCGCCAGATGGTGGAACCGCTGACTAGCCTCATCCACATCTCAATGCTGATAGTGAACTCTGCACCAGCGACCCCTAAACCCCCTTCCAATGGTACTAAGATGCAAAGTGGGCCCGGCGGATTGAAAAGCTTCAGAAGTTGGAGTACAGGGGGTGAGGTAACAAACCTATTTCTATCCCATCCTCACTTCCATAGTGTTTAATGGGTGCAAAGTCCTAACCCTACGTCTCCCTTGCCTGGTCATGATTGGTGGTGCCCATGCCAAAGATCCTCCCCTAAGATGGTGGGATTTGGCGAGGACCTCCTGAGAACTTTGGTTGATTTGTTCTCCACTATTTGAGAAATGTAATGTTGGCTTTTCCAACACTTGTTCAGCCTTCATAAAAGACTGAGATACCTGCAGAGGGTTATAACTTTGGGCCTAGTGCCCCAAGAGTCACAGGTCCCAATCACCTTTAGCAAAGAAATCACTTTTTAAGTATAGGGCATTTTCTTTGCATTAGAGTGCATATTGTGTTTTTCTACTCTTTGCATAGTGTACATGTAGTGCTTTTAATAATTTAGGATTTTAATTGATAAGAGTTTGACCAAGACCTAATAAATATCATTGCATTTGTATACATTCTGCCTCACTTGAATTAGAAGTACTCTATGTATGCTTAACTGAACCCCTCAATCCCATCCAACCCTCCCACGTCTAAGGCTTACTTCTCAGTCACTATCTTGATGGCGTTTGACTAGGCATTAGTGTATTTTCCCGTTAACCAGGATAGGGAGGCATCTCAGAATCTGTCCACAAGACTGATTTTGAAAATCCATCTTAACAAAATGTAATCCTATAATAAAGTGTTTGTGTGTTTGAGTGTGTGTGCATATGGCATACATTACTTAATCGTATTTCTGATGCTTACATTCACATGCTTTGCATAGGCTGACATGTAGTGGTAAATGCGGAATATTGCAGGACTTGTTTTCGAAGTTCGAAAGAGGGACGTCGACTGAGCGGGTTTGTTATACTATCCCCAATGTGAGGTGCATTGTACCAATGATCCTTCATGTGTCGCGGTCCCTCAGATTGATTTTTTCCACCATCGTGGTTGGTCGGTCGGTCTATGGCTCTATGCAGAGATTTGGTGCTAACACCATTATTAAAGTACTAAACCTAATTTAGAGTTATTCATTTGCTACCACTAGTTCAAATCGCTCGACAATCCACTTCAGCTGCTTTTGGCGAATATCACCAAATTTCAAAGCTTTTCGGGGACTGTTCTCTGCAACTCGACAACTCGCTGGTTTCGGCCTACATCAGGCTCTGTCCCGTTATAGTAGGGAGAGTGGGGAGATTCTCATACTTTCAATCATTTTGGAGAATGTCTTTTCACAGCTTTCCCCACTAAACTCTACATGGTGCTGCCTTTTAAATAAATTATGGAAAATACTCCTTTTAAGTTCTGTCCATACTGCAATAAGAAGTATCCGTGGAAGGAGACACTTTGCGTGTGTAACTAGTGCCTTTCGAGATATCACTCACATAAAAGCTCGTCTGTCCTGTAATTGTTTGGACTCAAAACTTTAAAAGACAGACATACTAAATGTTAAGCGGCCTGCACCATGCAGGCCAGGGCTTACACAGATAACCCAACGGACATGGAAGAGTTAGACTAAGAGCAAGGCAACTACTGACGCCGAAGACATTCGGGGTTCTGCCGAATCCAACGTGCCAGTCCCCGCCTCCGAGGGGTATGATTTTATGTGGGCAGTGGCCCTGTGTGTATGTTTCATCCAGAAGGGAGCCCAACGTTGATTAGTTGATCAGCACTGCAGAGACCTACTTGCCCATTTTTTGTTGGGGGGTGTAATCTAGCTACAGAGGAGAGTGATAGTGCTGCTCAGTTAGTCTGGGGTTGAAGTAGGCAGCTTTATCCCATGCGTGAAGGTTTTGTGAGCAGTGCAAGGTTGATATGGGTCTGGAAATGAGTAGTTTTGGAGAGGAGCTTTTTAGTAAAAGTTTAGAGAGAACTATTGGCAATGTTTGTTTCTGTCCTTTCTGTTCTAGGTATAAGGCAAGTGAGGCGATCAACCAAATTAAGTTTGACCTCCCATACTTCCGAGCAGAGGTTTTACCTACTGGCCTGTTGCATCTTCATGACAGCATTGGTATGATTCAGCTTCAGTGATCACTTTGCCGAATTAGTATTATGTCCAAATGTCTACGGCTGGCGAGTTGGGTCTTGGCTTGTGTTATTTTGTATAAATTAGGCAGAAGTGGTCCGCACAGATTGCATGGGTTTTTGTCTGTTAGTTGAGATTATAGTGTTAGTTTCATGTGTTAGTTGAATAGTAAAGGTTTCAGCTGTTTCCTGAAGGTGAGACAGTCTTCCTTAAGGGTTCTAAGCGAGAAGGTGTCCGATTGTTCAAAGTTAGTAGAAGCAGCTCTTTACAATATATTAAACTTCTAGTTCAAGTGTGATGCTGCTGTCGATCACAAGTCTGCTATATCAGACCTTTTTCATAGACAGATGTCAGGGTCCAATTGCTTTGGGCCAGCAGATTGGCATGGGTTTTTCTGCTATGGTGCTGCAGAGCACAAGTCCAGTTTTGGCTGGGTTAGATTTTAATCTGTCAGTTGTCATTTAGGAGTCCACCTGCATGAAGGATAACTTTAGATCCGGTGCATTCACTTTAGGGTTGTTTGTGAGCTCGTAGATGATTTAGATATCATCTGTGTAGTTGATGCAAGTGAGGCCTTGGTTAAGTTCCAGGGGTAGGGTCATGTAGACATTGAAAAAGAGAGGCAAGAAATTGGAGCCCGATGGTACTCAGCATGTTAGGTTGCACAGATGAGACCGGAAGGGGCTATGTGTGTTTCCATCCTCACTCAGAAATTAAGGGATCCAGCATAGAGCAGATGTTAAGTCGATGACCGCTAATCTTTTTATTATTACCACATGGATGGTGGCATCAAAATAGGTGGCAATGACTAACAGGATGAGTGCACTAGATGAGATAGGGCCCACATATTTATGATAACCCATATGAGTATTAAGTGGATTCCGTTTCTCTTGTAGGTCTGAATCTATTTTGCGCCTTGTGGAGGAAGCAGTTGCTTTGAACGTATTCCTGTAGCTGTTCGTAAGTAAACTTCAAGGATTTTTGGGTAAAATGTGCTGGAGATTGGTTGGTAGTTTGCTGGATCGCTGGGATCTGCTGCAGCTTTTTTGAGGTTGAGACAGAGGCTGTTTTGAGCACATGATGGATGACCCTCATGTGTGATGGAGGCATTGAGGAGGGCTATGAATAAGGGTGCTATTTCGGGTTGCTTTTTAGGCACTGGAAGATTCTGGTGAGCCTGGTGGGTTGCTAGCTACCACCTTGGTAAGGATTTCCTGTATGGTAAAAAGAAAAAGGCTCAGTGTTGCTATGGGTAATTTGCAGTTTCCATCTTTGGGGTTGGTGGAGCCAGCCCATCCCTTGTGCTTCATGGGTAATATTGACTTCCTTCTGGTTATGATGTGGGATTCTATTCTTAACATTTAATGAGCTTTTTTTGCTTTTATAGTCTGTTTTGGCAACCCAGGAGTTGTCGATGGCAACGCAATTTGTCTTTATTTAGGCAATTTCCTCCTATGACGAATCCTTGGATGTTGTCACTTCTCCCTGAGGGGGAGCCCCTTTCCATGAGGCCAGGGAGGTGACGCTGCTACTCATTAGTTTTCCTGGGGTTGTACTCAGCAGAAGGATCTCACAGGAGAGATCTCTAGGGACAAGGATGACTATCCAACAGAAACACCGTTTTCCAACACTATACCCACCTCCCATGAATCCTCATATCCCTTACACCCCACCTTCATGTTACCCAACCACTCCATGTATGTGTGCAGGGCCACAGGGCTGAGACGAGGAAGAGGACAGATGACCCAAGTAAAACCTATGGGACTCCAACTGAGATGAATAAGAGGAGAGGAGCCATGAAGAAAACCTGGTGGAATGGTAATCACCATTCTAGCTTTTGACAGAGGCGGGACATGGAGGTTAGGCTAAAAACTGACAAAGGACTTACAAAACTGTCTGAGGAGTCGGAATAACTACATCGGGAAGAACCACACCGGGAAGAACCACCACCGCACCAGCAGTTGAAGGAGGACCACCCAGCCCAAGAGATATGAAAGACGCAGAGAAGAAATCCCTCCAGTTTCGGAGGAACTAGGAACCCAGTGGCGTGGAGCGGACCTAGAACATCACTGGCAGCGGGAAGCCGGTACCATGAACGAGAAGCACAGGACCAGAGCCAGCGGGCAGAGAAACGCATACGCAGCCCGGTGATCAGCCACAAGCACCCAGGGAGGATCAGCAAGGCGTTAAGAGGGCCGCAAAGGTAAAGGGCTAGATGCCACTGCTAGTGGGGGCTTGGAAAGCAGGGCCTGGGACCCACATACAATAAAAAGGTATCTTCCTTGTGGCGGTACTTGGTGAGTGGGAGCCAAGATGGTCAAACAAAGGAGCAAGAAAAAGAGACCAGGGTCAGGGACCCCACAGAAATGAGATGTCTTCCTAGCGGAAATGTTTGGCAGGAGAAACAAGCGAACTGGGCCAAAGAGAGGGAGAAGAGGATCAGAGATTCCTTTAGCAATTGTATACTGTGTAAACCAAACCTAACAAAAAGCCTGGGGAAGGGAGACATTCTACCTGACATTGTGAAAACGCAGAGCAAGATACCTGGAGATGGGAGGCATCCTCCAGGAACTTAATATTGTAGAAACAGCTATGGGCAATAAGGAATGTTGATGTTTGAACTTTAATCTGGGACATTGTTTGTGACTTGGAAAGGGATTGAGACCTGGGGAAGGGAGCTGT
Organism: Ambystoma mexicanum; assembly: GCF_040938575.1. Lineage (NCBI taxonomy): Eukaryota > Metazoa > Chordata > Amphibia > Caudata > Ambystomatidae > Ambystoma > Ambystoma mexicanum. Next base: position 829,493,874 of record NC_090925.1, on the reverse strand, counting down.
TCCCTCAGGTAAAGATCTCACCCAAGAATCTGAGGTTTACCCTTTGAGTTGAACCGAGACCTTTGCTGCTTGTTGACATTTCAACCTGGAACTTGGTTTTGTAATTTGAAAAGGGATTGAGGCCTGGGGAGTCATTCCCTCAGGTAAAGAATCCATCTACAATTGGAACTGTGATCCATTGTCCAGAAGAAGGAAGTCATCCTTCAGGAACAAGAAGATCCACTACCTCTTTAGTTTAGTTACACGGGACGGTGGACTTTGGATTTACATGGACATCCTGACTGAATGCTGAGTATTTTAGTTGAGGTAGGGAAGCCCCTCTTAGAGTTAGGGAGATGTAGGGTTTTCTCTTTATTTTCTGGTATAATAAAAGGTTATGCCAATAAACATGCCAGCTGTGCATCAGTCTCCTCCTTGTGCACCCTTATACACTCCAGATTCTTTCAAGCTTCCTGGTTTCTTTTTTGAGGTTACGTTTTGAGGTAAATCATTTGCCAGCTTGCGTCTTTTGTGACAATTGTAATGTCAAGCATGTTTGCTATCGAGTAATGGATGCTATTAAGTAGATAGGTCAGGGTTTTCATTAGTTTGGGTGTGTATGCTTTGTTTTGCTAGTAGGATGTCCAGTTGAATCTCTGCAAGGCCGGATTAATGTTGGGGAAGCTTTGATGAACTTTGGGAGTGGTGGTGCTTCAGTGAAGATGCTCCAAGGAATGGAGATATACAGTCTCCCTATGGTTCGATAACTGAGGAGGAAACTGTAGCAAAGTTCTTGTTGCAGAAAACATTCAGTGTCTGACTAGCTAAATGGCTGGGTCCTTTGACTAGCTGTTTGAGGTGAAAGGCCCCAAGATTGCAGAAAATGTTTTTTGTAGCTGGAGTGTACCATTTTTACAGCCATTGAATGAAGACACCGACAATGGTGATTTGTTGATCGGCTATTGAGCAATTGGTGATCATATTAACCACGTTGTCTGCCAAAGATGGGTCATACAAAGGTGTTATATCGATGAGAAGGAAGGTCAGTGAGGAGGTAAAACGAATTAGGAAAAAAAGATTTGCAGTACGGCATGTTGTCAAATGGTGAGATTTTAACAGTTCAGTTTTAGTGATTAAGTGCCAATCCTCTTTCTCTTTTGGTCATTATGTTGGCAAGTTTGATCTTTTATCTTATGGGTAGCCTAGTGTCCTCACTGAGCAATCGCCTGTCAGCCAGGCATCTAATAGCAGGTCTGTTATGTCCTGATGGACAGATGATTGAGGAATAAGGATAGTCCTCTCCAAAGAAAACAAATGCCCTAACAACCAGGCTGCACAGGGACAGCTCAGCTTCAGAGTCCGAGTCCCAGGGGGGAAAAACAACCAATTTCCTTTTTCTAATGGAATTCAGATGCCAACTTTGGCAGAACAATTAGGATGGGTACCAAGCACTACATTTGCTTTGTGAAAGATCAAACAAAGGCTTTCTCTTTCTGCAGAGGGGACCTCTGAGGGGATTGGCAGTGTAGAGGATTGTGTACAGTACATATATTTTGTACAAGGATGTGTGATGAATCTAGCAATGTCAACACTATTTGCCCTGGAAGTGTCTCCCCCCCCCATATGGCCAAGGAAGGGCAGCCACTATCTGATCCCGACCCTGGGACCATATTTTTGGGGGGGAAGGGGGAAGCACTCCTAATGGGAGTAAAGTCGACTCGCTAGATGGAACGTGGTATTCCCGCCAGTCAAAGGACATTAAATCACCTTCCTATAACCCTAAGAACAATCCCTCCCCTAATAGGAACAACAGTTGTACTGCTTATCATCCCCAAAAAGTACTGGGACGAGGAAGAATAAGAGTCACCTCAATAAAGATCATTTCCCAGTACTGTGACAAGGGAGAAGAGAGGAGGAATGATGATCACTCCTAATGAGAACCACCATCAGTGGCCAAATCTTTCCCCAAATCCTATTGGCCAGAGCCAATATAAAAGCAACAAAAGACTCAGGAAGTGTGAGAGGGGCCCTCCGTGGGCAAACCACGTGGAAGGAGAGAAGCGGGAAGACCGGGACACTTTCCTGGTGGCAGCGTAACCTCTGACAAGTTCAAGGAGGAGACACTAGCCCAGCAGAACGCAGAGTTGTTGCCCATCTGACCAGAAGAGTTGGGGCTCACAGTCTGCTGGACTTTCACAGACACAAGGAGAAACTGGCCCAGCAGAGGGAGAGATAGCCATGCAGCAGAGGAGGAAGGCTGGGGCTTGCAGTTTACTGGGTTTCCAGGCTGGCAGGAGAACTTGTTCCCTTATCCAGCTGGGGTGAGGCCTGCTGTAGTTTATGGTAAACAAAACAAAAAAGGAGAAAGAGAAGCTGTGTGGGCTGCTGCTGGTGGGAGAGAGATGTGCCTCCATGCGGATTGAGAGACTGAAGGGCTGGGAACAGTGCTTTGGAGACAGCCAGCTCGTGAGGCAAGAAGAAAGAAGCTGCCACGGGATGAGGACATGCTGCCATGAGCAGACGAGACACTCCTGGACGTTAGCAGGTTTCCAACGGCAGCATCTAACTCACCAGAGCCTGGAACGAAGCAAACGAGCTCAGCAGAAACCACGAGACTGGAAAGCATAGAGAAGGGCAAACTAAAGTACTTAAAGACAGTTATCAGCTGACCCGCCGAGAAACCAGGAATGCCAACAAGAACCGGTGAGTCCACCCAGAGACAGTGGGACACCGGGGCATTTCAGTAGCTACACCAAACGCAAGTAATTGTGAATAAAGAAGCTCAGAGAGAAAAAGCAAGAGAGCCGATTGTCAAAAGGGGAAATTAACTGCAAGTGAAAACCTTTTAAGTTAGTCCATGTATTTTGAAGGCATCATAAAGAAAAACACTGACAAAAGATTCTGACTGTCAAAAACCTACACTTGCCCTCACAACTAAATCTATACAATGTGTAGAGATGTCAGCAACCAAACGCAAAACAGTTTTTATCAAAGTTCTGAGCTTCTTCCAGCTCGCAGCTTCCTTTCAGCTCCCTTCCTGAAGTGTAAATCATTTGCACAAAAGACTCTCAAAATGACCTTTCTTGGACTTGAAATAAAATAATCTGATTCAGGAACCCGGCTTCCCAGAGATTTAATTAACAGTTCAAAAAGCAAGGTATCCTTGTACTAAATATTAAGTTCCAAAGTTCAAACAATTTTGTTTCCAAACATTAGTTATTTTAGTTTGTAGCTTTCAAACAAGTGGACATCAATACTCCTTGTAATTTTTAAAGTTCCACTGTAAATCAAGTTTCAGCACCTTTTGTTTGCATGTTCTTTAAAGTCGTATTCATTTTAGAACTCGGTATGTTGTGGTTTGCTTATACTTAAAAGTTGTATTCATTTCAGTATTTTAACATACAATTTTTTTTGGGATTTGAGGTTCTGTTCCCTTTCTGGATTCCAAATGTCTTAATTTTAATTGTTAACAAGGTTTAGATTCAGTTTGGTATTCAATAATGAGTCTTGCTTATGATTCATTTGCATTTTATCTGTTCAAGATGCATTAGTTTCATTTTAATAGAATTGCCCAGTTTTTAGATGACTTTGAAAATGTGTTTGACACACGTGACCACTCCAATACAAAGTATTCTCAGCTCTTCGGTAATTGACAACAACGGATCAGAGATTTTCGAAAACGTGTTCATTCAAGGCATGCGACCACTCCAATCTTATGTTAGCATTACTTATAAAGCGCACGGTCACCCAGAGGCATCATAGCGCTAAGAGAGGGAGACTGAGGTTGAAGCAACGAGCAGCAAAGCCTAGATTAGGTAGGTTTTAAGAGCTTTCCTAAAGGCTAGTTAGTCGTTTTCCTAATAGCAGGCGGGAGGTCGCTCTATAGGATAGCCGCAGCAGTGGAGAAAGCCCGACCTCCAACCCGTACCTGTTTAAAGATCGGGACCAACAGGCGATTCGACGAGATGGAACGCAGACTACGACTGGGAAGATAACCGGTGAACTTAGCTTGGAGGTATTCGGCACCCTGATCGTGGAGGGCACGATGAAGTATACATAGAGCTTTAAAGTTGACCTGCTGGGTTACCGGAAACCAATGAAGGGCTCGCAGCACAGGAGAAATATGTGCACCGTAAAATATGCCAGTAGCGACACGAGCAGCTAAATTCTGCAGGCGTTGCAGCCTCTGAATCAGTCCCTTGGGTTGATCCAGGTACAGGGAGTTGCACTAGTCGAGCCATGATAACACCATGGCAGCCACCACTGAAGGACACAGTGGGGCAGAAATCAAGGGTAACACCTTCCTTAAGAGCTTAAGCTTGGCCGACTTGACATACCGCAGTAACTTGCTTGTCCATAGAAAGTGTTGCAGACAAAATTACCCCCAGGTTTTTAACCTTGTCAACCGGCACAAGAAGAGAGCCCAGGGATGATGGCCAGAAAGAGGACACCCAGAGAGTGGGATCAGGAAGACAGCCCACCACCATCATCTCAGTTTGGTCCCCATTCAGTTTGAGCCAATTGAAGTTCATCCACTCTCCCACGGCTGCCAGACACTCCCGTAAGCACGACGAGTAGCATCTGACACTGAAGGAGCGGATCAAACAAACAAGGGTCCAAATGTAGATGGTAAAAAGAATAGGAGACAAGGAGGAGCCTTGGGGGACTCCACAACTGAGTTGAAAAGGAGCCGAGAGAAAGGGGGGCATAGAGAGTCTGAGACCGGTCCGCCAGGAATTAAGTGAACCAGGCCAATACTTGTCCCTATATGCCCAGCTGCGCAAGGCGGGACAGCAGAATGGAGTGGTTGACCGTGTCAAATGCTGCTGATAGATCTAACAGAATCAGGGCCCCAACTCCACCTGTGTCAACTAGCCCGGCCATATCATCCTGGACGGCTACTAAAACACTCTTGGTGCCCCTACCAGGTCGAAAGCCAGACTGGGCAGGGTCGAGAAGATGGGAAGATTTGAGAAAAGTATAGAGCAGAGGGGACACCAGTGATTCAAGAAGTTTAGATAGAAGGGGGGAGAAGAGAGATGGGGCGGAAATTGGAGAGAACAGTAGGGTCCAGGGAGGGAATACAAAGTATTCAACAATTAATAAAGTTCACACACTCGCGCACCAGGTTTCCCATTCATTAGAAATTCACTGGCCGCTTTCACAGTTCTTGTTGCAGCGCAGATCCTACAGCCTTCTGTTTTTAGTGTCAGGGCTCCAGCTCCTGCCCCTCAGACACCTGTTTTGGTCCTCCTACACAGCGGACCGAGTACTTCGAGCAACAAGGAAAGGGCAGCCTTCCCACACGGCTCCCTTCACCTTTGATCAGCCTGCTCCCGGAAGTCCCAGCTCCCACGCAACACTTCCATGGACAACCTCTCTCCGTAGTTGCCAGCGTCTCGGCATCCTGCTACAGTTGCTTGCAGCTGCCTCCTTGCTGCTTCTCCCGTTGCTCTCTTTCACTGAGCTTGTCTCCTTCTATACACCTGCAGCCCTTTGACAGGCTGCAGGTGAGAATGTCCAATTAGCTCAGCCTGACCACAATCAAAGGGCCATGCCTGACCTTCACAGCCCTCAGCAGGCATCTTCCTCGTCCCAGTACCAGAGTGGTAAAAGTGCCTACTCTTCATTGCTCTTAGTTGCCTCATCTGTGTCCCAGTACTGTCAAGTGTCAATTGTGGAGAAACTAGGGGAACTGGCTTATAACAGGCTATTAAAGTTGGGCAAGGGTTGGGTTGGCAATAGGGAAATGGAGATACCATGTCTCACCCAAGCGCACCCCACTCTCAGTCCCCAAGGACTTTCAGGTGATCCTCCCTCGCTTCTACGCCCCGAGGGTCGGGATCCAATAGTGATGGCCTTTCCCTGGCCGCCTGCACAGAGGATCCAAGGGGTTTAGGAGTGAGAATACCTCAGGCTTCGCAAGCATGTGGGAAACCCTGACAGGATAATATATCACGCAGCTACTTTATCAAACAAAGTAAACGTGCAAGTCTGAAAGAGGGCACAGAGCCCATATGAGAAGTAGTTCTGGAAGGAGAGTATACCAGGCAGCTACGAGTGCGCAATTTCAAAAAACCTTGGCAGCAGAGCAGAACAGGCAGTTGGAAGAAAGTTCCAAGAAAGTTGGAAGAAAGTTCAGAAGTCAAAGAGATCCTGAGACATCTAAATCAGGACTAGAAAAAAGGATTGTGTTAACCATGAGAGAAGGAGTAAAACCCTGGCAGGAGAGCATACCAAATATAAGAAAGACAAAAGTAGAAAACCAGGCAGTTTGGTGTATCAGTGGTGTTGCTGAACAAGAAAGGCACAAGGAGCTGCTACTGGTGAAGATATCAGAAAGTAAAAAGGAATCCAGGGGACGGAAGCCAGCCTCTGGAGAAAGGATCCTTATCCTTGAAGAACTTGTGTTTGAGTTATTCATTCTTCCTTTTTGGAAGATTTTTCAAGATATTAAACTAATTTCTAAGGTGAAAATGGTGGAGTGTGAGAGACAGAATAGAATATTGGCCAAGGGGCAGTTTTGTTTACGGCTTGACAAAGACAGATCATAAGTCTTTGGTTTGAGCAGGGAAACTCCTCTTAGAGCAGGGTCATAGGGTCATTTTCCAAACCCCTTTATTTTCAATAAAAGTATTTGACCAAAAACATGACTCACTTGTGTCCCAGTTTCATTCTTGACTCCTCACAGATGTTAGGCCATTTAATCTACAGAGGAGCAAGTAAGGAGTGTATGTGAAGCCTGTGCCTGTATAATGAGTGGCTGACCTGCCCACATGTGCCTGTAGTCAAGTCTTCAGGTACTCCAGAATGCCTACTCCTGCATACTGCTTGCCGGTTCTAGAAGTGGGTCAAAGATGGTGGGAGCAGAGCTTTACTGCTAGGGTGCAGTACCATTGCTTTCCAAATACGAGTCGAAGGGGCAGGGTCCTCAAAGCCTTGTGAATGAGCCTTCCCATGGAAATCAACTCATCTTCTTGGGGTGAGGCTCGGGGAGCGTTTCCCTATGCTCCTCTATCCTCAGGAGGGAAAAATGTAACTGGTGCACAGAGCGGTGTCCTATAGTGTCAAGAAAAGGGGTTGAGGCTCATGCGGCTGCTTAGGTACTGCAAAGTGTTTCGTGCATTGCGAGTGGTCAAAAATGTGAGCCGAACACAAAGCTGCGGCATTCTCAAAGTCTGACTTTTTATTAAACAGAAATGGGTTGGGAGACCGCCTCTCTAGCCCTATTCTGAAGAGGAACTTCCCTACCTAGAAAACTAAAGATCAGTCTGTGTCAAGTAGTCAATAACTTAAGTCATCCTTGTGTCTAAAATGACCTAAGCTGACCCTCGCACTAGAAACAAAATAAAACGGGTGCAAGGAAATGCCTTTGGCTTGATGTTAGAAAAAGTGTTCTCAATGAAAATTATTAGGATAAATCCAACAAAAAGCATTTTCCAGGGAGAAATCCTTGGATCCAGAGGGTGGTTCCCTTCCTATGAATTTTTAGGCAGGATGAAAAAAGTGTTCCTAACAGTTCCTTTGCGTCTTTGTTCTGGATTCATAAAGTTTTTGTTCAAACAATACATTCTGTCAACGGGGACCAGCTCCCCCCCACCCCCAAAACTGTGTACAGATAACATGATAGGCTGAACAATGGTTCCAGTACTGCCAAACTAAGAATTATAGTGCTTTTTGAAGATAAAAAAGCACATATGGAGCGTCATTTTTTGGGGTCAGAATGACCCAGGAAGAAAGGGTGCCTCAGGTATTACACGCACATCTTGAATATGTAAAAATATATTATGGAAATTGGATGGAAAATAAGTTATACTCAAAATTAAATAACGATTCAATGTTTGGATGTGAGGCTGAACAGACAGATTTTAAAATGGATTCCAAAACACAAAATGGCATTATGAGACCAGGTGTTAAGAGTCCCGACTCATGCAGATATTGAATATTCTTTGGCAGCAGTTCACTGTAAGATATGCACGTCTGGGATGTTATATTTAGAAACCTGGTCCGGGGAAAAGCAGACATGATTGATGGTAAATCAGATAAAGGCATGGAAGGTACCAATTAGTACAGATCAGCTGTGTTAGTTGGCAGCAAACAAATGAGCTCATGAGGTTTTCCATGGTATAAGCTGCCAATTCAATTTGGTAGGACCCCGAGAAGCAGATAAGGGCAGTTTCTTGGCAGGAGTTGAAGGATGTGTAATTGTGTCCGGCTGGGTCTAAAATAAGCTCAAACTATGTGCCAGTCAGCAATTAGTTGGCAATCATGAACTCATGTGAGCTTTATTAGTGACAAATAAGCCAACCAATCAAAAATAAGGAGGGCTTTTATTCTGGCTGAGGGAACCAATCAGATTTGTATCTTGAAACTACATGAAAGTATTGCATCATTGACAAGGCCTATAAAATCACGCTGATTGCAGGGTCTCTGTGTGCTTCCAGTGTGTCTTTTTGAACTTTTATTAAATATGACTGAACTTGTACCCGGGCGTCCGTTCTTCCTTTGGTCAAGTCCCAGTGTCCACAGATGTCAGAATGCTTGAGCGGATGCAGAAGGACCTTCTTTACAATTCCATAGCAGTCTTTCCTTATCTCTTCTGGTAACTTTGGTAGATTGCCTGGTATTTTCCTCTGCCAAGAATTGTCTTATCTGCTCTTCAGATCCCCCGGTATACTCCCCTCCCAGGCATCTTCCAATATGGGACTCTTCATACAACTTCAAGTGCATGGTGTAGCTGCCTGACAGGACTTCTCTCATGGGCTTCTTACATCCCCTAGTATACTCCCTTGTCAGGTATCTTGCCACATTGTCAGAACCTTTATACAACTTTGGCGGATTATCTGGTATACTCCCCTGCCATATATTCCCTCGAATGTCAGCTGCCTGGTGTACTCTCTTGCCAGGACATTTGTTTCACTGTTCTTTTCACTATAACACAGTCGCATATACTTTAACGGGATAAGTAGATTTGCTTATGGTAACACTTGCTTCAGCTTTTCCCCAACATTGGCATCTTATGCATTTATACTTGTTTGGGAATTGTTGCTGCACTTTGTCTTGTCAGTATTCAAATATTCTTCTTATTGGGTATTGAAATGGCATTGGGGTTTGTCTGCTTTTAAACTGCCTTTGAGTATTGTTCTTATTAGCAATCTCATACCATTCAGTCACTCGGTTGCATGCTTGTTAGTACGGCCCAGGGTCCCCAATGCCTTTGGGCAGACTAAACGGTTGTTCATGGCATCTCAGACTCTTGGCGTGCTTCTGAGGTGAAGCTTCCTCACTGGATCGGCTTCTTCCATGGTGTGGACGTTTCCCCAGGGTTTCCTGCGCACTTGCCGGCTTTCCTCAGTAGTCTGGACCGGAGAACGCTGCCTCTCAGCATGACCGTACCTCCAGGAGCACCACTCTGGCTCCCAGTGCTTCCACAGTCCTTCAGGTGTACCTACTGTGCTTATCCTTCCTTCTTACCACGCCAGTATGTGCGACAGTTTTCTCCCATACTGCCAGTCTCATTAGAGCAGATACCGTTTTTAAATGTCCTGCATAATTTAGGTTCAGCAAAACAACTAGCTTACACATTAGGCACAAAGCGTATCTTAGTTTGCATAAACCCCTTCTTCCTCATCCTCATCTCAGTATTTGAGGATTCATTGGAGTTGAAGTTTATAGAGGTTATTGGATTTCTTGATGTTCAAAATTTTCAAAAAAAGACACATCCAAAATAGGAGACGTTATATGTATGTTGTGAATGTTCGAATCATATATGGAGGGTGCGGGGGGAGTAGGGAGGCTTGATTAGAATGACAATAGGCCATTAGGAATGTGGGTATTATAGGGTCTTCCTCAGAAAACGGAATGGGGATACCGCATCTCGTCCAATAGTCATCACCTCTCCCTGGTAGGTGTATACTCCCATGTGATCCTCCCTCATATAGCCACCCCTGGGTCAGGTGGCGGCTGCCGTCCACTGGCCAAATGGGAGGAGGCCACCTCCGAGGACTCCACTGGATTTAACACAGTGGGCTGCAACCGTTTACACCCCGAGCATGGGGTGCAGTAACTTGGCCACTGGGGAAGCCCCGTAGTGAAGAAAGGAGAGGCATGCTGTGACACTTTGTGGGACTGGTATGAGGGCTTGTCCACGAGGTGAGAGCAGTCTGTCCTGGAGGTTCACTGGAACATTAGCCTGTAGGGCGGTGGGAAGCATTGGAAGCAAGCCCTGAACACTGCTACTGGCATTAGGTCATAATAAATCTTCAGGGACAACTGTGGGAACTGGAGATTTCAAAAGGGACCCTTCCCTGTGTGGTGAGTCAAAGAAAGTCGCCACAGCATTGGTACCCTAGAAAATATAAGTAAGTTACTCACCCGGTTTCCAGTGACAAAGCTCCTGAAGACCTCTGGAGGAATACTCCCACATACAGATTCTCACCAACATATAATAAGGTGCACAGTAAGCTACTGTGTCAAGGGGGTGCACTGTTAGTCCAAAAACGAAAAGGGCCAGCAAGAGGGCATGTGGATCAGACTCTGCAAAGGCCCTATTCACAGCAAACACAGCGTCAACACTCGATCCCTGGAACAGACATTCAAGGGAGAAGACCAAAACAGAATCCTAAGCAGCATACACAATTTACTGGCATAAAGTAAACTCTGCATATCTACTTGCCGATACGTCCGAGTGGCGGAAAGCACTGCTGGGTGGGGCAAAGAATAAGCATGAGGATCATACAACGGTATCAGTGCACATGCACATCGGTACCATCTCTTCATGAACTGAAATAGTGCTGCAGCACCAAGTTCTAAACTAGTCCCGTTCCTGGTGAAAGAGACACCATTGGAGGAAAGGGGGTAGGGCTTCAGAATAAGCCATGATATATGCTGCTGCAACATCCTGTATCACACTGCTACCTTGCACTCTGCAGACTGCTCAAATGCACTGCTCTCCTTGAGGAGTTTGAGGCCTATTGATCTAGCATAATCTAACATGTATGGTGCAAGAGCTTGTCATTACCACAGCAGAACACAGTAAAAACATGTAAATGTGTTTTTCATAGGAGGCTTAATGCTGGAGTCCAGCCTCCAAGGGCGGGACCGTGTATTGATCCCCATGCTGCGCAGCATTGTCTTTCCTCCAAACCAAGTGTGCTGCCCCAGAACTATTCTCCTGCAGTAGAAACTATTTCACATGGGGGAATTGCAGTCAACACCCATTAGGACCAATGCGAAAGCTTGCTGAAACGCTGCCAGTTTTGCCATCTATAGTCCCAATTATACACTCATCTAGCGTATAAAAGGGTTGCCTGCCAAATGGAAGATGTGGGTATTACAAGATTGACAGTGGTGGTGCAGGAGAGACAGACAATGCAGAACGAAGTGAACAAAGGGAGAGTGCAGAGGAACAGGAGTTGGGTAGAGAGTGAGTCAGGCAGGAAAAAAGTAAGGCAACAAGAATGACGGAGAATTAAAACATCAAGATGGAGATAACAGAGGAGGAAACATTTAAAAAAATTGGATTATAGAGAGAGAAGGGACGATTGAGGAAGAAAGAGGGTGTGGCAACATTTAAGACCTGTTCGAGAAGGATATTATTAAAAAAGGGGAGTAGATTCCAGATGAAGAGGCTTGGAATTAGAAATGAAGATGCTAGCTAAATGCTAAACTGGGAGATTAGCTTGGTAAAATAAAATTAGGGGAAAGCTGGAAGTGCCCTGTGAGCTACCTAATTATGCTGTGCCTGATGCATTAACTTCAGAGGAACTAAGGGTAATGGGTGATTGCATCCGGTAGACCCGACCAGGAGGACAAACCTAGGACTCTGACCTCAGCAGCAGCCAAGAAGGAAGCGTTCAGGATACTAACATCACAGAAACTAAATGTTCAACTCACCCAAGAACACAGGGAAGAGAGGGAAGGAAAAGGACGAAAGCATCAGGGGAAGTGAAGCGAACAACATAGTAATACCCCGGCCTATTTGTTGTACAGTCCATAACCCCAACAACTTTGACTCAGTCAATCCTAATCAATTGTTTAACCAAAATTATGGAAAAGGAGAACCTTCAGTTAGTCAGGGTCATGGGTCATCTGTTGATCCCTCAAGCTAGAAGAGTAGAGTTCTCATAACAGACAGGCCTCAGTGTGTAGAGAATAATATGGCTATCCTGAAGATTCAATCAAGTTATAACTGTTCCTACTCAAATTCCCAGTTATACACCTGATTTAGTTTAAACTAATAATATTCAGCCTTCAACCATCCCAGTCTCAGAGAACTCTGATCCCTCCCTTAACACTATTCAACTCCAGAGCATGGCTCAGAACCAATTAGATGACTGTGCTGCTTCGGGACTGCAGAGAGGTCAGGATGTTTATCCTCCTGGAGCTCTCTGCAGCCTTCAATACAGTTGACCACGCGATTAGTCTTCAATGTTTAGGAGGTGGCCAGCATGTCTGGAACTCCTTTGTCCTCGTTCACCTCCTTTCTCTCAGACTGTGTTCAATCAGTGTCCGTACGGCCCTGGCATTCTGCCCTATCCACTATCTTGCAGGGTCCCCCAGGGGTCTTCGCGTTCCCTTCTTTTTAAAATCTAAATCTTCGCCCACTTGCAGACCTTATTATCACAGGGTGATATATATATATATATATAGACACACACACACACAACTGGTGTTCCGTCTCGATTCACCAGAGCTGGATCCAGCTTAGTCAAAAGTTTAGGGATGAAGTTTCTGCCCTCCGGCTCGAGAGACACTCACATTTCCACTGTATGCAAAGCTGGCTTTGCGAAACTGAAAACCATTAAGATCCTTCCTTTCCTCCCTCCCGGATGTAGAACCCGAGTAGTCATGTCCTCTATTAAGGGGTCACTTGACTACTGCAACGGTATATATTTGGGGCAACCTATGCTTCAGATCCAGTAGCTACAAGTCCTGTAAAATTCAGCAGCACAGTTGGCACTTCAAGCCCCACGTCTATCAACAACATAGGCTATTGTGACGGGGCGGCCCGCCACAAATAACCACAATGACACTTTGGAAAAGTCCAAGGGGGTTTATTGAACTTAATTGTCAGAATGGCTGTTTTCCTCTTCTGGTTCTTCAGGGCCTAATGTGATGCCAATATTGTCGCTAGGGCCGGCCCGTCCCCTCTAGACTTTCCCCAGGCCTGGGTCCCAGCCCAGACATCCCTTTTGGTGGGATCGGTAACACCCATCTGTCTTTCATCTTCTGTACAATTTAGGCATTTGCCCTGAGACTATGGCTACCCAGCTCCCTAGGGAACTTCAAGCTTTCCACCTCCTGTCAGTGGTTAGAACTCAGGGGATAGGGAATGGGGACTTTCACCCAGCTTCACGCTCACACCTTTTACACCCCCTCGTTCCTGACCCTTCGCCTATATTTATCTCTTAAGCTGTTCTCCTCCCACCACGTCACTATGCCTCCAATCTCTCTGCCTTTACACCTCCACCCCTCAATCTTATTTCCTTCCCCACCCCTATTTTTACTCCCACTCCAAATTTCCTTCTCACTAATCCCCCACCTCTTGCTATTCCCCTCGTTATAATTTCTATCTCACTTAATGCCAATAGCCACCCCGGCTCTCCCACTGTCACTCTTTCCGCTCTACTACTCATCCTACTCTGCTACCACCACTACTTCTCTAATACTACTGTCTTCCTGTCACCAGACCTCCAGGGATATCGTGCCCTTCTCACCTCTCTTGCTAGCCCCTGCTCAGACCCCCAGGGACACCCAGAGATACACCCCTCTCTACTACCATTTACCTCTTTCACTTGCTACTCCCATCGCTTACATTACTTGATTCAAGTTACTGCCACTACTACTTCAGTCTGCCACTACTCCCACTCTATCTATAATACTCCCTCTCACTTCACAGACCTCCTCCTTAAGAATAGCCCCCACACTCCAGTCGTCTCCTGTGGTCTCTTGGACGTCGCCCTCTGTTGCCGGTCCACATCCTACTGCAGGCCCACAACAAAACTCCCAAGCTCCCTCTTATATATCCCCCCCCCCCACCTCTCTGGATTGGCCACTTACTCTATCAATGGCTTACCTTGCTTTTAAGGGGTGACACAAGGGAGGGTTTGAGAGGTTACATAAGGGCTTAAGCCCTGCCCACCCGCTTTTCTATGTGGCTTTGCTGTAGTAGGGAGTTTCTCTTGGTCAGTTGACTCTTCTCCTTTGCTGATCTGTGCTTTTTCTTGCAAGGAAGTTGTGCAGCCTGACGCCAGGTCCTGCCATGGAACCATCTTGGCAGGTAAGGAGATGACAGGAGGAGACCTGTCTACACATTCTCTGGCACCCAGCGTTGTCGGGATCAGGCTCCTTCCCAACCCCCCAGCCCCCACAGGGCTGGATCAATGGCCCTGTCACACTACTTAGAGTCAGCTTCATTGGCTCCCTGTTGACTCCCACATTACATTTAAGGCATTGTGCAGGACTCATGCCATACACAATGAAGGAGCTCTATAATTGCAGGAGGAGGTTTCACGCCATCAGCCCAGTAGGTCCCCTCCGGTCAGCCACTCAGAATTCACTGAAAGTCCCCTGTTACCGAAGAGCATTTAGGTGGCGGATATTTCTCCTGTTTGGTTCCAGCTCTATGGAATTCTCTGCTGGCAACTTTACGAGAAACAACGGATCATGCTCAATTCCGTAGGGCCTGGAAACATTTCTGTTTTAAATGCTTCTTATGTGGCCTTTCGGATGGCCCCTCTGCTTTCTCTATGGCCTTAATGCCCTTGGGCCTTAGTTTGCGCTGTATAAATACCCCATACATACATGCATATATTTCAGCAGCAAAAGGAACTGCAAGAGCCCAAGAATTGTAACAGCCTTTTACAATACCTATGTCATGATGTTAACTAGCACAAACCCAGACATCTTAGATCGTTTTCATTGCATGATCACCAAAATTCTCAAACACATTGCACCCTTAAATGTGAAAAGAATAAAAAAACAAAAACAGCTGACAAGTCGTTTAACCTAGATGTGGCCAACCAAAAAAAGGGGCAATGATCCAAACTACTGTCAAATAAAAGTACATACAAAATACATAAAAGACTACCATACAGAGCTTTTAAGAGGGCTAAAATGGTTTTGCAAACCGCATCAACGCGCCTGCCAACATCAAACCAAAAATGTTTCAGGAATAAAGTAATCCCGAAACGCTAAAAAAATATTCCTAATACACAGAATAAACATTACTAAAATGTACCATTTATTTTAGTCCCTCAACAGTTGGTCAGCCCATCTCTTACAGGAAACAAGCAGTTAATAGTCTACTCTTTGAAAAACCCAAGGCTCTTCCAGATAATCATGCTCACTACAAGCTAATTTCTAACTTCCCCTCCAAGCAAAAGATTGAAAAGGGAAAGGACAGGAAAACGCCAAAAACATGCAGAATTACTAAAGCTACGGCTATCTAGTTTAGGCCCATGAGAGGAATTTAAATAACAGTGGCCAACATAAGTAGCAACCTCCCAGTGAACCTCAACGAAGAACATCAGGTAGACTATTCACCTTGAAGGTTAAGCGGCCTATGTTGCTCTCTAGCTAAAAATAACAGAATGATGGGTGCATCTGGGTCTTATGTTGAATGGATTCAAACCACCCTCAGAAATCGCAATCACAAAAAAAAAAAACATACTCCGAAAAAGACTTCCAGAAGTTTCTCCAATGTATTCTATAACCATCTTCGCTATTCCCCTCTTTCAGGTGTATGAGGACAGGCAAATTCATCTCCACTTCATTATCACAGATGGTTATTTCATACCTTTCAATGCGTAAGAGATTCCTCGCTCTTAAGAGCCTAAATCGGACTCTGCTGACACAACCATCCCTTTGCAATGTCATATTGCATTGGGCGAGGCCCCTGCAGCTTCCAGAAACACACTTTGGGAGTAATTTTTGATGCCGAAATTTCCTCCACCCCTCACATTGACAAAGTGTTCAGGGGTATACATTCACAGCTACCAACGCTACGCAAAACCTTGCCCTCCCTAAACTCAGTATTGAACTGGTGACACTTCTGGTTTACTTCAACAAATGACTTAACCTCCGGAGTGCTAAATCCTCATGCTAAATTGGCCCTAAACCAGCAGAGACCACATGAGACTAGTGTTAAAATCCTGAACCTAAGTTGCAGGTGGCATCTCGAATAGAGTGCAAAGTTCTTTCCACCATAAGCAAGGCATTAAGGAGGAAAGGTAAAAGCCACCTCCAAAAATTGGTACACATTATACGGCAGCCAGAAATCAATCTTTCTTCTAATTACAGGAAATTGTCAATAGAGATGGCTCTTGGAGTAGTGCGTTCCAGACATATTATATGTACAAACCTAAGAGATCAAGTTAAGTTACCTGCTGAAGACCGACCATTTCAATGAAGTGTTTGATCGATAAGTGACTTTATGATGTGCTGAATGAGTAAAGTCAAAATCACCATATTCTAACCACTGTGAGCAGAGCAAGTCTCTTTTCCACCTGCATTCCTAAACTATTTCTTCTACTCATCTTCTGCTGCTTTCAGATGACCTTCTCCAAGTGTATACTCATCATTACAGCATACCAAGACCTGTGTATCTATTCTAAGTCCACATGTATTCAACGTTTCCTTCACCCTTACCGCAATTGTCCATCTGTCGTCACCACACTCTTGTATTTTATTAATTATTAGGGTATTTATTGAATGCGAACCAAGCTTCGGGAAGCAAAGGAGCGCTTAGCAATCACAGGGGGAAGAGCACAGAGAATAAAGGAGCAGTGAGTTAACGGGAGGGTGAGGGTGGACAATTGGCAGCAAGGGATCTGCAATCAACCAGGGGAGGAGACAGTTGGGAGCAGATCACCAAGTCTCAGATAGGGTGGGGAGTGCAGGGTGTGGTGGATCTAGGTGTTAGGGAGGAGCCATTCCTTCAAGAGGAAGTTCTTGGGCTCCTTCCTGAACTGTAGACGTGAGGGGGAACGTCTGATGGTCCCGATTCTTGGAGCCTACACAGAAAAGACCTGGGTTCTGCTCTTTTCCCTTCCTGCACCGTCAGAGTTAAAGTTTGTACATTACCTCACTGCTGCTGGATCACAGGCCTCCGTGGGGTGCAGATTTTCTCAGTGAGGTAGCTTGGGGACATGACTTCAGGGTGACAGCCTTGTATGTGATGCAAAAGGATTTGAAGATGATATGGGCTTGCAGGGAAAGCCAGTACAGTTCAATGAGGGTCAGTGATGTGGTTGAATTTGCGGAGTCCTATAATAAGTCTTGCGCAGCATGCAGGACACACCTCTGGGGTCCCAGCGTAGTCGCCGGAAGGCCTTCCAAAAGGGAATTGCCACTATCCAGGTGGGAGAGGCCTGAGGCTTGGACAGCGGATCTCCAGTTGTTTTTGGGATGAAGAGCTTCATTTTATGCAGGAGAGAAAGTTGGTACCAAGCCATTTATGTCTTCCTTGATAGGTGCTGTTTGAACGTGGGGTGTCTGTCAATGTTGAAGCCAAGGGACATGGCACCGGTGACCTGCTGGGGTGTAATGTCCTCGAAGTTCATAGAGAGCCAGGTCTGGATGTCCAGGTGTTCAGTGTTATTGGTCAAGAGTAGGACGTTTGCCTTGGAGCGGTTGAGAATCAGGTAAGCACTGACCATCCAGGTCTGGATCAATGTGAGGTAGGTCTTGAGCACGTGGATGTCTTGGATGGATATCTTGAGGTAGATCTGCATGTCATCTGTGTATTGGTGGATGTGGAGTGGAGCGAGGAGTGTTCTGAGCAGTTCCACGTAAAGATTGCGGAACACAGGGGACAGGATGCATCCTTGCGGGACACCACAAGTGATGGGTAGAATTGGTGATCTGGAATAATCTTTGCATGAACTGTTGGCGATTAGCGAGGTGGCATTTGAACCAGCTGATGAGGATCTTGCTGGTGCCCATGCAGCGATATAGTTTGTTGGTGAGTGTCTGGTGGTCTATGTCAAATGCTGCTGAAACGTCAAAGAGAACTTGGAGGCAAGGAGGCCATTGAAGATTATGGGCCTTGTCGATCACCTTGCTGGTAGCCGTTTCTGCACTGCATCGGGGGTCTGAAGCCAGATTGGTAAAACTGCAGGAGATTATTGGTTTTCGTGTGTTGGAGGAGTTGTGTGGCTACTGCTTTCACAAGGATCTTACATAGGAAGTGAAGATGGACGGTGGGGTGGTAGTTGCTAAGATCGTCTGGGTCCAGTATTGGTTTCTTATGAAGCAGGAGGATGGATCGAGGATAAGGTGCCTTGAGTTAGGAAGCGATTGATGAGTTAGGAAGCTATTGATGATTGTCAGGTAAGGAAGGGGTATAAACTAAAGGGCTCCTGGCAATTCCCTGATCTGTCCAGATGGAAGGGTAAACACTAAACACAAAATGATCAGGGCGGGCCTGTATAAAGACTTGAGAAGAACATTTTTGAATGAGTTTTTACTAGTATATAAGTGAATAGACATCACAATCTCATGTCATAATGGTGTAAGACATATGTTAACAATGGTGTGAACCAAATGTGTCACAGGACAAAGGAAATTAATAATCAAAGCAAAAATATATTGTGAACATAAACGTGTGCAAGGTAAGCCCCTACAGGGTTTTTATTTAAACATATTAATAGCAGTTAAAACTTGGGTATCATTTTGATCAATATACCTGTTTACAGACTCCCTTTTTGGCACACTCAATTATTTCTGATCATTTGCAGACACAGGAATTCCCATTAATTGAACTTCTATCAATTTCCACCAGTCCTGATGAAGGCCGCCCTACCAACAGCATCTTCCACCTGCTTATTGTGGCCAAAACACAACCGTGTCGACATTTCTAAACAGTATTGAATGTTCATACTGTTCATTAAGCTGTTTCATTCAGCAAATGTAATGACCCACGGTTCCCAATGAATGTAATGGACCATCCTATTTTAACAATACTCTAGGTGTATAATAGTTACTTTTTTCTTTACATGTTTATCTTCACAATGTATTTTTGCTTTGCTCATCAATTTCCTTTGTCCTGTGACACATTTGGTTCACACCATTGTTCATATATGTCTCACACTAATATGACATGTGAGATTGCGATGTCTATTCACTTACTAATCTACTAGTAAAAACGAATTCAGAAATGTTCTTCTGGAGTCTTTATGTAAACAGGCCTTCCCTGATAATTTTGTGTTAGGTAAGGGAGGAGTGCTTCAGTTGGAATGGGCTGGAGTATGGATGCAGGGAGGATGTCATCCACATACTATGTTGCCTTAACGGATGCTAAGGTGGCAGTGAGGTCTTCCATAGTTAGTATCTTGAAAGTTGCCCCGGTAGAATGGGGTTTTGCAAGATGGGATGTGTAGGGTGCGTCTTTTGTTGCATTGGTGTTGATGTGTTGGCGGATCAGGTTGATCGTGTTGACGAAGAGTTGGAAGGGCATCTTTTGAGTGCTATGGGTGGGGTAGGGAAAATTGATGCAGTGCTTGATGGCTTTGAACAGGACTCTGCTTTCACTGGTGTTCACTTTTATGGTGTTTTGGTAGCAGCTGGCCTTGGCAGTATTGATCAATCGTCTGCATATAGCACAGAGTTCCTTGAGCATGGCGAGGTCAGATGCGCTTCAGGATTTTTGCCACTTCTTTTCTTGTTTTCTGATGGTTTGTCTGTTGATGTTGAGTTCTTGGGTGTAACAGGGTGCAGAAGTTTTAGGCTTGAATGTGCACCTATTCACTGGGGCACAGAAGTAACCACAGGGCAACAATTATGGCACCAAACGACACCCTAAACAAATAGCCCAGAAAGGTTATTTTGAGTGTCAGAGGTACAAGAGTCTGAAGGAAGCTCACATAAGAACCTGCGCTAGTAGCAGCAAGACTATGGTTTGCATTTTACTAAACCAACCAAGAGCCACCCCAGAGGAGCATCGTATGACCACAACTTCAGTGAAAAGAATGCTCTGTGGTTAGCAGCCTCTGTTGCAGCCTTGACAGCATAACTGGGCTTCTAAAAAAAGAATGGCAAACTTTTCAGCTTTCAGGAGATTTTAAGCCCAATTCTCTCTGGGCCGATCTGACCGTAAACCTTAAACCACTGAAAGGGTAATGAGCCCTGGTGGAACTTTAAGATTCCATTAATTCCGTCCCAAGAGTCACCACACTGCGCAACGAAGGAATAACCATGGAATGCAGATGGACATTTAAAAGACGTTAGAGTGCGACTGTACTGGGTCCTAGACATTCTTATATTAGTGTAGTTGGAGCTGTGTTTATCCCTCGGGTTAAACTAAATGCTACTGTATGAATAGATATAAATACCATGAATGCCCCCGAAGAGGCACAAGCCTTTCAAGGCCTGGGTATCCTACATTGCCAGTGTTCACCATGTGAGTAGCACTGCAAAGCTGCCTGGGCTCCACTGGTTGGTAGTGCAGCCTCTTTTCTTATTAAGGTCAGAAAATTCAGCTTCACTGTACTCCAGGAGTAAAAGTACTGGAAATCCTGATCTAAACTCTGGTGCAGGATCCTGCAGACACCGGAATGTGAGAAGAATGTGCGAGATATCGACGTGGCTCTGCCACAGATTGAGCCCTAACCGCTGTGAAGGCCATGACTAGATAAAAACCAGATTGAACAAATGTCTGGATTCAAGGTTAAAATCACTGCCCAGAGATTTTGCCCAGGGACAGTTTAAATGTTGCAGCAGGCACAATGTTTGGATGCCTGCCAAAACATTTGAATTAATGCAATTCTTGGAGCTCGAGATTGTTACTTTAGCCCAACAAAAGTCGAAGCACTGCTCTAGATACTTGCAGAGGAAGGGAGATTGCAGGAAGAAGCTGACCAGAAGCCTGGACATGACATATGTGACCCCATCGGGGTGAGGCAGGGGTGAGGGCCTCACTCCATGTTACCACCCCACATACTATTCATGGCAAGCCTGGTACCACCCTCTACCGCACAATACCTCCCAGTACTGTTTCTAGCCAGAGTTCTTTCTTTCCTTTGCAAGGATCACAAGACCCAGCATGCACTGCAAAAGTGGAAAAACAACCAAATGAAGAGGAAAACCGAAACACTGCAAATACCACGGACTGTGAATCTTCACCACAATAAAACAGTACCAAGAACACAGACAAGAAAACTCAGCACAGCAAAAGAAACATGAACTTCCAGACCCACAGCATCACAGAGAAACTGTGAAACAGCAGAGAACGCATCAGAGACAGCAAACAAAACCATGTTGCTTTTTTTTTAAAAGCTTTTCATCAGTCTAATGTGCTGGGAATCCTCGGTAAAGAAAAAAATCAGTTTGAGTTTCATTTCTGAACGGTCTTTCTCCTAACAACCAATCACTGGGTCATACTGCCCCCAGCCAATGACTACCCTCTACCTAAGCCCAGATCCCATCTCTGCAAGCCATCTTCAGATTTGGTAGCACAGAGTGGCAGTAGGACCAAGAGAAGGGCCGCAGAGGGGTAGGCGGGAGGGTTCGCATGTGAATCCATGCCAGACCCATGCTGGAGAACAACAGTGACAGGTAAGTAACTTGTTCCTTCTCCAGCATGGGGTCTGGCGTGGATTCACATGCTCATGAATGAAGAATACATAGCAGTACACATACACAACCAAGGGAGGTGGCAAGGCTCAACATTAAGCAACTCTTACCTCCTCACCAGGCTCACCTTCAAGCGAAGAGGTTGAGCAGCACTGTTTGGCCGACTCTGGACTCCTCCTTGGAATCCCGGTCGACGCAGTAGAATCTTGTGCTGGTGTGAGTCGACCTCCATGTAGCAGCCCTGCAGATGTCCAGCAGGGGGGGACACACCAGACAGGAACGCCGTAGTTGCAGCAATCACTCTGGTCAAATGGTCTCTCGGATGGCCAGGCAACGCTCAGTTTGCAAACCGTTGACAATGGGTGATGCAGCCGGAGAGCCACATGGAAATGAAAGCCTTGGAGAGGGCTTTCCCTTGGTTCACAGGACCAAAGTTCAAAATCAGCTGCGATATCTTCCGAAAACTCTTTCTGCGGTCCACGTAGAACTTCAGCACTCTAGCCACATCCAGCGAGTGCAAAGTCCTCTCAGCCGGCGACAAAGGCGACGGGAAGAAAACAGGTAACACCAAGGGCTCGTTGAGATGGAAGTCTGACGGCACTTTGGGCATGAAGGAAGGGTGTGTCCACAGCACGACCCTCGTTTCGTGGAATGTTAAGTACGGAGGCTTACAGGAGAAGGCCGGGATCTCTCCCACTCGTGCAGAGGGCATGGCCACAAGAAACGCCGTCTTCCACAACAAGAATTTCAGCTGTGCCGAATGCATAGGCTCGAACGGAGGACCCACAGGCCTAGTCAGCACACATTGAGCTCCCAGGCCAGGGCCGCGCCTTCACCGGCAGGAACGAATGGAAAAGCCCTTTTATGAACTCCTTGACCAGACAATGAGACCATAACGACAACCGTCCCGGAGTCCTGGTGTAGTGGGAGATGGCCGCCGGATGAACCTTGATTGAGGCGTGAGCCAATTCTGCCTTGGCCAGCGACAGCAAGTACGGCAGCACCTGTGGAGCCGTAATCCGCAGGTTGTCCAGTTCCTGCGCACGGCACCAGACTGCGAACTTCTTCCATTTATGCCCGTAGCATTTCAGCGTAGATGATGCCCTGGCCTTAAAAAGCACTTCCTTACAGTCCGCCGGGATATCGTGTCCTCCAAACTCTAGCGCTGCAGGAACCAGGCCTGCAGGTTCAGAGCCCCTGGGTAGTGGTGCAGAATTGCACCCTCTTCTCTGGCGAGAAGAACGGAGTCCGCCGGAAGCTTGACTGGAGGATACGTTGACATGTCCAGAAGGTCCGGGTACCATATCTGCCTCGACCATGCTTGTGCAACCAGAATTATCCTGCACCGGGACAGTCCGAGTTGATCGATGTGTAGCAGAATCAACAGCAATGGCACTAACGCAAGGTGGAAGAGGCGTCCCAAGGGAAGGAGAATACATCTCCCATGCTTCCCGACTGGAGAAACCTGCTGGCGAAACTCCGACACTTAGCGTTCGTGGCCGTCGCAAATAGGTTCATCTGGGGAGTGCCCCATCGTCTAAACAGTAGGTCCACCTTATCCTGCCAAAGCTGCCACTCGTGGCAAGAGCGCAGCTCCCTGCTGAGTGAGTCGGCGACCGTGTTCTTCACTCCTGCCAGATGAAAGGGTATCAGGAACATCCCCGGGGCGACGGCCCAGTGCCATAGATCCTGCGCTTCCTTGGAGGGCCGGGGATCTGGTGCCCCCTGGTTCCGGAAGTAGAACATCGTGGTGGTGTTGTTGGTGAAGACCCACACCACCTTGCCCTTGAGGGACGGAAGGAATGATTTTGATTTGAGGGCCCAAAACCCTGCTCGGAGCTCCAGGACGTTGATGTGCAACGACTTCTCCTCCGGTCGCCAAAGGCCTCTTGCGTGGAGATTTCCGGTGTGCGTGCCCCATCCCTCCAGGGAGGCATCAGTCGTCACCATCTCCTGCTGTGCTAGGGTCTGGAAGTCCGTGCCCACCGCTAGAGGCGCGCAGACGCCCCACAATCGAATCGCTCGACGGAATGTCTCATTGAGGGTGATCTTGTCATTGAAGCTTCCTGATACTTGGATCCAAGAGGCATTGAGGAACTCTTGCAGCAGCCGCATCAGCACAGCCAATCGAGGTAGATGCATGACATCATACCTAGCAGGGACTTGATGGACCTCATCCTGGCAACTTCCATGGTCAACAGCTGTTGTACCTTGCCCAGGATGGCCTTTATCCTGTCCTCTGACGGCAAAGCCAGGTGCGACACTGTTGAGCCTGGACCCCAGAAACCGAGCGTCCTGCAATGGCACCAAGCATGACTTTGCATAGTTTATCGAGAACCCCGGTTCCGTGAGCAGGCGGATGGTCCTCGCTGTGTGCTCGACTGCGAGTTCCCTTGACTTCGCTCGGATGAGCCAATCGTCCAGGTAGGGGTAGACGTGGACCCCCTGCGGAGCCAGGCACTTGGTGAAGACCCTTGGTGCCCACTTCAGACCGAAGGGAAGGGACTTGAATTGATAGTGCTGCCCCTGGATCACAAAGCATAGAAACTTTCGATGCCCCTTATGGATGGGGATGTGAAAATCAGCATCCTCCAGGTCCAGCGACAACAGGAAATTCCCTTCCTCTAGTTGTCCCAGCACGTGCTGAAGGGTGACCATCCGAAACTTCTGGGACTTGATGTATTTGTTGAGGCGGCGGAGATCCAGGATGGGCCGCCAACCGGCGGTCTTCTTCCTGATGAAGAAGTACTGGGAGTACACTCTGGAGCCCCGGTGCGTCTTCGGGACAAGTTCTATCACGCCTTTTTTCAGGATCGCCCGTAGCTCTAGAAGCAGGTGTGGGATGTGGTTTTCTTGCCTGGCTACTGGTGGAACGCGGGGACACTTCCTCTGGAATTCCAGGGTGTGTCCGTGGGCCAGGGTGTCCAGCACCCAACGGTCAGTGGAGATGGACTTCTACACGCCGAAGTTTGGCAGCCGGCCTCTCACCGGGGTGCTCGTGTGGGGGCCCGACATCACAGGCAGTTCAGTCCTGCTTTGTCGTGGACGTCCCACCTTGGGGGCCTGGCGACGATGACTATTTCCTCCAGCTTTGCTGCGGCCCGCGAGGCTTCCTGGGCCGAGGAACTGGGTGGTTGACGGTACGAAGAGAAGTTGCCACCGAATCCTTTGGCGGCACCATGGGACTTGCCTCCGGAGGCCCGAAAGGACGGCTGTCGCTTCTGGAGTGTGCCCAAGCGCGAGCCGCCTCCGTATCTGCCTTGATGGCTTGGAGAGATTTGTCCACCGTCTTACCGAACAAGTTGTCCCCGTCGAAGGGCATGTCCAATACCCTTGTCTGGACAACCTGACGGAAATTGGTGGCCTTCAGCCAACCTCGCCGACGAAGGCAAACACCATTGCCCATCTGGCAGAAGCCAGTGTCAGCGATGTCCGTGGCCACCGTGATGGCATGGTCCGATGCCACCTCGCCTTCTTGTAGGATTTCAAGGGCCTCCGCCCTCTTGTTGTCTAGAAGGAAGTCCAGGAGAGGGGCGATCTTAAACCAAAGCTACCTGTCGTAGCGGGCCACCATGGCGAGAGCGTTGGCTGCCTTAATGGTAGCTGCCGCCGACGAGATGACCCGTTGTACAATGGCGTCCGTATCTTACCCTCACCGTCCAGTGGGGAAGTGGAAGTCGAAGCCGCTGACCCTGCAGCTTTCTTCCTGGGCGCCGCTGAGACCACCAAGTCCGGGGAAGGCTGAGATCTGAGACACTTCGGTGCAGAGTCTGGCACCGTGTATTTCCTCTCGTACTGGTCTTTCTTTGCCGGGGCCGAGGACGGGTTCTTCAGGAGGGACAGTCCTTCGTCCCAAATGTCGTCCAACAGCGGGGATCGAGAGCACGGTCTTCCTCTTGGCCTCTCAGTGCTGATAAAAGAATCCTTCCTTCTTTGTTTCCTCAGGGTTCAGATGAAATAGCTCCGAGGCCCTAGAGATCATGTCATGGAACAAGCCGATCTCGTCAAATGGAAAAGCCCTGGGTACCGGCGAGGGGAGGTCCGTTCCATCGTCCATACCCGTCGTCGCCGCCTCCGTCTCATCTCTCAGCAGAGGGGAGGGAGGTGAAGGGTGGAGGTGGATGGACTCTTCTCTTAGGCGGCGGGTCCCCTGATGGTCCAGGTGCCGCGGGATCGCCTGTCGGAGGCACAGGCATCCTTGTCCTTATCTCTGAGCACAGGGTGTTCAGAGCTTTTAGGATGTCTGCCGACATGTCCGTCGGTGGTGGTGGCGGCGGCGGGAGTGTAGGCAGTAGCGTGGTGTCCTGCGGTTCCTCACCGCCCTGCCGCCCTTTGTCGGTTCCCTCGTCGCTTTCCACGTCCACCTCTCCTTCCCGTAGGACCTGGCCTTGACGAACTTCGTCAAGCACTGTCTTCAGGCCAGAGAGCTCCTCTTCGGAAGAGATATCCGAGTCCGGCTGGACTACCGTGCTCTCCCCCCCCCCCCTTCTCGGCCAGGGGCGATGGTCTTGGGGAGATGATAGGCATCGTCTTCACAGGAGTCTTCTCAATGGGCAGGAAAGATGATTCCCTCCGAGCAGGCAGGGAAACTCTCGTCTTGGGGGTCGTCTCCACTGGGACCGCATCCACGGCCTTCACCAGGGACGCCACCACTCCCCTCAATAGACGCCTTTGCCTGGTCAACCTGGGCCTTCACGACCTTGGGCACGTTTGAGGCCTTCACCGTGGGGGGAGGGTTACTGCCCCGCTCCCCTTTGGCTTTCTCCGTAGTGAATCGGACCTTCTCCAGAAGCTTACCCCGGTGGTCGGACTTCCTTTTCTTCACTGAGCCAGAGCGTTGGCTCATGGTTGACGGCGTCAGAAATGCTGCGCCCAGCCTGGTTGCCGCAGAGCCTGTACCAACGGCGCTCCCGGTGCCCGCGGACTCCCAGTGCTTTGCCTTATGTTGGGCCCTCAGAGGTCTTAGAAGACCACTCAGATTTCCTCTTGGGAGAAGCATGCTGCCGGGGCGCACCCGCCTGCGGGGTCTTAGTCTGCAGCCACTCGGCAAGCCGCTTGCGATGGTCCTTCATGGTGCGTTGCACCATGTCCTTACAGAATGCACAGGCCTCCTCCACGTGCGAGTGGTCTGAATGTAGGCAATAAAGGCACAGAGAATGCCCATCGTCCAGGAAGGTATTCCGCAGCCCGCATACTGGGCAGATCCTGAACAGAGGCGGCGAGTCTCCTTTTTCCTCGGCCATGTCCACGCGGTGTAGGCCTCAAGAATCTTCTGGAATCCTCCAAGAAGGGAACTCGACGAAAACTCGCCCCCGAGGGCCGTTTCCGAACACAGGTCCCAGTTAGTCGGATGATGGATTAATGGAGCTTGAGGCTCGATGGACTGAAAAATAGAGCAAATTGCAAAACGCAGTAAAAGCTAGAGAGCTATAGCACGAGGACTCCCAACATTTGAACGGCCCATACAAATCTGAAGATGGCTGCCAGAGGAGGGGCTTAGGTAGAGGGCAGTCATTGGCTGGGGATAGTATGACCCAGAGACCAGTGATTGGTTGTTAGGATAATGACATTTCAGAAACGAAACTGAAACAGATTTTTTTCTTTACTGAGGATTCCCAGCCTGACGACAGGGAATATTCATGAGCATGTGAATCCATGCCAGACCCCATGCTGGAGAAGTGGAGAAAGAGGTTAAAGGCACCATATCCCTGAGTAGCCTAGTGAGGAGGGGTGAGAGTAGCAAGGCGACGAGGAGTGAGAGTAGCATAGTGAGGAGGGGTGAGAGTAGCATAGTGAGTTAGGAGGGGTGAGGGTAGCGGAGTAAGGGTAAGAAGCTAGCAGACAGATTGAGTACAGAACATCAGAGAGACATTAGAGGGAGGCGTAAGGTGAGAAGGTGTATTGGTGTAGAGTAGGAGAGGAGTAGTATCAGAAAAAGGAGTGCAATAGAGTGAGTGGAGAGAGAAAGACTAGCACAATCCAGACATCACTTTATATTTGGGAAAAGATTAGGACACCACTTAAAAGAACCCCAGAGGAAAAATGGTAGATAAGGATTTAGTCTTCAGGTCCTCGCCGCTAGCCAGTGTTTTTATTTTTAAATAGATGTTACATAGCTCTAGTTTACAGTCACCTTGGGGATTAGGGAAAGGGGGAATAGTGTGAAGGTTGCCCACATGGGATTATAGAGAGGCGCCTTTAGAGTGTTCCCACATCAACCTAGTCACCATGGGGACCCCAAATACAAAGGAAATAGCACCTAGAAAGACAGCACTGAATTTGATAGAGCCTGCAGCAAAGTGCCTAGACTCAGAAGAGTGACTCTTATCTCAAATATCATTGCTGTAGTCATCCAGCACACTTGAGCTGCACCACGTTAGACAGCAATTTCAACTTCTATGGCTTCCAACAGCTCCTTTGGCCTATAGCTCTACATGTGGCAGCTCAGGGATGCACTTGCAGTACATGACCCTTAGAACACCACTCCCTCAGCCTCTGACTGTAAGCAAAGTCTAGCATCTGTCACCTCTGCTACACACTGACCTAAATCGCTGCATGCGATTCTTTACAGATGTGTCAGATTGGCGTCCCTGGGAAATTAATGCTTGATGGCTTTTCTGCAGACTGCATATTGGTTGAAACCACCAGGTACTCTTCCCTATCCCGTAATAACTGCATAGCATGACAAACGTCTCCCGATTGACTAAGGATCAAGTTACTTGCCTGTAACTATTGTTCTGCAATATGGGACTGGCATGGATTCGCATGCTCATGAATATTCCCCGTCATCAGGCTGGGAATCCTCAGTAAAAGAAAAACAGTTTCACTTCCACTTCCAAAACTGTTTCTCCTATAAACCAATCCCTGTCCTCTGGGTCATATTGCCCCAAGCCAATGAAAGACCTCTCCCTAAGCCCCTCCTCTGGCAGCCATGTTCAGATTTGGTAAGCACGTAAACTGGCAGCATGACCAAGAAGAGCCGCCAAGGGGGAGGAGGGGGGGTTCGCATGTGAATCCATGCCAGACCCACGCTGGAGAACAATAGTTACAGGTAACTAACTTGTTCATTCTCCAGCATGGGGTCTGGCATGGATTAACATACTCATGAAAAACGAATACACAGCAGTACAACATTAAACAACTGCTGGAGGTGGCAAGGCTCAACAGAAGCAATTCACTCTTACCTCTGGAACAGACTTGCCTCAAGAAAACCAGTTGCGTAGCACTGCTTGGCTGACCCTGGACTCCTCCCTGCAATCCCTTTTGACGGAGTAGAAGTTCGTGAAGGTGTGCACGAACCTCCACAGATGTCCAGCAGGGGCACACCACCCAGGAACGCTGTCGTCGCAGTGATCGCTCTGGTGGAATGGGCTCTTGGACAGCCAAGCAACGGTCGCTTCGCCAACCGATGACAGTGCATGATGCAGCCAGAGAGCCATCTTCAGATGGAAGCCTTGGACAAAGCCTTCCCATGGTTCACAGGACCAAAGTTCACAAACAGCTGTGAAGTCTTTCAAAAACTCTTGTGCGTGCCACATAGAACTTCATGGCACAAGCAACGTCCAGCGAGTGCACGGCCCTCTCAGCCGGAGACTAAGGTTTCTGGAAAAAACACGTAACATCAAAGGTTTGTTGAGGTGGAATTCCGACTGAACCTTCGGCATGAAAGAGGGGTGCGTACGCAGCACCACCCTCGATTCGTGGAAAGTCTGTTTGCAGGACAAGGCCTGTATCTGACACACCCTCCTGGCGGAGGTGATGGCCACGAGGAAGGCTGTTTTCCACAAGAACGAGGGGCTTGATGCATAGGCTCGAAGGACTGCACCCCCCCCCCCAATGAGCCTCATCAGACCCACGTTGAGTTCCCACGCCAGGGCAGGCACCTTCACCAGAGGAAATATGGAAAAAACCTTTGAGGAATTCCTTGACTAGCCAATGAGACCAAAGTGAAGTTCCTGGAGACCTGGTGTAGCGGGAGATAGCCACCAGATGTACCTTGATCGAGGCGCGCGCCAGTCCAGTCTTAGCCAAGGATAGCAACTATGGAAGAATCTGTGGGCCCTGACCCTCAGAGGGATAATCTTCTGTGACCGGCACAATGTAGCGAAACGCTCCCACTTGTGACAGTAGCACTTCAGAATTGACGATGCCCTGGCCTTGGCTAGGTCCTCCCTGCAGTCCACCGGCAACTCATATCTTCCAAACTCTAGGGCTGCAGGAGCCAAACCCGCAGGTTGATCGATCCTGGGTCGTGAGGCAGGACTGCGCCTCCTTCTCTGGTGAGAAGATCTGGGACTGCAGGTAACTTGACTGGCAGCGACGGTGACAAGGTTCGGGTACCAAATCTGCCTTGGCACGCCGGGGCATTGAGTATCATCGTGCACTGACACAGTCCGAGTGTGTTGATGACTTGTAGCAGGAGAGGCAATAGAGGAAACGCGTACAGAAACATTGCTTCCCACAGGAAAGAGAATGAGTCTCCTAGGCTCTTCGGCTGATGGAATCTGCTGGCGAACTTCTGGCATTTGTAGTTTGCTGCTGTCGCAAACAAGTCAACCTGGGGCCTGCCCCACCAGGCGAAGATGTGGCCCACTTGGTCCTGCCAAACTTCCCACCCAAGGAGCGCAACTCCCCGCTGAGGGAGTGTGCAATGGTGTTCTTGACACCCGCTAGGTGAAGGGGGACGAGGAACATTTCTTGTCTGACGGCCCGGTGCCACAGATCCTGTGCTTCCTTGGAGAGGGCCAGGGAGCGAGTGCACCCTTGTTTCCTGATGTAGAACATCGTGGTGGTGTAGTCCGTGAAGATCCTCACCACCTTGACCTTCAGAGATAGAAGGAATGACTTGAGGGCCCAGAATACTGCCCGTAGCTCTGGGATGTTGATAGAGATCCTTCTCCTCTGGCACCCACTTGCCTCTGGCGTAAAGAGGTCTGGTGTGGGCTCCCCAGCCTTACAGGATAGAGTCAGTTGTGACCGTCTACTGGATTGCAGGGTTCTGAAACCCTGTGCCATGGGCGATGTTGGAGCGGTCGCCCCACCACCTTATTGTCCGACGGAACTCGTTATCCAGAGTGATCTTGTCATCGAAGTTTCTGGACACCTGCACCCAGCGAGCATCCAGGAGCTCCAGAAGAGTTTGCATCTAACCTGCAGAGCCGGATGAGATAGATGCAGGACGACATCATGCCGAGCAATAACTTAATGATCCGCACCATGGCTGTATTCAACAGCAACCGCTGCTGTACCTTCCCCGGAGTGGCCGCTACACACTCCTCCGAAGGTGATGCTAGGCAGGACACTGTATCGAGCCTGGCTCCCAGTAACAGCACGACTGCGATGGTGTCAAGCAGGACTTTGGATAATTGATGGAGAATGCCAGATCCTGCAGCAGCTTGACGGCCGTCTCCATGTGTCCGAAGGCCAACTCCAGCTCCCCATCTTCCTTCTTACCAAGAATTATCTGGAGTAGACTCCGGCGCCCCAGAGTCACAAGCTCTATTGCCTCTTTTTGCAGCATGTTCCGTACTTCCTCCAAGAGTTATGGGACGTGCTGCTCCTAGCGGGCCACCGGCGGGACTCGCAGACACCTGTGCCAAAAGACCTGGGTATGTCCTTGGGCGAGAGCATCCAGCAACCCATCTGTTGGTGGTGATCTTTCCCACTCGCTGAGGAACCTCGTCAGCCGGCCTCCCATTGGGGTGCATGGGTGGGGGCCCAACGCCTTGGCCGGTTCCAGCTTGTTTCGGCATTCTGCCTTGCTGGAGACTACACTGACCTCCTCCTCTGTAGGCCTCGGAACGGCCTCTGTGGGCTTCCTGAGTCGTGGATCTGGAAGGCAATCTACTGCGCAATATAAGCTCCTCCTATCTACAGTGCCGGTGCTTCTATTCATAGTTATACATTGCTTAGTCATCATTGTAGCAGGTCGGTGGACTACATGTACCTTGAATACTTGTTTACTGATAGCCTGCCTTTCTTGCAGTCTAACAGCGGTGTTCCGAATCCAGTGTACCTGGTTGGCGTTCCTGTGTCTCATCTTGCATCCCGTCTTTCCTCTGATTGACTGTTCTGCTTGTGTTATTCTAACCAAGTTTAGAACGGTAAATTTCAGGGAAGAATTAATCAGCTACACGACATGGCAACTCAACCTGGTGGATTCCAGGACAGGGCAATCTGACAGTGTGGAGGGTTGAGATGTCCAGAGACTCATCCCTCGGCGGAACTGGCGTGATCTGAACACTGGGCCGTGCCCTCAGTCCTCTTCCACGTCCTCGTCGACTGTGTGCAGGACTCCATATCCTCATGCTCTGTGGGCAAAATTTCCATAGCCTGAGCCCCGGCTGGGACTGATCCGGGGCCTCCTGGCCCACCCTTTTTTCCACCGTGAGGGGCTGTAACTGGGTTCTGAGAGGGTGTCCCCTTCTCCGTAGTGCTGGCAGACCTTGTCAAAGTCACCACAGCAGCTTCTCGCCTCGAAGGGAGGGATACCTTCAGCGCTGTGGCGTCTACCCTCTCAGGGTCCGCCCCTTTAGTTTTCGAAGAGCAGCCGCCACCAGCTCTATCATTGACAAAGACTTTTCTTGTGCCGCCTGGGCCTTCTTGGGCAGCTTGCCTGCCTTCTCCGTCCACGGCTTCTCGTGCCTCTCCCGCAGCTTAGCCGGGATGGACGACTCTGCGAGGAGGAGCTTCATTGCCAGCTGGCGATCGAGGCAGAGGGCGATGTCGATCGTGCCCTGCCTGCCGCGGGACCCACTTCTGCGGTGACCCCAGAGGACCCGGACTTGCAGTGCTTGGCCTTATCTTGGGCCCCCACGGATGAGGCGCCCCCACAGGACTTAGACGCCCGCTCCTCAGTCTGACCGGTCTTGGGTGAGGCATGCCC
The DNA here is from genome assembly GCF_040938575.1 of Ambystoma mexicanum. Lineage (NCBI taxonomy): Eukaryota > Metazoa > Chordata > Amphibia > Caudata > Ambystomatidae > Ambystoma > Ambystoma mexicanum. Next base: position 829,461,437 of record NC_090925.1, on the reverse strand, counting down.
CTGCTCGGGGTACAG